>NC_045431.1:208992532-209300389 GCF_902635505.1 Sarcophilus harrisii
AGTCAGGAATTCAGGTTAAGGGAAAATTTTCTATCTTTATTCTTTGTGGAGGTGAAAGGGGATCGAAGGCGAAGGGGGATTGTGATAGCAATGTGAGAAGCTGCAACAAGAAGCCAGCCAGCAGTCTCTCCCTGCCTCTCTTCCTGCCCCTCTGCTTCCACCCACCAAAATCATCATTTCCTATACAACACATCAGGACTTGCACAAAGAATGGGTGGGGGCCATTCTTTCTCCAAGCATATATATTAATAGAGTATGGTCCAATTATTATTTAGCCTCACTTGGGACCTCAGTGCATCAACTCAAGCCTCAGCCCATTACATGTAGCAAACAAGAAAAGTGGTTTTCATAATTAACAATAAAAAAGACAAATTCCCTAGGGGAATTCACATTTAACCATCCCCAAAAGAGATTATAAAGGGAAAAGGATGATACTATTGATTGGGCTAACCCTATAATGGATTTAGTATCTTAAAAGGGTTAGTTAAAACAAAGAGAAAGACATTAGGAGGCATGGAGGAAGGTGAAAAGAAAGGCATTATGAAGTGGAATATGGCAGGCTAAAACAAAGGATTTTAATAAAGATTGCATAGGCTATGAACAGATTACTGGGAAAATTTTAACTTGGTTGTGGTGGAGAGGTTGACATCACAACTTGACTTTCTGATTGGATAAAGTAAGGTAAGTTTCCAAAGACCTCCACTGAGGTTGAAGATATAATGAAACTCCATTTGAACAAAAGGCTTACTTGATCTATCAGTGCTCTTTACGCTTGCCTCTGGGAGTATTATAATTTTATCAATGCTTAACGTTTCCTTTGCTAATTTCTGTCTTAATACCTAGGACCTCATCATTAAATATTAGTTTATTACATTGAACCATTTGTGCCAATGACTTTTATGACAAAAATTTCTTTCCTGGGTCTTTCTTTATAAAGTGATTTGCCAAAAGTCTCAAAGATATTAAGTATCTGAGGCCAGATCTGAACTCAGGCTCCTGGACATGGGAGACTTTAGTTCAGGTCTTTATTTCACCATTGTATGATGTGGGAGTCATTCATCTTACATTTGTGGGCTTCAGTTTTTTATCCGCAATAATTAATGCCAACATAAAGGGTTATTATGAGAATCAATCATTAAACAAGCATTTAGTAATTAATTACTTTGTGTCAGACACTGCTGACTGTAGGAAACAAAAAGATTTTTTAAAAATCACTATTCTCAAGGGCAAGATAAGCTATCAATAATAAACTACATGGAAGATACCTATAAAGTAGGTGGAAGCTAACCACCCTGGGAAAGTTCAAAAATAACTTACAATTACAATTATTTTCAAGCTTACAAAGAATTTTACAGACTTAAGTTTATCAAATAAAAAGTGAGATTGATACTTCAGATATCATTATTCCCATTTTATAGGTGCAGAAACTCAATTCAGAAAGATAAATTATTCACAGCTATAGTAAGTATCAGGTGTATGTTTTGAGGATACCTATCTTGGAGCAGAGAAGATTATGGGATAAGGCATTGTAACAATCATAAAATACAGTTGTAAAGTGCAGCTTTCAAAGATTAAAGTGCACTAAGATTTTGGGGACACTCTTTGAAGGGTGGAAGATGTTTTGTCTTTTTCTGCTAAGCCCTAACAGGGAAAAAATGAAAGCAGTAATATGTTTATTTTGGGGGAAAAACTTAACTTGATGTTAGGAAAAAAGTTCCTCATATTCAGAAATGTCTGAACTCGGAAATAGTTATGAATGTTAGTAATTTTTTTTCCTCACTTGAGGACTTCCTGTCAAAGTCTGGATGACCATTTGATAGCAGCATTGTTGGGAATATTCTCTTCCTTACATGGCTTGGTTTAAGACAGGTTCTGGAGAGTGGCTGGTAGCCCAATGATAGAATGTTGGGTCTAGATTCATACTCATCTTTCTGAGTACCAATCTGACCTGAGACACTTGCCAGTTCTATGACCTTGGGCAGGTCACTTTACCTAGCTTGCCTTAGTTCCCTCATCTGTAAAATGAGCTGGAAAAATTTCTTTTTCCTGAAAAATGACAAACTATTTTGGTATCTTTTTCAAGAAAATCCCAAATGGGGTCATGGAAAGTCAAACATGACTGATAAATGATTGAAAAACAAGGTCTCATAACCTGAAATTCTAAGTAAAAGTAGAAAAAAAAATTGTCATATAACTTGTTACAAGTAGAGGTTCTCATTATTATTTTTACTTATTATATGCTTTGTGTTAATTTGGGCTGTCATACCAACCTGTCATAGTTACACAACAACGAGCCAATCAGAAAAGGCTTTTTTCCCCCAGGCATTACAGAGCTCATGTTAATTATGATAATGTTACTGAGCACAGACAGCATAGTAGATTGAACTGGCAGTCTGGAAGATGTGAATTCTAATCCTATGTCACATCCTGGGCATATACACAAGAATCATCCAGATCAACTGCTCCTATCTTTACTTAAGACCACACACATAAATATCATATAATAGTTCAGACACATAAGGATGTGAACACTAATGTTCTTTCTATTGTGCTGATGTTCGGAGATTCATCTCTAAAATAAAGATGCTCATTTGTATAATATAATATAATTATAATATAATGAGAATACTATCTCATAAGATGGTTTTGAAACTAAAATGAGATAATGTATAAAAAGCAATATTAAGAGAAGTTAAAAGTAGTAAAGTGGCTTAGGGATCATTGTGAAATATGGGACCTAGCTTTTAAAGACTGCAAAATCACAGCTCTCTGTAAAAGCTCCTTACCAAATTTTCCTCTTAATATAGTCCTCTGCTTTTTTTTTTTTTTTTAGCCTGGATGGTCTCTTGGAATTGTAAAGTAATTATGATAATGATAATAGCAGTAGTAACAATAATAAAAAATAATTGTTATTGCTGTGTATGACTGCTATAATTGTAACATGTAAAGCTATTGTTTGATGCAAGGAACAATCCCTGTGTTTGATCATTTGGGGAACATCTCTCCTTTTCTTCACCCCACAAATATTCCCGGAATAAGAATGTGAAATTGATTGTCTATGTTAGGGAAAGAAATAGTGGGAGGGGGGGCATAGAATTGATGTGACAAGTAGTAGAATAAATTGATTAGTATTATATTGGTTTAAAAGTGAAGAGAGAGATTTCCTTAGCCAGGTTTTAGCCTTCAATGTTTCTCTTCTTCAACTGCATCTCTGAAGGGCAAACTTTGTTCTCAGATTCACTTAAGGCATTTTCAATTTAGTTCAATTTCAAGATTTACACAGTAGCGAACCATTCAGTGTTTCACAAAATCAATGATTTCATCAGTCAGTGTGGGTCTTCCTCCATGCCTCAGTGGATCATTTAATGAGTTGTTTGGGCCAAGAGAATTCATGACCTGGGGGGCCAACCCATTCTGATGTGGGAACAGGATAGCACAGTGGAAACTATGATGTGTGAGGATTAAGGATAGCCAACCCAGTGGCCAAATCATTTAACCCTTTGGTGGCTCAATTTTTACATTTACAAAAGGGAACCATAATTCATTTCAACTCCAAAATGTTAGATTAATGTCAATAACTTATGAAAATATTGTTTTTTTGCTTTTAAAAAATCTATTTTAAACTTAAATACAAAGTAGGAAAAGAAAAAAATTGTATACAACAGAGCAATACATTTCCATTTCAAAAAAGCCTATGGAATACCTACTACACATTGTGTTTAGAACTGTCCATCTTTGCTTCCTTATAGGTTTTTCTTTTGTTCTTTATGGAGCAGTTTTTTACTTTTATTTTTTCCCCTTCTCCACCTCTCCCACAAGAAGGCTACAATTAAGTCAGAAGATTTCTGTCATCTGTCTATATTTGTGCTGTGTGTGTGTGTGTGCGCGTGTATATACACATATTCTTCTATTCCTATTCTTCCTAACTCTATTCTACTTCTTCTTATTACCTTGCCCTAGTTTTATTTAATCCAATCCCCCTGCCTAGAATTTCTCCCTTATTTTATCCAACCCAGTCCTCTCCCCTTTCCCTCTTGTTTTATCTAAAGTTAGAAGACTATTTTGAACCTTCCAAATATAGATATCTCTATCTCTATCTCTCTATCTAGTTCCTTCTATATCTCATTCTTACTAATCACATACTCTTCTCTTCCCCTCTCATATCCTATTCCCTCATCCTCTTTTTTCTTTATAAATTTAGTCTACTTTTATTTACATTATAATATACAATTACTTTTTTCCCCTTTTCCTATACCAGTTTGTTTGTTTTTTTTATAACATTATATTCAGTTGTATTCCAATGTTATTTCAAACTACCCAATTACTAATGACAATTTTAGCCGTATAGTTTACATTTCCATATATAAAAACCAAGCAATTCATCTTTATTGAGGGTCCAGTAATTAGTCTTTGACTAATTACTTTTCATTTTTCTTGGATTTTGTATGTCAAATTTTCTATTATCAGGTCTGTTTGAAATAATATCCTGAAAGTCTGGCAATTCAGTCTTTTTTTTTTTCCATTCAGGATTATGCTTAACTTTTCTGGGTATGACATTTTTGGCTGCAACCCCATTTTTTTTTTTCCTCTTCAATATATGGTGTCCCTTGGGAGACCCATGGTTCTTTAGTGTAGCCACTGATAGGTCTTGTGTAATTCTAATTATGGTTCATTGTATTTAAATTTTTTTTCTTGTTCCTTGTAATATTTTCTCCTTAATCTAGGGAGTTAGGAGTTTGCCTATGATATTCCTAAAGGTTTTCCTTCTAGGATCTCTTTCAGGTAGTGATTGGTAGATTTATTTTTTCTATTTCTACTTTCCCCTTTTGCTTTAACATTTCAGAACATCTTAATTATTTCTTGTATTATTGCATCAAGATTCTTTTTTTGATTGTAATTTTCAGGTAGCCCTTATATTCTTTTGTGTTTTCTTCTTGATGTGTTTTCCAAATATTTTTCTTTTAACATATTTCACAATCTCTTCTTTATTTTGTTTTGTTATAAATTCACTGCCTTTACCTTGCTCATTTCTAATTTTTAAGAAGTCATTTTCTTCCTTTAGATTCTGAATCTCCTTTTCCAGTTGGTTGACTTTGTTTTCATAATCTTTTTGGGCTTTGTTTTGTTTTGTTTTTTGGATTTTTCTTATTCTACATTTTTTTTTCTTAATCTCTCTCATTTGATTTTTTAAAATGTTTTTTGAGCTCTTCTATGAATTCTTTTTGGGCGCATGACCATTTGTTTTACTCATAGGAGAGGCTTTTTTTTTTTTTTTGCTCCTATTCTGAAGATGAACTCCAGTATTCTCTATTCTCATAGTAAATGTCTATGGTTGACTCTTTCTCCTTTGCCTGGTCATTTCTTTAAATAGCAGCTTGTTATTATAATCCCTTCTAGTTCTGGGGTGTGAGAATTGATGCCTCTGGCTTCAAGTCTTTATTATATTATTTTTTGAATATTGTCCTAGATTCAAACCTGCACTTCTTTTCCCCTCTAGGACCCCTCCAGGGTCCTTATGGGACGCTATACTAGAAATGTTCTTGCTCCTAGAGAATCTTTCGGTGATGATAACCTTCACTTACCTACCCTGGCCTGGAATTGAAATCAAGAACTCCATCCTCCTCTAAGTGCTCACAGCCAGCAGTATCACTACCCCCCACTGCTTCTGTACTCAAGGGGGCATATCTTCTTCCTTCTCACCCAGTGTCTCACCCAGCAGTACAACTGGACCTGGTGTCACTTATCAGTAGCAGTTCCCTCAATTTTACCTCACTCAGATGCCCAACTACTCTCCCTATTGGGGAGGTGAAAATTCCTGTGACTTGAGCCAAGGTTACCTCCTAGCCCAGCTAGCTCCCAGGGCTCACCACTTGCAGTTTCACTGGAGCTAGTTACAGTTCACAAGGCCCAAATCTCCATCCTGGGATCTTCTGATATCCTTTGGTTGTCCCATTGTTCTGTCCCAACTCATTTATTTTTGCTACTCTTTGTTCATCTAGAAATGCTATTTTCTCTTGTTTCTGAAGAAAACCTGGAAACATAAAATTGGCCTACTCTGCCAACTTTTCAGAATCCTTTCTGGAAAATATTATTTAAATAAGTGAAGAAAATACAATTAATTGAAGCGAGCATTCAGTTTGGAGTCAGAAGAACCTAGTCCAAATCTGACTGAAATACTAGATTGTGACACTGTACACTTCATTTAAGTTCTGTCTTCCTTAGTTTCCCCATCTATAATTTAAGGATAGTAATAAGTGTTTCTTAGGACTATTATGATGATAAAATAAGATAATATTTGTAAGTGCTTTGTAAATCTTTAAGAACTTCATAAATATTATTATCATTATACTTGGTTGGTTGGTTAGTTGTTCTTCACTCTCGAAGAAGACCAAAAAGATATCACTATGTTAGAGTCAAGTTGTTGTTGTGTGGTTAGACCTCAGAATGCTCTGCTACAGGTCGGACACAAGTAGTTCCTATGAACATTGGGGTTAATTCCCTAACTTTGAGCATCTTGAGTTTTTTTTCCTTAGATAATTCAATTTTACTTTGCTCATAAAGCACAGCACCTTCTCTGATGAGGATCTCTCACAGCAAGAGCTATTCATATTTCATGTCCATTAGATTTTCTGTTGTCTATAAGTTTCGTACATTCCATGTATTGATGAAGAGTTTTGTGCAATTTTTTGTACATTTTTTTTTAGTATTTCCACTACTGGATGGGACCCTCACCTGCCACAGTAATCAGGCCAGAGTTGGGTAAGCAGACAATTTTTAGGGTAGCTATTCTATCCCCTTCCTCATACTTGGAGGTGAATAGTGCAATCCTTAAAAGACCACTCAGGCACTAAGAGGGCTGCCAAATTCCCCTCCTGTTTCCAGTGAGAAGATGACCTTCTGGCTTGGATTGCCTGTGGGAAGAGTTGTAATTATAACATCCAGTGTATCTGTAGCTTCATTACTTAGCCATTGCTACAGGATTTTAGTAATTCAAATTCTCTGATTTCTGTTGAGTGTACTACTATCCTTCTAATTATACAGTTTTTTCAACCTTAGTATCATCTTTGGTTCTTCTTTTCCCCCTGACCCATAAAGATGGTCATTTGTTGGATTTTCTTGATTATGTCTATATAACATCTCTCATTATTATCAGAATTCTCTCTACTCACACCCTAATTTAACATCTTATCACTTCTATTTAATAGCTCCCTTTTGCTTCTGCTTCTCCTTTTCTCCTCTTTCTTTTTTTCCACATCCTCCTCTTCTTTCTTCTGCTTTTCTTCTTCCTCCTCCTCCTTTTCCTTCTCTTCTTCCTCTTCCTCAGTCTTTCTGCTGTCTGATCTATTCTCCATCTGGATGAACAGTTGATATTCATGAAACATGGATATAATCATATTATTCCCTTATTTTAAAATCTTCAGGGGCTCCCTATAAATCCCTATGAGATAAATAACAAAATTCTTAATCTACTATTCAAAGTTCTATAAAATTCTATAAAGCTTGTATCCTATCTGCCTTCCCAGCCTTATGTAATGCTTCTTTTATTCACAAATTCTCCTTTCCTATACAATAAGACTAGGAGATGATCTATATATATATATATATATATATATATATATATATATATATATATAGTATTCAATAATTACTTCATGTCTTTTTTTAGGCTATCCTACATGTTTGGAGGAATTCCCACTTCCATTTCCAGAATCCCTAGTTTTCTTCAAGATGAAATTCAAGTAATACTTGCTATGTGTGAGACCTTATTTCCCCAGTTTTTAGCAATCTTCAACTCTTGAAATAACTTTGTTTTAATTAATGATATTAATTGTATTAATTGAGGGACAGGGATTCTTTCCCACCTCCCTTTTCTGGAGGCTTTTACTAAAAGTGCTTTTACCTTGAAATATACCGTGTACACATATACACATGTGTGTATCTATATATTATAGATATGCATATGTGTGAATGTATCCATATATGTGTATATGTATGTAATTAGGCTCAGTTGCAAATGAGTTAGGAAGAAAATCATCACTTCTCTTTGGCTGTAGTTGAACAGAAAACAGTTTTTATCTCTTTATTCTATCAATTACTAGGAATATTGAAACCCTACAATATAGTATGTAATACTAAAGGTAGTTGTTTGTTTCTTGTCTTCCCCATTAGAATGTCAGCTCCTCCAAAGAGGGCCTATGTTTTTATCTTTCTTTTTGTATCCCAATTCTTTAGTCCAGTGTTTGCTATATAGTAAGCACTTAATAAATGCTTGTAGTTCATTTATATCTTTGATTTTTGGGACTTAGTATAGTGCGTGGCAAGCAAAGCATTTCATAGATGCTTACTGAATTCAATTAAATTGATAAATATTCTTCTCCACTGTCACTGAACCAGTTTGCCAAATCAAACTTCTTTAATGAAGAAGATGCTAGTGGATCCCAGAGATTTTTATCATGGAATCATAGATTTTGAGATTTATAAAAATTAGAAATGATCATAGAATCAAACTGCCTTTCCGAATGTATAATTTCCAGATAAATAGTCTTTTGTCTTCTTTAACACATGCCATATTACTAAAATAGTAATTACAGAATTACTAAAATTCTGTGCTTGAGCACAGTCTGGCTTGGATCTACAATCAAAGATATGTTATGTTTTCTATAGATCCTCATATGGGTGAGCTGAATTCCCTCTAGACATTGGTTTCACCATGTGGGGGGAAGATATTCAGTGCTTGGTATGATATTCCATGTGCCACACTAAACAATGGGAATGCAAATGGAAAAAATGAAGGTAGTCCTTTCTCTCAAGGAACTCTCTACTATAGGAAGACAATATAAATACATAGGAGGGCTCAGTAGTAGGGCAAATGAGTTAGGAAGAAAATCACCACTTCTATTTGGCTGTAGTTGAACAGAAAACAGTTTTTATCTCTTTATTCTGTCAATTACTAGGAATATCGAAACCCTACAATGTTGGGGTCACCCTAAAATGGGCTGTCTTAGCTGAGAATCATCAAAATATACTTGGTTAGTGTTGTTAAGGTGTAATATAGAGAGCATTCATTGAAATCTCAAAATGATCTATCCATCATTTTCCAACAAAATAATGGACACATTTTCCTCCAAATAAGAACCTTGCTCCTCTGCTTAGTGATTATATCTCAAGTAAGATTGTTCTAACCCCCACTTTTCACACTTTGAATGGAGAAAATGAGCATTTTCTCTTCTGCGTTATTTTTTCCTATTTTCTCCCTCAGTTGGAAATAGTCATCTCTTTTTTTTTAAGTATGTTTCTTGTACTTTGTAGAAATGAGAAAAATGGTTTTATGCAAAGCCTAAATACAGTATATATGTTTGAAATTGCTGTTGACTGCACTAATATATCTAAGTACAAAATAATAAAATAGATTAGGAGATATTTTCCCATGGGTAGATCGTTAAAAGTCCATTGTATGGATAATTTACTTATAAAAATGGCTGAAAATCTGGAAGAGGAATTTTTAAACTTGAATTATTCATATAATGTAATATTCAGCCTCTTCCTGAAAAACACAACAGAATACCTCATGTGAAATAGTTTGGAATTGTTCAATAATTGGCACTGGCTCTTCAAAAAACCTGTTTCATGGCTATATTTAGTTGGAACGAAGAAACAGAGATAATGAACTTTTTGAAAGGGAAGCAACTTGATTTCTGTTGTCTAAAGCTAAGCTTATTAATTCAGAAAGAGTTAATGATTCTAAAATAACTCAAGTGAGTTTGGCATAAATGACAGTGGAGGTATGTTCACAGTGAAGCTGCCCTGTTTAGGAGAAAGAACTGAAGCTCTTGCTTAGCTGCAGTGAGGTAAGAAGTGTGGAGGGGAAGGAACAAGGGCTGCCATTTTCTGGGACTTATGCTTGTAATAAGGCATCACTAAAGTTGTAATCAGCCTATCATAAAATGAAGAGGAGCAATGAAATGGGATTTCTTAAACTAGGGTCCATGATTCTGCTGATGCAGAGTGAACGGTGAGGAAGAAGGGGGAAGGATAAATTCTACAATCTGTGATCCCTTCCTCCCCATCCTAAAAAGCTACCCTACTGTAGGGTCTACTCTTTTTGTGTTTACCTTTGTATTTTATGAGTATACTCTCTGCCCAAGGGAGATAACTAGATCAGGACCTCATGTTTTGGGTGTATTTCCTTGATTATATACTCTATATCTTCTTGTAAGATGCTTAAAGGTCCAGTCACAAGAAATAGAAATTTATAAAAAATTTTGCTTTGCTTTGTATCTTTAGTACTTATCACAGAACCTTATTAGCTGGCATATAGTAAATATTATGTGTATATATACACATTCAACAATGATCAGCACACCTTCAGAAGCAACTCTCTGTATAGCTTTTGAAAACCTTTGGTGTGCTGACAGTGATCAGAGATCCTGGCAAAGCCCTGGTATTTGAGCTTGCTTCATCAATTGAATTGATTGGAACCAGACTTGAGGAAAGATTTCTGTAGCTACTGATTTCATGGATCAGAGAATTTCACATGGAGAGAGATAGAAGGAAACTCAGAGGCCATCTAATCCAAAGCCTTAATTTTGCAGCCCAGAAAACAGGGCATAAGATTAAACAACTTTCTTAGGTGACCAAGGTGATATGTCTAAGGCAGATTTGAACCCAAATGACCACCATGATTCTACTACACCATGATTCCTCTCCATCATACAAGAGCTCCTAATTATTTAAAATGTAGCACTGAAGTTCCATCTGTATTCTCAAGGCAAAAACAAAAATCCAAAACAACCATCTGGGGAAGAAGACATGGAGTTGATTTTCTAACCTATAATCTTGATCCATATGCAAAAGCATTGATGGTGAGGTCCAGTCCAGAGACTCTTCCAGCTAGGAAACAATCCCTTGTTTTTTCTTTTGTTATATTGAACAATTCAGGCTTGGCTGCTAGTTGAATACAAAGCTGCCACATTTTACTAAGCAGACAGATGGCTGGAACCCATAGAAAAGAGACAGAAAAGATCTAATTCCTTTTACAGTATAACATTTCCTGTCTCTGGATGAGATTTCACTATAAAGTCAGATATTGAATAGAAATGAGCAACATCCATCAAACCCCAAATTACAGTGAGATGGGAGGTAGTAAAAAATGATACCATCACATTTACTGCAGCCGCATTTCAAGATCAATTCTATCTTAAAAACAATTCATAAAAGCACCAGTGTAATGCTTTTTATAATAATCTACCTGAAAACCATGATATTTATCAACTTTAAACAGTAACATGTTCTACAATCAGTGGTTACAGCCATTAACCAGAGGGCAGCCTACACATTGTTGGAAGATTTAATGCACTGCTGACTGGAGCTTAATTCCTTCATTCGTTCATTCAATCATTCATTCATCCATCCATCCATTGATTCTATAAACATATCTAAGCTTCTACATTGTTCAAGGGCCTACATTAAGCACTAAACAGACTTTCTAGTGCACGATTGAGTATAAAATATTTAGAAAATTAAATATCATGACCTTGGACTCTAGTTGAACACTGGAGTTTGTCCCATCTATGAAATAGCGTTTACTGAAAAGAAAAGCAGAAAACAACTATAGTATACCTAAAAGAACAATATAGTATGAGAATCAGGAACTGAGATTTAAGTCTCAAAATAAGCTATAAATCACTTCAGCCTCTTTAAGTCAAAGTTTCCTTACAATGGGCAAAATAATATATGTATTATCCTCCTTAAATCAACAAATCAAGTCTACAAAAGCATTTATTGAATGCTTACTATTACACTGATAAACACTAGGGTTTCAAATTAAAGTGAAAAACATTCCCTGCTCTCAAGTACCTCAGAATCAAAGAGAAAAGACTATGCAAACAACTATAGACCAACAGATATGCATGCTACATGGGAAATAAATGACAGAGGGGAGACATCAACAATAAGAGGGAATGGGAAAGAGTGGCTAGGACTTAAAGAAGCAAGGGGAGCCAGGAGATGAGAATGAGAGAAAACTAGGCATGGGGGCCAGATAGTAAAAAATGCCCCAAAATGGAAGATGGAGAGTCTTGAGTTAGGAACAGTAAAGAGGTCCCAGGGTTGTTGTAAGCATAAAACCCTTTTGTGTGGAGTGTATGGACACCCATTTCCTCTTTTTACTGGCTTGCTCACTAGCCAGACAATCACTATTTAGTTATATTCAGATTCTCTCACGTCCTAGAGGAAACCCAACAGATATTTACTCTTCCTACTTATTATTATATCCTGGCCATAGGTGTTGTACTCCTTTATATATTTTTCTGTCATTAGTCCTCTATATCATATTTTTACTGCATGTTCTTATATCTACAAATGCTTAAATAAGAACCACTTGGTCCTCATTAAATCACTTTTCCATTAAATTTGCATTTTACCAATTTTCCTTTATAAAATTTATAGTCCATCTAAAAATAATACCTGTCTCCAAAGGTTTGTATGATTTGTCATTTCAAAGTTTTGTCATCTTTAGTCACAAAATGTAGATGCAAATTAGCTGAAGGATCATAATCACTTAAAGCTCTAAAGTCTTCATCAAGGTTCTTGGAGTCATTCTGTCTTTTATTATACTGTTAGCCTTTCTAAATTTTTAATCAATAAGAGCACTTAATTTGTTCTCCCTTAACTATTATTTTAATCTCTTAAAGTTTACAGCTTTACTAAGGGTTTTGGGATATCAAACATGAAACATGTTTCCTATTGCATGTGTAGACACCATATATGCACATGTGTATATATATATAAATGTTTTATATGTGTCCATGTAGGCTTATATACAGGCATATATGCATATGTATATACATATAATATACCAAAAGTCTTAGTGTATTTGAAAATTTTAATAGCTTAATTTTTTTAAAAGGAGTTACAAGAAAGCTTTAATTAATTGAATTTATTTAGTGAAAATATATTAATATAAAAAACAAAAAATAGGTCAGAGAAACATGATGAATACTTTACTAAAGTCATTACAGTTTACTATCTTAAAATACATGACATACACATATTACATATGTAAACATCTGTATACCTAGGTGCATAAGTTCACATATGTATCTATGTGTATATATCCATACATATCCATAAATTTACATCTTCATTGTATCTTTATTGTTTCATAGACTTTCTCTATTTGATTATATTTGATAAATCTATTTATGTATTTCCAATGTCAGCTATGCTATTTCATGATGAAGCTTTTACTTTTTTTGTTGCGACTATGTTCCTCTTCCTTCTCTACATAATCCCACTCTCTCACTTCACTAATCAGGATGCTGCTGTGTATTCCTCATTTCTGATTTGTCTCTTTTAGATGGTATAATAGTACAGTTAGATGGCTCAGTGATTAGATCTCTGAGCCTGAAGTCAGAAAGATCTGAGTTCAAATGTGGCTTTAGACACTTGCTATCTGTGTGATTCTGGGCAAGTCACTTCATCCTGTTTGCCTCAGTTTCCTCATCTGTGAAATGAGATGAAGAAGGAAATGGCAAACCACTTCAGGATCTTTGCCAAGAAAACCCCAAAGGGGTTCAAGGAGAGTCGGGCTTGACTGAAGCAGCTGAACTGGTGTATTTTTCATACCTCTCTGACTTGATTTCATCATAATTTTATTTTGAGAATACATTTCTTCTTTTCCCAAGATGAATGGCATGGGAAAATCCACTAGAATTAGTAAATTTCTATAGAATCAAATAAACTAAGATAAAAGGGACCTAAGAAATCATCTAATCTAATTTCCCCCTAAAGAGGAGGCTCCTCTGTAAAATTCTCAGCACAAAGTCATCCTGTCTCTGAAACTCTACATTGGTAGATCACTCTCTCTGACAGCAACACATTGTTCTTTTGGACAACTTGAGATATAAAAATATATCAAGAATATATATATATATATATATATATATATATATATATATTCTTGATATTCTGATTCTTGTTTTGCCCTGACAAATCAAAAATGCTTGAGATAATTGAAGTCAACTATCCTATATCACCTAAGTCTTTCTGTCTCCAAGCTATCCATCCCCTAGATGTTTTTAGCATTCCAAGGTTTATACAGGGGTCCTCAAACTACTGCCAGCGGCCAGATGCTCAACTGAGGACGTTTGGAGTTTCTTTATTTAAAGGCCCACAAAACAAAGTTTTTACTTTTTACTACAGTCTGGCCCTCCAACAGTCTGAGGGACAGTGAACTGTCCCCCTACTGTCTCCCTATTTAAAAAGTTTGAGGACCCCTGGTTTATAATATCCATGGAAATCTGGTAAGATTCCTCTGGAAATTGCCCAGTGTCCTGCTTAAATGGAGTATCTAATTGTTTTCCAATCTGGTTGTCAAACAATTAATGAGAGTTCATTCAATATTTACTATGTCCAGGTATTGTGTTAAGTACTATTGATAAAAGACAGGCAAAAACATCACATCTTATTGGTCTGTGCAAGGCAAAGTACAGTGGGATTATAATTTTCTTCATCTTGAAAAATGTAACTTTCTTAACTGTATCTTAAGATCACATTAACTTTTTTTCTACTGCCATGTTACATTCTCAAATCATAAATTAATTTTTAATTCATTACAAATAGCCAGTCTGTAGACTTTATATGTTCTAGTGTATATTTGGTTGAAAAATTGTAATGCCTAAAATAAGACTTTCATTATTCACCAATTTCTCTCTATCATCACTTGTCCATCATCTATTTATCTAGATATATTCATGTATGTATGTGTGCATATGTATGTATATATTGATATTTGAGTGGATTTTTTATTTTCTCTTTATATGTACTCTTGCTATTTAGGCATTTCAGAGTCTTTGTGATTCTCTATGAGATTTCTTGGCAAAAATACTGGAGTGGTTTGCCATTTTCTTTTTCATCTCATTTCACAGATGGGGAAACTGAGGCAAACAAAGTAATGTAACTTGCCCAGGATCATTCGGCTAGTGAGTATCCGAGGTCAGTTTTGAACTCAAGGAGATGAGCCTTCCTGACTCCAGACTTGGTGCTCTATACACCCTGCTACCACCTAGCAGCCCTGTCTATTCTTTCTAACGATACTAAATATAACTTCTTTATAGCTTTACACTGAATAATTCTTTTTAATTTTTTTTGTTTGTTTTAGTAATCATCTATATATGACATAATACAAACCCTTGAGATATTCTTCTTGTCCTTTTAATATTTAAGGAATTTCAATAAGACACTTAGGAAATTCATATTACTTGTCATTCTTGTCTTAAGATCAATCTGTCCTCTTTTATTATTATTATTATTATTATTGTTGTTGTTGAAGCACTTGGGGTTATATCTTCAGTGTATGTTTTGTACTACTTTTCTAATTTGAGTTTTCAGTATGTGTTTTGTACTACTTTTCACATTTAAAACATTGTTTGCTATGTATTTCCATGAATTTTTCTGTTGCTTTTGGCCGTTTGTCATTTTACATCTTTAGAGACGTGGTCCTTCTTTCACTTGCACCTATGTAACATTACTGGGAGCATATTAGCAAATTAAGAAATTAGGTATTTGGAATAGGAAATAATTTGAAAGTCCTATACATTATTTTTCAAAGTGAAACAACCTAATCTTTACTAACTCTATATTGTTGTTTTTTGTTTTGCCCAAAGTTGAAACAAATTTTTAAAATCTTATTCCCATTTTCCTTTTCCTTAATTATTCTAGTCTTTGTAGAGGGTCATTTTTCCAGTATCTGTTAAAGTTTGTAATCATGGATTTACCAGTTAGATTGCTTGAGATGTATATCATTATAGATTATCTTCTTTCTTCCACTTTGTTTTTCTAGTATTTGTAATTAGACATATCTTTTAATTTGATTTAGATTTCATTGAAAAGGGTTTTTTTTGTGTTATAGATTTCAAGAAAATTATTGCAGTTTTATCTGGGAATGGACATTAGTGAACTAGAAACCTAAACTGATAGATTTAGAGACTTTATATCTAGTCTTCTGTCCTCATTATGGAGAAACTTGAATCTCAAATAGATTTACTACTTTGCCCCAGGGACATGCAATGATTAAATATCAAAAGCAATAGTTGAATGCCATTTGACTTCAAATTCAGTATTCTTCATAAATTTATTCAAGTTTTCTTGTCTTTGGGATCATTTTGGAAGTCTCTTTTTTCTATCATACTTTCCTCTATCCTCTCAGATGTTCTCATTGAACTAAAATGTAGACAAGCCAAGGTATAATTTGGTTTTGAGGGTCTTGCAAAATTCTTTCTAAAATGTTTCTGTGGCTATACTTTCTTCTTTTGTCATAAATTTTTCCACATAAGCTTCAATTATTTCATGTCATTTTTCATTACCAGAACTCATCATGCGTACTCTGAGGCAAGATGACCTAATAGCTCATAACAGGATATTTGGATGGCCTTTTGGGAGAGAAAGAAAAGCTTTACCAGTCTCATATTTTCTTTTCCAGAAAATATCCCTCTGCCATTTTTCTATTCATTTGTTACTTCAATTTGTTGGAGCCATCAATTCTCATTTATAGCAGAGAAGGTTCAATAACATGCTGAGAACAAATAATTATTGTTTGCAAATTTTTAAAATAACTCCGCGGAATTTATTATACTTTGTTGCCATTCTTTCACTGGGATAAGGAAAGGCTCATGTAGTACTATAAAACATTTAGAATATTTATCTTTTCCATGATTTTCTGAGGCCAAAATATTTCTCAAGTAAAGAATCATGCCGCTTAGCAGGTTAGCACAGTGGACTGTGTAGGATTCAGAATAAGAAAAGGTTGATCTTAAATCTTTCCTGCCCTTATTAGCTGTGTGACTTTGGGCAAATTATTTAATCTCTCCAAGACTCAGTTTCTTCATATGTAAAATGGGACAATGATAGTTCCTGCCTCTTAGGATTCCTGTAAAGATCAACAAATGTAGACATACACTAGAACCATTCATCTTTCCTCATCATCTATTTGGCCCCACCAATGATAAGTTAGTCTTTCTTACTTGACTCAGTTGTCACAAAGATTGTGGATATACTAGGAAACATTGACAGAGAGATGGGAAGCTTAAGCTATATTGTCATTTGGGTCATTTCAGCATTTTCTTCTTTTCCTTTAATATCATCTTCTAATTTCTCTATTTTTCTCCCACCTCTCAGTACATTTTTAGCTGTTTCAGTAAAAGCCTAGCCTTGTAGGGAAAACCACTGGAGAAAAATGCATGGTGGTCATTTGGGTCTTGGGAAGGTCCAGGAGTATCTTCATAGTTCTCTCCATTTTCTAACAGTCTCAAAGATTTTAAGTGAATCATTTTCTGGGTATATATTCTCTCCCATCTATCTGATGTGAAAGTGAGGAGAAAGAACCATAATGGTTTGAAATGACAGGCGTGCTGGCCTGCAATGATAGCTAACAGTGGTCACTGCTATCTCCCAATTACAGAAAGGAGGAGTCAAATTGGTCCTTATGCCCTCCTGGGGATCCCTTTCAGAATCTGATGCAGTTAAGGACAAATTACTTTCCCTTGTGGAGTAGAATGTTTATTTGGAGAAGTGAGAACAAGCAGACACTCAAGCGTGTTCTCCCACCCATGAATAACAGGTGTTCAGATTTATGGTGCCTGACACAGGAAAGCTGGTTGTCAAAGTGGGATACCATGTCCTTCTGTGTGGTGATAACCCTGGCATTCGTCTGACTTTCTGAGCGCAAAAAAAGTGTTTTTCCAGTTTGCTTAGTACCTGAGAACAGAAAAAAAAAATGTTCTGAAATATTACTATTCTCTGGCATTTGATCCTCTGGATTACCTCTCACATGTGATCCCCTGGACTTCCTCCCTGCCAATATTCAGACTCTAGTGTATGGATCTACTAAAACTGAACTAACAATTAAACAGTCTTTTCTTAACAAAAATACATTTATTTAGGATGCTTATTTTAAGGAGCCCTTCTGGATTAGCTTTAGAGTGGGAATTGGAAATGTAAAAGACCGTAGGTAATAAGGCAGCCATCTGGAAACAAATCTTCAGTGCAGTTGTAAAATGAGAAAGCAACATTTAGCAGCCAAATAGAAATGGAAATCTGTGACAAAGGGTTTCATTGCCAACAGTTTCTCAGGCACTTGGCCTTGATCACATCCTTTTGCATCTTCCTTTTTTCTCCTAGGCTAGAGAGTCCTGAAAAGACCCCAATATCATGATTCTCTTTATAATTTTTTGTACTATATTTTTGCATCTCTCTAGTGGGGTAGCTGATTTATTATTCTGATGAGGGACCAGTATCACTTCTTTGACAGAATCATACAAGAAACCGAGAAGCAGGGGAAAGGTGAGGAGTAAATCTACGGGTAAATTCACAGTCACAAAAGATCAAAGCAAGTTAAAGCTGTTAGGAAAAAAAGAATAGAGAGAACTTCCCAGAAAACTCAAAAATGGGTACAAAGCCTGAATTAGACAGGAGGCACCTTATCCTTTTCTTCTGATGGCAGGATCGAGTACTTGGAGGTTGCCAAACTTACCTGTACGTGGCAGTTTAGAATATTGTAGTGGGCAATTTGTGACACTGGTAGATCCTGTAAAACTCACTAAATATTAGCAGCAGCTGTATCACACTGATTCCTTGTAGTCTTAATGTACTTACTATGCTAAACGACTGCAATATGAGCTAAATATTTTCTATCTATATTTGTCTCTCTCTCTCTCTGTCTCTGTCTCAAAGCTGCTGTAGCCTCTTGCCACTTGGAGAAATTCACCTTTTCCTAAATTCAGGTGATTTCTAAGGGGACAAGACTGCCCCTATTTGGATACCAGTCCCCTTTCCTTCAGTACTTGTGAAGCCCCATAGGCAAGTGGTTGCCCCGTTCCTTCCCTTTCTTAATTCTCGGACTGGACATGGCTCTGCTCTCCTCTACCATCTTCTCCTCAAGTACCTGGGAAAAGTTGAAATCATAGAATTACTGCCATAGAAGACTATGAATGGAGGGCAAGGTGAAGCTGGGATGGGACATACCCACAGAGACTACAGCTACCACAGTGCATCCCAGTGTACAAGCCATGGGCTGGCTTGTGCTCTGCTTCTGGAGACTGGTGGTGGAGAATTATGAAATGAGAAGAATATGGATTAGAATTCTCCCCTCCCAATTTTTACAGACATTGACCCTGTGATAGGCTTTTTATCTTATGGGGACAGTTATAATTGTTATGCCTCTGATGTATAATCACAGGTTTTGAAGAGTTATTGTGAATTATAGAAAATGTCTGATACTCCATCTTATCAGTCATGTTACCCAGAAGTCCGAACAGTGTTTATCTAAATATGACACTTATGTTCCCACATTCACATACATAGGGAAATGCTATTTTACAAATTACTAGAGGCTTTCTGTAGGTTTAAAAGTGTGATATATAACTTGCTCCCACTAAAAAAAAATAAACTTTGACTAGCAGGAACCTAAATAATACTCAGATCTTTAGGAGAAATTATACTGGATGTGATCGAATTTAACATAAATAAGTCTAGCACATCAAATTTATAATCCAAAAGGTTATTTAATTCTTGTAACTTAATATTCTTTCTGACATCTAACCCTGATGAGAACTATAAACTATGCCTTCCCAGTTACTTCTTACAGTCTGGGCTATTGCAGCCTTCTTTGCAGATCTGCTTTTGGGCAGATGATAATGAAGTAATATGTTAATGAGCAAGAATCTTTTCTTCCTTTGGTAATTAATTTTAATAGTATTGTAAATTACTTCCAGAACCTATATATTTCTATCCAGAATACTGTCTCAGTTACCTGAAGGAGTCTTCAGTAGGTATCCACTATGACCCTCAAGAACTACATTGAGTTTTATCACTGCAATTGCATTTATTTTCAGAATTGAAGGGTTTACAACCAGAGGGATATTCAGAAATCATCCAGTCCAGTGCTTTTTTTTTTTTTTTTTTTTTGTATTTTCAATACTTTTTGGGAGGGGCTGAGTTTCACGTTCCATTGACTATCTCCAATAAGCAAATAAAATTTCTCAATTTTAACTAAATAGTGAAATGAAGCAAATCAGATAAACTCTGGCTACATTTGATAGTGTGTACTGCATTTTTCACTTATACTCTACAACCTCTTTGATGGCAAGCAGAAAATATGCTTCACCATCTGGCCTAGCAAGTCATAGCTGGTCATTGGGTTGATCATCATTTGTGAAATTTTTCACTGGAGCATACTTTTTTTCCTTCCCATGGTCTTCACATAAACTGTTTTTGTGCTTTTATGTATTATACTCTGTTATATATTCATACACGTTCTTTATACATTTCTTTTATGTTTTTAGAGCACAATAATATATTAAGATGTTCACATACTACAATTTTTCAATTATTTCCCGATTGATGGAAATGTTTTAGTTTTTTTTACTCTTCAGTTTTTGGCCACTACAAAAAAATGCTGCTGTAATTATGTCTGCACATATGGGACTTTTCCTCTGTTTTTCATCTTCCATATGTACAGAGATCATTATAGTTTATTTATACATTTGAAATAATTGCCAATTGTTTTCCATTATGGATATTTCCCATTATTAGTGGGCTAATTCACAGCTGTCCCAACAGTGTAGCAGTGTGCCTGTTTCCTCTTATAATTTTTATCTCTTATGTCATCTTTACTTTTCCCATGTCCATCGCACTCAAGCCAATAAGTAATTGTTAAATCCATCTTTGTGCCATACATTGCAAAGCATTAGGAATACAAACAAAAGGCAAAGAAATTACCCTCAATAAATATGGAGTCTTATGGGGAAGCAAATGAATGTAGAAAGATTATATAAAAAAGATAAATTAGGAATAACAACAGAGGGAAAACATTAAAATTGGATTAAGGAGGACAGGGGAAAATTTCTTGCAGAAGAATTTGGTTTCAGCTGAGACTTAAAGGAAGCCAGGAAAGCTATAAAGTAGAAGGGATGAAGGGAGACAGCTCTAGGAATGGATGACAGACAACTAGTGAAAATAATTGGAATTGGGACATATATGTCTTGTATGAGGAAGATTAAGGAAGATAGTATCATTGACTGTCAGAGTTTATGGGATGGCACAAGCTGAGAAGAGAAGAACCTGAAACTCAAATGATTACAGGGTCATAAGGATTTGTCCAAGGTCATACAGGAAGTAAATGATGCAGCAGAGAATCGAACTCAGGTCCTAAATTCCAGATTCCAGTATAGTTTTCAATGTATCAAGATGCTGTAAGCACAGTGTTGGTCATATGGAGGTTATCCGAATAGAGCTCAGGACATTCTCATCTCTTATAGTTGGACCTCTGTCTTTATCATGTGCAACTGCAAGGTGAAAGACAATAAATATGCATCTTTTGTTTAAGTCCTTTTGATATGAATTCTCCAATTTCTTCTTTCTAAATTAATTTGCAGCCTAGCACCGAGAAATAGTCTTAATTTGAGGAGAAATTATTTCAGCCTTTCAGCTTATTGCTCGGCAGCGTATTAAACATTCACCAGATTGTGAGTTCTCTGGTTTGTAACTCTTATGACAACTTTCTCCTATTCCCTTAATGATAGATATTTGTTCTTCAGGACTAGCACATCTTTTACCTTCTTCCCAGGGCTTTTAGTGCAGTCAAAGATGAATCAAAATGTCAGTGTCCCTGAAAATGTCAAAGAATTAAGCAGTTTCCATTAAATACTGAGCTTAGGAACCTTCAGGTACCCATAAAGGTATTCTATCATTTCCTTATGATAGAGATGAGGATAGAGGAAGGATGTTAAATGTACATTGTTCTATTTTTTTCTTTCCCTTCTAGAAAATATACAAATATTTTTTATTAAACTAAAAAAATCCACTAAGTAGTGGAGTGTTGTTATTTGTCTATCACTTTTGGAGGCTGTAAATATTGTGCATTATTGGAGGAGCAATTATAACTTTGTGTTCAATAAAAGTCCATAGTTTAGTAATCAACCTTATTCAGACATCACAGGATTGCTCATTAATCCTTTTGTGATTATATGTTTGAATGTCTGTTCACAGTTCTTAGAATTTCTTCTTAATCCTAGGCTGATTATATTCATTTTTTTCTTTCTAATGAAATAGTAGTTTATTTATGTTTTTCCAGCAGAGAAATGTTTTTCAATGATTTACTCGATATAAAATGATGTTTAGTCTGTAATTTCCCAAAGGGAAGGTCTGGGATTGAGTACTTCATAATTCTATACAATGAAGCTGTGTTTAAATATATATTTGTGCATATATATACATATGTGTATTTGTATACATGTATGTATATTTAAATACACATATTCATATATTCAAATTATAAGAATGTATAATATAATTTGATTCAATTCATTTCATGAAATAATATCAACTGTATCCAAAAGAACATAAGTCCTTAAGAACAGGGACAGTTTCTTTTTTCTTAGTATTCCCAGATCCTGGCACAATGTTTTAGCTCATAATAAATCATAACTATTTCTTGAATTGATTACTAATCCAGAGTTAGATTTGCACTATCTTTATGCAGTAATTCTCAAATCACGATACCTGAGCTAAATGTCCGAGACTAAATTCATAATTTCATATTTCTCTTACCTCTTTTTCTATTTTTTATTTCTCTTGAAATAAATGCTATTTACTTATTTAATATTGTTTACTATTTATTAGTATTTAACAATACTAGTTACTTAATTTCAAAGCCTACTATTTCCAATCTACTCTTCACCCTCTCTCACTTTTCATATTCTGTTATTCTATCTTGTGAAATCTATCTCTGCAATATCTTTTAAATCTGTCTTACTCTCTCTAGTCACAAAGACATCACCCAGGTTCTGGCCTTTGTCACCACTTATAAGAATTAGTACAAAAGCCTCTTAATTGATCATTTGGCCTCCAGTATTTGCTCTCTTCAGTTGATCTTCAAAGAACTGTCAAAGTGTTAGTTCTAAAACACAAGCCTGATCCTATCCACTCCCTTCCTCAAGGAGCTCTAATGGCTCCTTATTGTTTCTAGGATAATTATCCAAAGATAGACAAAAAAACAGACATAAATATAGGAGAGATAGATAGCTATATAGACAGATATAGGTATAGAAGCTTTTAGATAGATAAACATTTATTTGCAATGTAAATGGATATAAATATAAGTATATATCAATAGATATATAAATAATAGACAGATACAGGAAATATAGGTTGTTAGAGACATAGATAATAGGAGATGTAGAAATATAAATAAAGAGATATAGGTGATATAAATTTAGTATAGCCACATATATGTTTTTAATATGTATATATGTATACATATATATCCCTATAATATATATTTTATTTTTATTTTTCAGTTTGTTGTTTAAAGTCCTTCATAATCTGGTTCCAGCTTATTTTCTGAGGCTTAGTAACTATTATTCCTCTTTCTACATTTTATGTTCTAAACCAATTGAAAAAATATATAATCTATAATATATATTATATAATATAAAATATATAATCTTCTATTATCTATTTTTGCAAAGATTGATGCCAGTGCCTGGAATCTATCCCCTTCTCTTCTCTGCCTCTCTAAATACAATCTTCAAAGATTGATTCAAATTCCAAATGAGGCTTTTCCTCAGAAATCTGGTAACTAATTCTACTTCTTCCTCAAGTGTTTCCTACCCCCCCCCCAATAAAAATGAACTTAGTATTTCTTGTATATAAACTTGATATATCCTTATATGTCTGGGTGTTTCACCATCCTAATAGAAAGTAAATTTATTGAATACAGATTGTTTCATTTGTGTTTCTGCAACAATAGCCCAGGATCTAATATGTGGTCATTTAATTCCTCCTTATTGATGAAATGATTTTCCCCCACCTCCAAATCTAGCTTAGAAATTTCACCAAGG
The DNA here is from genome assembly GCF_902635505.1 of Sarcophilus harrisii. Classification (NCBI taxonomy): domain Eukaryota; kingdom Metazoa; phylum Chordata; class Mammalia; order Dasyuromorphia; family Dasyuridae; genus Sarcophilus; species Sarcophilus harrisii. The sequence goes on from NC_045431.1 coordinate 209,016,430, forward strand.
GAATCATATATCAGTTCTTGTTTTCATTAAGTCTTGGTCAACCAGATCAGGTGTCCAATCAGTGAATTCCAGTAATTTATGACTCTTGACTTATCATCATACACAGACTTTATCAACCCCAAAGCAATAAAGGTTTAAGGTTAACATGGGAGTTTTGCAGCTGAATAAACTCTTCCATTATGAAGAGGGACATCATCTCTTTAAAGTTTAGAAATCATAGTCTTCCAATGACACATTTTTGATGGGTTTCTACATCATTTCAAGCATTCTAAAAGTCAACTCATAATTATACAAAGAAAGTAATTAAATTGATCATACCTTTTAATGAGGATATCCCACATGAGACTATCCTAGATAATAAAATGGTTCTATATCTGTCAAAATATCCAAAAAAGCACTTTTGGAGGCTATCAAAAATGAAAAAATAAAGGAGATTTTCATCATCTAAGGAATGAATAAACAAATTGTGTTATATGAAAGAAATATAGTGTCTTTGTGCCATGAAGAATTTGGAGAAACAGTGGAAGACTGGTATGAACTGATAAAAAGTGAAATAAACCAAACAATGAGAATATTACACATGCATAAAATAATGTAAATGGACAGATCACCAACAAGAACAAAATGGAATTGAATGTTGTGTAATTATAATGAACAAGCTTGACTGTAGAGAAATGTTTGAGAAATATACCTTTGTTTCCTCTTTGTAGAATTGGGAGTTCATAGTTATGGGACATTGCACAGATTGTTGGAGTCAGGTTCAGTTGAAGTGTTAAACAATTTTGACCAATTTACTTGCTTTAAAAAATTATTAGAAAGAATAGTTCACTGGATAAGGGAGCAAAAAGAAATATATTCCAAAGTGAGCAAGAGCTGAAAAACAAAAGAAATCACTTAAAAATAAGATTAAGTAATCATATGCTCACTACATGATCTAGTGAAACTTTATAGGAAAATCCAAGTCCATACAAAAAAGCTATAGCTTAATTATCCCTCTGGATCATAATCTTTGAAGGAAAATACCTCTTAAGATGAATTTTAGGGGAGTTAGGAGATATAGTTTTCAAAATGAAAAAATTGTCTCCTTTCAAGGACTATATATCACAGTGTACCTGGCCTTCAGGCAACCTGGAACAATGGGCCAGAGTGCTAATTATTTACACATGCATTTGGTTCTCCTTGTTGGGGTTGGTGAAATCCTAAAAAAAAAAAAAAGAGAGAGAGAGAAAAGAAAAGAAAAAAAGAAAAGAAAAGAAAAGCAATAAATTTATGGATCTTGCTGAAAGAGGGCTTAATTTAAAAATGATCAGGTGACTTTTTGAGGAACTGTCCTACACAGCACAACCTAGACAATATGAATAGAGGTTCAAAGCTGGCAAGTTCTCCTCTTCAAGAAGGATACCATGTAATGGATGGGACAAGGCCATAACAAATACAGGCAAAATAATGAATTTTGGAGGTGATAAATGTTCAATGCCAAATGAATAGGCATCTATAATAACACGACAAAGAAGATGAAAACTCTCCTCTTTCATGAGAGATATTTTTTTAATCAATAGGTGTATCTAGCATTCTAGAATTAATGATAACAAAATCCTATTTTTTGCTTTATATCTTGCAAAATCTATTTATCATTAACATAGTCATCATCATTTGATGAAAATATAAATATTTACATAGATATATCATTTTGGAAAAATATTCATTATGTATGTGTACATATATAGCTTCCAAAAATTAGTGATATGTACATTTTATAACACATTATTATAGAATTATGTGTATATACATATATATATTATATGTATATGCATACATATAATAATACACAGAGAATGTCTCAAATATCTTAGTGTCTAGACAGGTAGATATGTAAGATACGCACATGCACACACACACATAATACACATATACAATGTCCCAAAGCTTCATTTTAAAATTTTAATAAGTTAACCTGCACTAAAATTTTTGAATTATCATGTGAGGTCCAAATCTTATAAAACAGGAAAGGAATAATTAAAGTGCATATTAAATTACAAACTAATACTTGTGTTCATGTGGCAGAAAAGGTTAGTTAGAGAGAAAGATAAGCCTTTTCCAATTTACTTGTAATCTGAAGATTTTACTTATCCTCTTTTGAAGAAGGATCAGTCTCCTGACTAACAAATGACTCAATCTGGTCTTCCAGTGGGGAAATGTCATGAATAATGTGAATATGTTAAAATCCTTCTCCATATTTCTTTCTCTTCCTTGTTCTTTTCTGTCATCTTCTCCCCCACTTCCTTCTAATGAGAGGAAATAGTCCTTTTCTAAGGCAGAAATGATATTCCAAAAGTTTATTCAGTTAATAAATTTCTTCTCTGCTGGCTGGATTATCTATATGACATAGAATAATAAAAACATAATCTTGGAAATTCTGGAAATTCAAGGATTACTTGATTTATCTTTTTATTGTTCAAATGCGAGAATCAAGGATTTAAGTTACACTGAGTGTAACTAAATTAGAACTAGAAGCTAAATGTTGGGGGGTTAGAAAGAGTGAAGGAGGAAGGTTTCCATTTATTTTTGAACATATTCTTTCTTATGATAGGCTGTCTGTTTTCTAGGAATGCTTCCTTCTACTATTTGACTTCTCCTTCCTTCTTCCACCACAAAGCTACATGGTAGAAATTTCCTGTCTCCCAAACAGCCCCACTGATTGGTAACTATTTCTATGACTTCAGAGATGGGAAATTGGTCAGCTATGTGAGAATAAGACCTTATTACTTCCTCCCCAGCAAAAACAAAATATCTGACCCTCTTGAAGATAACTCCCCTCATGTTTGTGGCAGCCCTCTTTGTAGTGGCCAGAAACTGGAAACTGAGTAGATGCCCATTAATTGGAGACTGGCTGAATAAATTGTTGTATATGAAGATAACTCCCCTCCACTAAGCAGTGAGAGATGAAAACTTATCAGAGCAGATGCACCAAGGAGCTTGAGACATCACTGTGGTCCTTTCTCCCCTACTGCAAGCCACTGTGGTCAAGGTACTCTGGCAACAAGTCTGGTTGAATACTTTAATTTGTATTACTTTGTAGTTATCAGTTACTACTCCAAATTTGGAAAGTATTACTATCCCATTATTTTTCTCTTCTCCCTGTTTTCCTTTCTGTACTTACAACTACATGTGTTCTTAAATGTAGTAAGAAATATGACCTTCAGATTTCAGTATTTACTCACCAATCCAAATTTTAGTTAAATCTTCTGTTCTTAAGTCCTAGCCTCGAATCACAGTACTAGCTCTTAAAGTTACTTGTGAGTTCACTTCAATTGACAGTATGAACTGAAAGATATGGTATTGAATTTCCAAGTTAATACAAGAAGAGTTCCTCTACTGACATTATACTAGCTCTGCTGCTCTTTTTCATACTTGCTAAAACTATGAGAGATTACCAAGGAAAAATTGTTCTTCCTTAATCTTTACAAGAAAAATATAACTCTGTGCATTGGACAAATTAGCCTTTTTGTCTTAAAAGAAAAATATTGTAATATAAAGTTAAAAGGTTAAAATGTATGGGTTCCTTAGATCAACATTAAATAATATCTCAGAGTAACAATGATAATATATAGAGAGAAAAATAAATATTTTGTGTTCAAATGTACTTATATGTAATACACAGAATATATAACAAAAATAAAGCAAATTGATAACCAATTGACAAATCAAAGTTGCTCTGGTAGCCACAAAATATCAAAAAAAAAAGATGCCTGAAGAAAGGTTTCCCATATGTTGAGGAAAATTTCTTATGGAAGGTTTGTTTATAGGAGAGCTTCCCAAGTTGGGAAGGTCTGGAAGGATTGCAAATGACACCACTGCAGAGAACTTCCACATTGTGTTTGAAAGGGAAGAGAGGAACACAATATACTTAGAGTTAGAATACTTGATTTAAAATCTTCCTTCTGCTACTTACTGCTTGAATGACTTGGTTAAGGCTTATATTCTCTATAGGTATTACTTTTACCATCTGTGAGAAGAAGGGGCTTGATTAAATTACCCTGAGATCACTTCATGCATTAAAGGCTTTCCTCTTTTATAAAATAATAATAATAATGTTTTTTTTGTTTTCAAAATACATTCAAAGACAGTTTTCAATATACACCCTCATAAAACCTTGTGTTCTAAATTTTTCTTCTTTCCTTTCCCTCTCTCCTTCCCTAGACAGTAACTAAACCAATATAAATTAAAACTGTGCACTTCTTCTAAACATATTTCCACATTTATCATGCTGCACAAGAAAAATCAAATCAAAAAGGAAAAAAATGAGAAAGAAAACAAATAGTAAGCAAACAACTACAAAAATGGGTGAAAAAAAATGTGATCTACATTCAGTCTCCATTGTCTTCTTTCTGGATGGCTCCATCACAAGTCTACTGAAACTATTGTGAATCATTTCTTTGTTGAAATGAACCAAGTCCATCACAGTTGATCATCACATAAACTTGTTGCTGTGTTCCATGTTCTCTTGGTTCTACTAACTTCACTCAGAATTAGTTCATGTAAGTCTCTCCAGGCCTTTCCGAAATCATCCTGCTGATCATTTTTTATAGAACAGTAATATTCCATAACATTCGCATCCATACCTTATACAGCCATTCTCCAACTTATGGACATCCACTCAGTTTCCAGTTTCTAGTCACAACAATAACAACAAAAAAAAGCTGCTACAAACATTTTTGTACATGTGGGTCCCTTTCCTTCATTTATAATCTCTTTGGAATACAGACACAGTAATGACATGGCTGGATCAAAGGGTAGGCAGAGTTTGATAGCCTTTTGAGCATAGTTCCAAATTTCTCTCCAGAATGGTTAGATCAGTTCACAATTTCACCAACAATATATGTGTCCCAGTTTTCCCATATCCCCTCCAACATTTATTATTATATTTTCTAATCATTTTAGCCAATCTGAGAAATTTGTAGTGGTATCTTAATTTGAATTTCTCTGATCCAATAGTGATTTAGAGCATTTTTTCATATAACTAGAAATTATTTTAATTTCTTCATCTGAGAAATGTTCGTATCCTTTGACCATTTATCATTTAGAGAATTAAAGCCCTTAATCTTATGAGATTATAGTTTCACAAGAGATTCATGATGAGATTGAGCCTTGGCATTTTGCTGGCAAAGACAGTTTTAATATAGCTTTATTAAAAAGTAGAGGTATTCATTATGAACTTTTTATTTAAAAAAAAAAAAAACCCAGTAAAGGAAAGACCAAGTCTTGAAGCTGGCTTCCATCCCCTTTCACAGTGTCATTCATTTCTACCACTTTACACTTGCTTCTTATTACTCCTAAACATAACACTTTTAACTTCCTTAGTGATGTATCCATTGAGAAGTGTTTTGATCCAGAAAGAATGTAATGAGAAGTGAAGTAATATAAAGTTGGCAGCTAAAGTATCAATAATGGAAATTTTGAAAATGAATACTTTGTGATAGGAGGAAAGCTGAAAGCCCAGGATTGAAATGAGAATTATAAGATAATTGATAGATACATCCTTTCCTGTAATGGTAAAGTCTTTTTCAAAGCTATTCTCATAGTTTTACTTGCCAAAGGATGAGAGGTGAGATAGAAGAAATGGATACAGTAGGATTTGTCTGGGTTCAGGCAAAATACAAAGAATGCTCACCAGTCAAAAGTTTATATCCATGAGTGAGAGCCTGAATTCTCTATTAGAGGGAGAGAAAGGGACATCATAGGTTGAAGATGATTGGCAAAGTTTGCCAGAGATGCTAACTATTAGCCAACAGAGGGCTACTTGGTTGAAATAGAAAAAAATATAAATTATGACAATTTCCAGAAAATATATGAAGATAGAGAATGCCCAATGTCCATAACAGAATAAACTTACTTCATATGACTTGTATAAGTGATAATGTCCATTCATAAACTTTACTTTTGTTTTTCTTTACTTTTGTTTAACAATCATTCTATGCATTATTGCTGCTTTCTTGAATATTCATCCTCACTTTTATCATTCTCTCAAAGCTAAGTTTAATCCTCCCTTCCTATATAAAACTTTCCCAGTTGACTAAAACCAAAATAATCTCCTCTTTTAAATTTCTGTAACATTTTTCTTTACCTCCAAATTAATATTTGCATTTGTTTCATTGTACTGTCAATATTTATCCACGTGCATCTCTTTTCTTTAGCTATATTTTTATTTCCTTGAGGGAAAAGAGTGTATACTTTGACTCTTTTGGCAGAGGCTTCCAGTAACTTTTGGGTGATTGAGTCATTTGTACTCTTTTTTATATTCCAATCCCCAATTATATTGAGAAAGAAATGATCAAAGTGAGATGCCGCTTATCCTAATCTTTTTCACTTTCTATGATAGTCTTCAGTTATGAAACTTCTTTGAAAACTTATGGAAATTGAAATTAGCCGCTTCTGTCTCCAACATTATTAATAATTTCTTACTCTTTAAATAGTATGACATAAGTGACATGAGATATTTATAAGACATTATAATTTCAAGATAAAGAAGAATTTTGTCATAATTAGGAAGTAATGATTGGAAACAGGGATTCCATTTTTGGTAAGCAATTTATTGTGTGTCATACTTGTAACTACTTAAATGCTTACTGAAATGATTTTTATAAGGATATTTCAGTTCCTACTCATATAACATTATTTGTTCTTCTGTCATTTTCACCAAAATCTTAATTCTAAGACAGTTGAATGCATTGTGATAACATGGCAAGAGCGTTAGATAAAGTATATCACAAACCAGTGTTCAGAAGTAGGGAATGATTATGAGTTTGAGGAAAATAGATACACAACATAATAATAACAGAGTAATTCAGTTATTGAGGTATCTGTTGGAGCTTTTTCTCTAATATAAACAAGGAAGCTGAAATACCATTAAATTCATTTTAAAGAGAGGACAAAATGAGTTAATATTTTATGTTTTTGTAGATAGATAGATTCATAGATAAAGATTTTTAAATATTTATTACAAGCCAGGCATTGTGGTAAGCACTGGGGATTAAATATCACTACCATCACCACCACCAGCAACACTTAATCCTTGCTCTCAAGGACCATACATTCAAATATGGGAAGACAACATGTAGAAAAGAGCTGAAAGGAGGGAAGGAATAGATCCAAGCCAAAGGTGTTGGAAAGGTGAAGTAGACTAGAGAGTGAAGTGGAAACGAAGTGTGCATTATTAGTGGGGCAGATCTAAGAAAGCAAACCCAGTCAGGAACTCACCAGTTAGAGGGCATACCCTCTACCAAAGTCATCTGTTCGTGCATCCAATAGTTGGTGGGGAGATGGAGTAAATTGGGCCCTGAGTTGGAAGTGAAGTGAAGCAATGGGAAATTGGCAGCTAAAACATAAATAATGGAAATCTTGAAAGTGACCACTTCATGACAGAGTTTATGAAAGAGGAAAGTTGAAAGCTCAGAATAGTCTAATGTATAGCCTTTCTTTTGGAAGAATACATTTAAGAGAGTTCAGATAAAGGATAGGAAAAATTCTCTGGTGTAAAATTCTAAGAAGAAAGCCAAAGAGAAATCTTTCAGAAGTCACCGCAACCAGATCAGTAATCACAATATCAGTTCCTGCAGTACTTATATAGTTTAAACAAATATGGGACTTGCCCTCACTGAGAGAAACTAAAAGCATTATTATCACTTCATGTATCTTGGGTTTTATTTCCTCCTTATCCATTCTTGCCTATTCTTTGCTTGAGAGAGAAAATAGTAAAATAAAAGTAATACAGTCTAGCCATCATTTGTTCTCATCATCTTATCAGTACTTAGCATTAATCCTACTTCTCTTATCTTTTTGTTCTCCTTTATGTAGCTATTTCAAAAAATTCCCTTGATTTTAAAAAAGACATCATAAATATTAATCGGTAATTCTCATTTTACTATTTAGGGTCTCTGATACTATTATTTTTAATAATGAATGGAAGGGAGGAGGAAGGGAAAAGAGAGGTGGGGGAGAGAGGAAGGGAGAGAGACACAGATACAGATATGTGCACAGACAGAGAGAGATGCAGAGAGACAGACACAGAGATGGAGACAGAGAGACAGCAAGTACATTGTATAAAGTTCTAGGGATACAGATGCACAATCAAATAGCACACACTTTAATAAAGTTACATGGATAGCAAGTAACTACATGTGGGACCATACTGGTACCTTTTTTTTTTTTAATCCAGGAGGGAGGGAAAGAAAGGCTGGTGATTTTATGTGTCTGTCTGCAAGGTGGCTGTCAAGGCTGTTAAGAAGATGATGGGCAGAATTAAATAAAGCACGACTGGGGCCTGCTTGAAATGTTCAGCCAGGTGATCACCAATCAGGACAGGGAAAGATATTCACCCTCCATTTCTGAAAGTTGCTTTCATCATGTTTATCTATCTATATCTATGTCAATACAATATCTATATCTATACAATGATAAGTGATCAAAAGATATAAATAATCTTCAAAAGAAATTGCATTTTCCGGTTTGTGTGGGGAAAAGCCTTCTATGGAACGAATAATATGAAAGAGACCTATCTATGGCCATGGGTAAATCACTTTAGTTTTCTGGGCCTCAATTTCCTTGTCTGTTAAACGAAATGATTTATAAGAAGTTGGAGAAGCCCTCAAGAAGGTGACCAGTTTGATTGTTTGAAAAAACTAATGGTCTTTAATCTTGAATAATGGATATTTCAGTTGGAAATATGATGAATGTTGACAAATTGCCTTGTCACAGAGAATGATTTAACTAGTTCTGTTTAAATACAGAGGGGAGAGGTAGCTAGGAAGTAGCAAGTATGAGGAGGCAAATTCCTTTCAGTATAGAAAAAATGTTTTGATCATCTTTAACTGTCCAGGAATTGATCGGGATTCATTAGTAGATAGTGCATACCAATGATATACACATCAATGACACAATATTACTTCTTCCACAAGTGGGTTTATGGAATAATGAAAGTCGAAGGAAAATTATCATTTTAATGGAAGCTCCTTTTTTCTCTGTTAGCCCCTTTCCCCATCTCTTAACAGTGAGAATTGTCAAACACACTAAGACAGAAAAGGCATTATCATAACATATGAAGAAAGGAAAATGAGAGTGAATTTACAACTGGTAGAAATTTTTATTTGAATCTTCTCCATACAAATTCTATATGAACAAATAGCAGCATAGTTTTGACCTGACTAGTTGGATCTGTTTGGGTATGGCAAATTATGATTGAATTAAATGTAGTATGATTTTCATTTGAGATATGAATACTAGGGAATTCATAGGATTATAGATTTGAAGGTATAAGGGACCTTAGAATTAATTTGGTCCAGTCCTGCTCCACCCCTATCTTTTTTCTTTTTTTTTTAAGATAAGGATACAGAGATCAAAAGAGATTAAGTGATATCATCAAGGTAATTTAAACAAGATGGCAGGCCCAGGATTTGAAGCCAAGGGGTCTAACTCCAAATCTAGCACTATTGCACTATAGTGTCTATTAATAATAGCACCAATTTTAATGTGACCCAAAGTAGTTGCTTAAAATGTAGTATTGAGCACAGAGATTTATACATTATAGTTGTTTGTTGAATGAGTGATATATAGGGTGCCCTATTATATAAGCTTTTTTTCCCCTGAGGCAATTGGGGTTAAGTGACTTGCCTAGGGTCATACAGCTAGGAAGTGTTAAGTATCTGAGGTCAAATTTGAACTCGGGTCCTTTGCACCAACTATATGCCCCTATATAAGCTTTTATTAACTTAAAACTTCACTAAGACTTTGGGGACTAGTTGTTGATTAATTAATCTTTAATGTTTTCCTTTGCCATTTCATTTACTAGAAATTTAAAACTAATCAATATATTCTTTTTTTTCCTTTAATTGAATTTATTGAAACCAAAATGACCATATTAAAGCCATTACCTCAATTAAGCTTGCATATCCTTGAAATAAAATTCCAATTAAAAAATTCAGTTCCCTACCCCACCTCAGCTTCTGTGTTCTATGCTTTCCAAATGCCCTTTGTGTGCATGATTAAAGATGTTAATGATGCTTTCACTTTACTGTCAATATTAAAACTTTCTCTAAATGTGAACTTTTAACAAGAGCAAAAATATAACCAATTTACCCTTAAGGAAATATTTAATTGTTGATGAAGTGCCAAGGCTGGATCCTGAAGGCAAGGGGGGAGTTTGACTGTGGATTAGTAGAGGATGATTAACAATAGCAGATATAGATTTTTAATTATAGCTTCTGATCTGGAAGAATATTTTATCATTAATTATGTCTGTAGTACTGGCATTTTACTTAAGAAATGCTAGTGTTTCACTTAAGAAATGTATTCAATTAAAGAGGTGATTTCTTTAAGAGCTTTGTCTGTAAAATGCTTGATAAAGAGAAATGAAAAGAATAAAATAATTCACATTCAGTTACCTCAATTATGTGCTTGTTTTGTACACTGCATCATTCTAGGCACTGGGGGGAGATGCAAAGGCAAATAATAGATATTCTTTCGCCTTGAGAAACAATATAATTTGAGAAAATGAAACATATACAGTTATAACTAGTATACCAAATAGAATATTAAAAATGAGGTGTATATATAAAGGAGGTACTTAATAATCTCAAAGGAAACAAGAATAACAAAAGGCAAAGGCTCTTTCAGAAAATATGATGAACAGGAATAATGTAACAGTGACCTCCAAAGAGTCTGCCATATTCATCTTTGTTCCCCCACTCCTGAGCCATTGCCCATGTTTGAAGTGAAAGTTAGTTTCTCTACTAAAATAAAAAGTAAAGGGACTTTGATGAAATTTCTTTTCCATTCTGCACATTATCAGAGAGAATCAAATGTGGTACAATAAGAAAAAAAAATATTCATTTTCCAATGAGAGGACTAGATTTCACACTCCAACTCTGTTCTGTTAGTGTTATGATTTTTTTTTTTTAGCAATCTTTCTGGGTCTCACCTTCTTTTTCTACAAAATAAGGAATTTAAATGAGATTATCTCTATAGTTATCTGTAACTTGAAGTTTTTGAAACTAGACTGTAGCTCCTTGAGAGCAAGGACTGAATTTATATTCCCTTTTCTCCCCAGTACTTAGCATAATGCACTTAATAAATGTTTTATTGATTGAGATTATACACTATGACACTTCATAGTGGAAGCTTGTGTATTGACTTTTTAGGTAAGCTATCATTTGTTCCATGATACCATGAACAAGAACCATTTGTTCTTGGTCTGTTCTGAGAGGATTGATACCTCTGATAAAGAGTTGTTGAACCCTTTTCAGGGCTTTTTATCCATCTTTAGTGTTCACATTTCACCCCACTTCTCACTTGTGGCTCCAAGAAGCTGTAATATGGCCACTTCCCAGTTAACTGTCTTGGTACATGGACTGCACCAGGTTGAGGGTAATCAAAAGCTTCAACTCTGTTAGTGATTTGGGGAGAAGAAGGTCTATCCCAAACATGTGATACCTTTCCTAGTGGAATGGGCTAATGATTTCTTCCAATGGTCATAAAGGCAACTGAAGCATAAAGTGCTCAGAGCTTGGTCAGATATCAAAGTTTCCAAGTTTATCCACTACATTCCGGGCCATTGCCAGCTGTCCCAACTTTCCTCCTGCCATTGGACTTCTGTGACTCTGGAAAACAGAAGGAGGCTGACAATTTTGCGCAACTCTGCCTCGCTTAAATGCAATTCATGATCAAGTCAAGGCATCACTCCATGATGGCATTGGTCCATTTCAAAAGAAAGGAAAAGCAATAACAACAATTTCTTACACAAATTCAGACTACAGCTCTTTGCTCCATTTTTATTCTAGCTAGTTCTCACAGTGGCAATGTGTCATAATAGGAACAAAGCCAAAATATGAATTAAATTCAATTTTTGCTTCTGACCTGGGACAATTCATCTAGAACTCGATTTTCCCATTGTAAAATAAAATGTTTGGGCTAGTTTAATTGTTAACACATGTGAATTCTTTTGGCAAACTAGTGAACTATGAACAACATTCTAACAATATTTTTAAAGACATAGAACAAAAGACATTGGATTGTCTTTTTATTGCAATAGTTATTAAAATACATTCAATACAAGGGCAGCTAGGTGACACAGTGGATAGAGCACCAGCCCTGAAGTCAGGAGGACCTGAGTTCAAATCTGGTCTCAGACACTTAACACTTTCTAGCTATGTGACCTTTGGCAAGTCACTTGACCCCAATTGTCTCAGCAATATATGTATATATATATATATATATATATATATATATATATATATATATATATATTCAATACATTCATAGATATTCTTTTAGCTGTTCTCCAAAACCCTTCTACCTATAAATCTCTGATCCTACAAAATCAACATTTAAAGTTACCAAAAGCTCCAAAAAAGCATTCAGATATGAAAATCATGAAGAAAAATAGTTGAGGAAAGTGTCGAGAATCCTGACCTATATCAAAAAAGTTAACAGATGGAAGAATGTCACAAAGAGGAGAAAGGGAAGAAAGAGGAACCTTAATAGGTTTGGGATTTTTAACAACTATAATCTCCAGCTTGTCAAAGAGAGACCTGTGCCATCTGAGAGGAAAGTGGTTATTTATTCTCAAAATAATGATGATACATATCTAGGGGTGCTGCCAGGTGAAAGAGATAAATAAGGAATAGAAACAGAAAAGGCAAGTAGTGGTGACTAGTGACTCTCAGCTTAAAGGACAGGAAGCAGCTTTTTACAGACTTGATGACAATTATAGAGAGGTCAACTGTGTTCTTGAGGCATATTTGCAGAATGTGGGGGAGAATATGGCACTACTTCTCAAGGCAGATGACTCACCCCTTCTGTGGAATCACGTGGCACAGTGATACTGCCAAAAGATATCCAGAAAAAGTGGATCAAAAAGTTTGGGGCAACTCTTGGGACAGAAGAAGTATTTCCATCTCTTCTTCAGATGAAAGGCAAGGGCTTCAGCAGAAAATGGCAGATAGAGGAAGGGAAACTAAGAAGCTGGTGCCTGAGAATAGGATTTTCAGCTTATGGATTTAAGTTGGCTTAAGCATAAGAATGTCAGATTCCTACTTAGGTATGGTTCATTGTGCCAGTCTCATTAAAGACTAGTGAGAACATATTGGGGATAAGTAGAGTAGCATTATATGTTCAGACCATGTAATTACATGAAGAAATCCATGAGCCATTGTTAGAAGTATTGTGGAGAACATATTAGTGACAATAAATGGAGACAGAAATAAGTATGTACATATATATGTATATATATTTTACATTTCTTCTGGGAAGAAAGCAACATTAGATAAGGTTTTTATGAAATGTATCATAAACTTTACATAGAGACATGCTATAATGATTATCCAGGGATCCATTGGTCTAAAAGCAAACTAGCTAATAAATTATCTTTTTTTTTCCTTCATGATAATGTCGGCATCCAAAAAATGGAGAAAACAATTATAAGACCTTCTTTTCAGGTTCTTGATCTCACTTGCAAAACTTAACTAGTTACAAGAGGGGAAATGGTGGGCTACAGGCAGTCCAGTTAGATGAATGTGGGAATAGTAAATGGCTAGATCAAATTCGTAGTCGTCATTAGTTTGATGTCAGTTTGGAAGATCTCTAGTGAATTTCCCCAGGTTTCTGGATTAGTTTGGCTGTTTAACATTTTTATCAATTACTTGATTACAAGCATAGATGGACTGCTTATCAAATTTGCAGATGGCAGAAAGCTCAGAAGACTAGCTACACATTGACTGACATAATTAGGACCTAAACTATTCTCAAGAGAGTAGTACATTGAACTGAATTTACTGGGATGAAATTCAGTGGCAGTGGAAGAACAATTAATAAATAGTCATTCACCTGAAAATTGATCTGAATGTTTTAGTGGATTGATTGTCAAGTCCACCTTTCAACACTGCAATATGGCATCCAAAAAAGCTACAACAACCTTAGGCTTCATTAATAATAGCAGAATATACACATTATATTCAATAAGGGAATTCATTCCCTTTTTATCTGTGATTCTTAATATCCCCAACTTTTGTTAAATCACAGCTTATGTGCTACAAGTTCCATGAAGTCTTTTTTCATCTCCTTCTATTACTTCAATTACCATCATCAAATCATTTTGTATTATCTTGGTTGTGTTTTTTTTGTTTTTGTTTTTTTTTTTTTTTTTGTCCATGTCATATCCTCTGGTAGAATATTATTTCCTTAAGGGCAAAGAATGTTTTATTTTTGTCTTTATATTCTAAGCACCTGGCAGAGTTTCATGTGTAGTAAGTATTTAATAAATACATAGTTTAATTAAATTGGCTAGGGAGGTAAAAGTTCCATTCTATTCTTCTGTTGTCAGACCACATTTCAAATATTTTAATCTTTTAAATTAAAGATATTGATAAACTATAGGACACCCAAAGAAAAAATGACAAAAATTAAAGAGTCCTCAGAGCCTTTCATTTAAGGAACACTTGAGTCTCTGTATTTAGCTAGAAAAAGAAAAGACTCAGTGGCAGGGTGGTGGTAGTAGTGGTGGCAGCTGATTTAAGCATTTGAAAAGTAGTCCCATGAGAAAAAGAATAGATCTATTCTAGGACCCAGAGGGAAGAATTATGAGCAATAAGTGAAACTGTAAAAATGCAAATTTAGGTATTATGTAAGAAAAACCTGTTAATGTTCAGAGTTATTCAAAAGTGGAATGGGCCACTTTGGGAAGTAGAGATTTCCCCATCTTACTTTCTTAGAGGTCTTAATTGAAGGCTGGGTCATCATTTGTCAGGTTTATTGAAGAGTAAATCCTTGTTCAGGGATGAATTGGTCAGAATGGCCTCCAAGGCCATCTCTAATATTCTATGATTCCACTTGGATTTGGACATTAGGGGTATAGTAGGACAGTGGAAAGAGTCATGGAAGTGCTAAGATCTGAGCTATGTTCTGAAGCTTGGATATGATTTTGGTAGTGAAGTTGTGGAGGGGGAATTATAGGCAAATTTATCAAAGACTGGAGTTTCGAAACTATTACCTAAATTTGGAAAATAAAAAGTCAAAAAGGAAGTTGTGTGACCTAGCTTTAGAGAAGTTAAGTTGACAGCATATTCTGGATTTTCTTGGATAATGACGTAAAGCATTTTAGCATTATGCAATAGATAACAGAAAGATATTCCAGTTGTGAGCTGGTTTTGTTTGTTTTGTTTTATTTTAGTGGAGCTATGATAGGAGCAGAGTTGCCTTCAAAAAAATTAATCATTATAAATGTGGAAATATATATAGAAGAATTGCACATGTTTAACATATATTGGATTATTTGCTGTGGGGGGTGAGGGGAGAAAAAATTGGACTCAAGGTTTTGCAAAAGTGAATGTTTAAAACTCTTAGCATATATTTTAAAAATAAAAAGCTATTTAAAAAAATTAGTCAGTTTATCTGCTGGTACTGTTTGCCTGAACCTATCAGATAGAGGACTTAAAGTACTATCTGGGATTCTGAAAACCCATATTTTACTCTACTGTAAACAATCATCCCACTGGAAATTTGTCAATTCAGGGAAGCTCCAATTCCCTACATTTCCCATTATGCCTTTTACATTAAGCCCCTGTGGATTTGGTTCTACTCATAATGGCCTAGGCAGGACCTCAAAGCTTTGCTGATCATCTTGCCTCTCAGGGAAAGATTGTGGACTTTCTGATGCCATTAGGGAATTTTCTTTCAGGAATATCTTTGGGAACTGATGCTGCCAATGATGTTTCAATAAAATTATATTTCTAGGGATTATACTTTTCGAGTAGAAGAATTTTTTTAGGTGATCTCATTCTATCTATTCAGAATCTAAACAGTTAGATTTTTATTTTCCCAACCAAGAGCATATGAATCAGGGAAGGAAGTATTAGAACCCAGATTGCCTGATTCAGTTTTTTTTGGTAGGGATCTTTCCATTAAACCATGATCCTGCCCTTTGTTGTGTGCATTTCATTATGATACGTGTGCAATCCAATACCATATAAAACACTGTGTATTCTTTGTTCCTATGAGAGTGTGCGTCCCTTGTAGTGATCAGATTCTCTGGATTATCTGCGCAATTTATGACTTCTGATTTGGATAAACTACTGAGAATCAGAGGCTGGTGGCCAAAATTGATCACGTAACTGTCTACAGGTTTGTACAAGTGAAACAGTGTAGTATTTATTCCATCAAGGGCACAGAATTTGGAGTCAGAGGCTCAGACTTAGAATAAGCAGTTCTGTAATCTGTTACTTGTACAATGTTGGGAAAATCCTCTAACTTCTCGGGGCTGAATTTTCCAGAAACTAGCATGATTCAGGGCCTTAGAATCAGGGAACTTAAGATTCAAATTTCAGGCTGCTACTTGCTGCCCCTGTAAATGTAGCTGAGATATCTGTTCTCCCTGTGGGCCTCAGCTTTTTCACCTATAAAACAATGGAATTGCACTGGATATTTTTAAAAGTCCTTTCCATCTTGAAATCTGTTAGTTAATGAGTTATATATTTTTTTTCCTGAAACCTCACCAGTACTTACCATTACAAAGAGCATCTGGGGGGAAATAACATAATGTCACACGGATTTTTAAATTGAAAGGAATATCAGAGGCCAGCTCATCCAAACTCCTTCATCTTACAGTTAGGAAACAGTTTTACAGAGGTTAAATGACTTGTCCAGTGTCACAGAATCATCAGAGCCAGAAGTAATGGAAACGTTGGATTCTGCGTGCATATGAGCACATATTCAGCAAAGGTGCACGTTTTGAAAAGGAGTACAATGAAAAATAGGAAATAAATGATCACATAGGCATGGATTTCAAAGAAAGAAAACTGTAGTGAATGAGATAGCATACATTTCCATTTGCCACAATTTTTTTAAATAGCCAAATGCAGTGTTTTAAAGGCACTTAGACTATTGAAGTTTATTCTTCTTTAACATCCATATTTTCTTTTCTTTCTCTTGATAACACAGTATCAGTAAATGAATCTGGTCTGTTTGTAGGATGGTCATACCATTTCCCAGAGCTTTTTTCATTGAGTCCCTCTTTATCTCAGTTATTAAGATTCAGCAAGGCATTCTTTAGATAAGACTGAATCTTCTCTAGAGGTTGTTAATGAGTTAATTAGCACAATAAACTTGAGCTATAAAGTATATGTTGTAACTTTAATAATAACTAAGTTATCAAGGAGCAGAGTTTTTGAAACTTGCTTCTGCCTCTTGTGTCCCTGGGTGATCTCATCCTTTCTCATCATGCTTGATTATCAACTCTTTGCTAATGTTTTTGAAATGTCACTTTTCATCTCCTCATATTGACAATATTTTTTGCTATACTGGCAATATCTCCCCAATTCTATTGCCCTGGAGAAAGAACGGACAAATGATCATATTAGGAAAGAATCAGTTGAAGGAAGTCATACTATTTAGCCTGGACAACAAAAGACTTCCAGGTCATAATTTACTTAAAATATTTGAAGGTTGTCAGATAAATAATTATACTTCTTCTGATTGGCCCCAGAGACCAGAAACTAAGACTAGTAGCAAAAGCTTCAAAGAGACCCATTTAGGTTAGGTAGAAGTAAAGAAATCTCTTAAGCATAAGAGCTTTCTGAAAGTGGTATGGTTTTCCCACAAAAGTGATGAGTCTCTTTTCATCAGGAAGCATGTACATGTGTTGTTCTAGGATAGAATGTTAGTTTCTTGAAATATGGACTTTTACTTTTCTTTTGATCTTCAGTACTTAGCATGGTGGCTGGTCCATTCTGTTTATTTTCATTTGTTTCAATTATATCTGACTCTTTGTGTTTCAATTTGAAATTTTCTTGGCAAAGATACTAGAGTGGGTTTCCACTTCTTTTTCAACTGATTTTACAGATGAGGAAGATGAGGCAAACAGGTTAAGTGACTTTCTCAAAGTCACATAGCCAGTAAATATCTGAGACCAGATTTTAACTGAGATCTGATGCTTTACCCATTGTGCCACCTTAGCTCATAGTAGGTCTTTAATAAATACATCTTGAGTCATTAATGTAGCCTTGAGAAAAAGCTGCATGATCACATGTTTTTGTTGTGAAGGGAATTCTTGCAAACTACTTGTTGGACTAGCTGATCTTTGAGAGGCTCCTCTGCCATTTCAGCTGTGAGTTTAAGATCCTATGAAATGCTATCCATTCTTGTAGGATCATAGGTGTTGAATTGAATTAATCCAAAAACATTGCATCTCAGTAAGTCCCAACACCTTTATCTTATGAGCAAAAAAAAACTGGAATCATATGAGGTTAAATGATCTGTTCCAAATCACATAGCTATTAAATGACAAGAGGCAGTTCTCTCTACTCTAAATCCAGTATTCTTTCCACTGTATGAAAAAGAATCTCTTTTTATTATATAAAGTTTTCTTGGCAGAGAAGGCCCAGCTCCAAGGCCATCTATTTCAAGCCATTAATGATCTTTCTAGTCAGAGGTTTTATTTTCTTGGATCTGGCTTAAGCACTCATACTGTATCCTTTTCCATTAAAGTGATAAGATTACACTCAAATGTCCCTAGTTGATTGTAAGCTTCCTATGGGAAAGGACATACACTATTTTCTCTTTTTAACAACCTCATCACTGGCCATTGGGTTTAACACAAAGTAAATTTTATGGTTCCTGAAGCATGATATCATGTATCTCAAGAGTAACTTTGAACACAGATTCTGGTGGCTTCTCAGAGTTTTCCTTATTTACGATACTGTAACAGTGTTTTGGAGAAAAATCCTTATGTTAGTCATGACCATTTTTGGCTGTTGGAGGCAGAAAGTACTTCCATTGGAAATGTTTTGCACAGTTCTCTTGGCATCAATCCAGGTGCCCAAGAAAATACAATTCCTTTAGATCTTCTAAATGAGTTAGGCAATTCGGGTTCTTATCCCTCCCAGATCACAATAGAGCAGAATAATAATGAAAGAAGAATGTGACTTTGATCCTCTGATAAGAAAATGGGGAAAGAATGCCAATTCATATTTAAATATCACTTATTTTCCTATGAAGTTGGTAATGTATTTATATTTTTTCCTTTAGTCTGAACCTGTAATGTATAAAATGAGAAACTCCCTGGGTAAGATCTCCATTCTCTAATTAATATATTTGGAACCTCTGTATAAATTATAACCTTGGAGAGCTGCCTAGGGGCATTGAGAAGTTAGGATCAAAAGATTATAACTATCTAGCTGGAAGGAGCTTGCAGAGGCCATCATAATCACTTATCTAGAATTCTACATACATCATGCTCTTTTCATCTTGGAAGATCATTTAGTCCTTGAAGTAACACTTCAAAAATACCTTCTGTCCTTTGGATTTCTCCTAGATTCTCCATTTAAGGAGAGTGTCCAGCTCAGATAAGTCTTAACTTCTCAGCAGGCTATACTCTTTTGGAGCTCTCCAAAATGCATCCAATGGACACCTTTACCTCTTTTTACCTTTCTTTTATGTATCATTTTCCTCTCTAGAATTTAAGATAGTTGAGGGTAGATGCTGTCTTTTCTTTTATTGTATTTGCATTCCCAATATTTAGCATAGTTCCTGGTATGTAGTAAACACTTAAATATTTATTGACTTAACTAATGCTTATTACTCTGACTCCCTCCTTTTTAAAACTATAGAAAATGAGATGCAGGATTGTTAAATGACTTTTCCCATTTCTGTACAACTCGATGTGACTTAGGTAGGACTTGAATTCTGATCTTTCTGACTCCATTGTTGACCCTCTATATCCTATGACAACAGCTCCTATCATTTTATAGATGGAGGAATTGAGGCTATGTAGTATAGAAGAAATATTATTGGATTTATATTCAAGGTATTAGAATTTAAATACACTGCCACTTATTACTTGTATATCTTTGCCCAAGCTTAACCTCCATGAGACTCAATTTTTTTCATCTATAAGATTTTGACTTTCTCAAGGCTATACATTTGGGGAATAATAGAGCCAGTGTTCAGTGAGATATTTTAAAGTCATATTCCATACACCATACAATGCTATTTCTCCAAAAGAAAGACCCAGGTGTGTGTGTGTATGTGTACACAATTTGCATATGTGTGCGTGATTGTGCTCTCATGCGCATTTATGTGCTTAATATCAAGATTGAAATTAAAATTTGGCAAAAGAATACAACCAAAGATTATTGAATGAAATCTTTGAATACTTGTCAGAGAATAGGGTTGGATTGCACATCCTCTAAAAAATCATTTTCTTAACTTCTAGGAATGGGGAATATTTATTTTCTTTAAAAAGAAGCTTTTTTTGCAAAGGTTTACAAAAAAAACAACAAATTCTGGTGATGGACTAACACTTTTTGTTATAGCTGTCAATGAATGCCTGGTCTTTGCATATATGAGATGGGTTGTAATTGTTGTTGGAGAGGTTAGAATTGGTTATCTTTATGCTCTGCTGGAATAGCCTCATGCCTTAAGCAAACATGATCCTATCCCCTCACTGTATAATAATGCATGTGAGTAGGACTTTAGTGATGGGGAAAACATATAAAAAAGAAGAAACCTAAACTGGTGACAGTACAATAGAATTGTAGGGGGAAAGAAGGGTTTTCAAAATAGCCCCAAAAGGGGATAGGTTCCCAAATGATAGAATCAAACATGAAAAAGATAGTCCAATGGACAGTATGTCAAAAACCAGTTATTTCATCCATCAGTGGAAATATCTGAATGATCTTGTTGGTAAAAAGAACACCCAGTGAGGAAAGTCCCTATAAAAATACAGAACTAAATTATCTTTTCATCCAATACTCTTGGAGAGTTTTGTAGGTACAACTAAGAGGCATTGTGGTAGAATATATAGAAAACTGACCATGGAATTAGGGAGTTGTTTGTTCAAGTACTTTATTGACAAATAATGGCTATGCGACTATGGGCTTTTCAATGTATTCAGTAATTTTCTAAAACATGTATGTGGCTTTACAAAATGTTTATAAAAACTCTCATTTAATCTTCACACCAAATATTTGAAGTAAGCTACAAAAATATTGTTTTCTCTTTTTTAAGCAAACTGAGGCTCAGAAAAGCATAATACTTTACTGGAAGTCATGACTCTATTCTTCAATTATGGGATTTTAGAGCTTAATAATTGGCTCCCTGTGAGTTAGAATAAGGTTTCAAGGGCAAAATAGAAGTCATTTGACAGAATTATTTGTATTATCACAGGTCTAACTCTGCCTCTTTTTACTGTGGCAGATGGCAATCTCACATTTATAAAGGACAATGTCTTGGGGACCCTTGTAGCACCTAATACTAGCTTTTTGTGCATAGTGAATTATTGTTATCAATACTCTTCAAAATGACACATAAAACATGAAGCACTGGAAGGAATAGAGATCAAAGAATCAGAATCATAGCTTCTTGGTGAGAAAGGAACTCTTTGACCATCTACATGAAAATGTAATTGTCAATTTGATTTGATTTTTATTTACTCAGGCTTGCATAATGGTGGACAAAAGCCATTTCAGAGAGAAATAAACATATTTGTTTGGGTGTGCACATTTGTTTAAATTAGATTAAGCTGGGAAAGCATATCACCTGAAAGGCCCATTTAAATTATCCAATAGGTTCAGAAAGAGATAATTAGGACAATTGTGACAGTTTTTTGGTACATTTTACTTTCCAAACTGGCCACCTAGCATTTTTGAAAACGATCTATTATTAAGAAATGACAAAGAATCGGTTTGTTTGCTCAAAAATGTAATTGTTTCTACAATTTTCAACCTGATCAGCATGGCAAATCTACCCAAAGGCATATTGGGAATGACAGAAACATAGTCTTAGTCATTTGAGGTTTTACTAATCATTCCATTTGTTAAAGAACTATCCTTATTAATTTTATTAGAATCTTAATTGGAATGTTTTGGGATTTGTTCTCCATCTACAAAAGGATGCACAACCTGAGTATAAGACTTTACTCAGCCAGATGGCTGAGATAGGAATTCTTGGAGTGAATGAAGGCGTGTTACCCTACACAAAATTGGTTGGCATAAGATGAGAGTAACAGGATCTTTGGTCCTATCAGACAAATGAAAAACTTTGTATTTTACCCCCAAGTTTGAAATAACAAATGCATCCTTTGGGTGTATTCCACTTTTACCTGAGTTTCAACAGGAATGGTTGCGTCTCCTTCTAAAATTCCAGGGACTCAGAACTATGAATTAATTTCTTGATCTGCAGATTCTTTATGTTGTTATAGAATCCTATACTTCTGTACTAACCTTCCTTCTCCAATCTTTTCTAGCTTTCTAATTCTTTATATATTAGTACCTCCCCAAGGATGAAAAAATTAATTTTTTTCCTAAGGTCATGTATAAATATCAACATTATTTCTTTCTCCTACCCTGAATAACTCAACAAACATATGACATTATTTTAACTTTTTTATTCAATAAGTTGAAATTTGGAACTATTTTTTATTTACAGTTAATCATTCGTGCTTGTCAATCCCAGTTTCATGGATTTCCTCATCATGTTTCAACCATACATTGACAACCATTGCTTGCTCAAATTTAAGATATGGATTTGTGAGTTGCTTGCACAAAGTTGTCATTTGTCTATGAATGGAGTGTGGAAACATCTCAAAGTATTTAATTTTAGAAACTGTAGTGACATTGATAATACAAATACAAATAAACTTGACAATCCATGACCTCAAGAGTTTATGTCTTAATGGGGGAAGAGAACACGTGTAGGGAAATGATGGTCTTGGAAAATAGTTTGGGGCATGAAAATCAAAAGAAATAGTGATTGGAGCCATAAAACAACGAATCATTAGCATAGTATTCATTTGATTACCATTCTCAAAGATAGAGTGGACAAGTTTTTGCATGTGTGTGGAGGATAGATTACTTGAGGGTAAAGACAACAAAATGAGAAGGATGCTCACCAATCAGAACTCAAGGTCACTAATAATCACTTTTTAAAATCTGCAACCCATTTTTTTTCCCAGCAAGTAGATCTGCCTTTTGATATTATTTGATATGCCTTTCTTTTCAGTTCTATACCCATAACTGCAGGTTTGCTTCCCTTCTTTTGACTCTACTTCTTTAGACACACAAACTTTTCCTGGTCTAGACTGAGAGCTGCTTTCTAGCTTTAGTTATTCCCTACATCCCAAAACTTGTCATGTTTCCTTTTGTCATAATTGTTGTCAAGATTTGAAGGGAAAAAAACACCTTTATTAGCTTCAAGTATGCAAGGAGGAAGTGCAAACACCCCCCAGAGCAACCAAATTATCTCGAGAGGGTCACATATGAGAGATATCAGAACAATAAAGCTTCCTGGAAGTGAATGGTTTAAAAACCTAAATATTCTCTATGCTCAAGCAAGGTTGCATTTAGTTATCTTTGATATTCATAATGGATAACAAAAGAATAAAAAATAGAAGAAAATTGAGATATTGTCGAATCTGAAATATAAATATTAGTAGAAAAGTAGAAAGTTAAGAATGTGTTGAGGAAATTCTTCCATCTTTATAGCTCTGCATATGTGGTTTTTCCCCTACCCTATATTGTAATGTACTCCTATATCAAATCAACCCATAGAGTCCTTACTTTTTTCAAAACCCAGCTCACACACCACCTCCTATTCCAGTCATTTCTTTACTCTCAGCATCCAGCTTTCCTCTAAAACTATACAATATTACTCTAAACATAGGAGATTTCTAGGAAATGCACAATTTAGGCTTGTGTAGTTCCCCAAGGTTACTCTATCATGGACTTATCAAAGATAAAGAGATAGAGTTGAATCCCAACTTTTATTAATAGGATCAATCTTCTGTCAAAGTCTCAGAAATCAGGGATTCCAAAAACTTTACAATACAGTGCTTGGGTCTTGGGATCTGATATGAATCGGAACTTCTAAAGGCAAGTGCTTTTGGTATTATATTCATAGTAAGCTTCTCCATGTGATTTTAAACTTGGCTTCTCATAGATTTGGGAAAGTATATATTATAAGAGTTCAGCCAGTTCCAAAGATAAACTCATTTTACCCCATTTACTGTCTCACCTCATCTATTTCCCTCTTGTATCTAAAAGGATTATATAACATTCACTTGTCTCTTTGACTGTTGTCAGCTTCATAAGTTTATGAATGATTCTAACTAGTAGCATAAAGTTTCACTCTTTCAAAGGACATAGACAATATTTATGTTGTCAACAGCCAGTTTGGTGTCTTAAGAACATTATTCTTTTAATAAATATTTATTGAATCAAATAAAAGAACGGGAAAGACAACTGTGAAAACATTTAGCTTATTAGATGTTTAGCAAATAGAAGACTAAAAAATTGGATAAATTTTCTGAATTCTCTAGGTTTAGATGGAATACGCATAATTTTGCATGAATTTAATCGTAAAACCTATAATTATTGGTAAGAAGACACTTGGACTCTAGTGTCTCCCAAGCAGCTTCCATAACACTCAAATTTATCCACATATAATACACTTTTCATGAAAACAATTTTCCTTCTATTGTAGAGGGAGATGGGTTGGAAAGTGTTATCATTTCAAGGGAAAAATAGAAACAAGGAAGATATATTTTTTTAATGAGAAAAGTATTTAGGATTAAAAAGTCCATTAAGAAAAATTATTGGAGTTTTTGGTTATCAAATTCACAAATGTTTAGAGATCAATACGGCACAATTTAGAATAGTAACTACCAGAGTACCACAATCAGAGCTCAGATCATTTCAGCATCTGGTCGGCTTCAGTTAATGCCAAATTTAGTTCATGCAAAATAGATGTAAATCAATGAGAGTTGCAACTGAGGATAGAGAGAAAATATCTCCTAACTTGAATGTGCTGTGAGCAAGTGACAAGGAAGGAGATTTGAGAGTTATTGTTCAGGAATCCACAACAGCCTTTCACCCTTGTCAGTTGTTGCAGAATAAATAAACAAGATTTCAGGTTTTGGTTATAGCAGTTGTGGAAAGAAATGTGATGGAAATTCAGAAGGAAGAATATTAAGGCTACTTAAGGGTCCGGCCAGACAACATCAAGGGTATTTTATCAAATTTTTATTTCAGAACTTTGCAAAGGATATAATTTCTGTGGAAGGTTGTGTCATGGCAAACAACAGGATGCCCAGCTTTAAAGAGGGAAGCTATAAAAATAAATTTAAAAATTGCCTGCTTTCTTTAGAATGAGGGAAGGCTCTATGATGGTACCTTTTGAAGCTTCCTAAATTGTGATGGAATTTAAAATTCTTTGATCTAATTATGTACATTCCTTAATGGCAAGCTGTTTCAGGAGGCAATTGTCAGTGAAATAGTCTGTTCATTCCTAGATATTAATAGATGCCTATTATTTCCTTATTTTTCCCCTTATGCTATGTAATCAATTCAGGGGGCCTTTACTTGCGAGAAGAATCCTTCTGCTTTTTAAACAATTGGAGTTAGGCTTCCAGAAATTAAAATTATGTACTATTTCAATCCTGTCTGCATCCTTTTAATAATCTATAAATAATGTGTGTTTGTTTAAAATTTAAAACTTCTAAATTGATTAATCTAATTGTACTAGTCTTATTTCATTTAATCTAATTCAAGTCATTTGATGGATTTATTCCTTTCCCTGCAAGAACTCATCAATCCTATCTGTGTCTGCCCCAAACCTTTCTGTTGCTTTTCATTTTTCTCTCTGCCTGTCAGTTTCTTTGCCAGACACTTTTAGTATTTGATTCCTTTTTCTCCTCCCTTCTCCTTCATTCCTTCTCACAAAACCTCTTTAATAGCTAAATAAATCACACCTCTTCCCCAATACAGAACTCTTGACTGAGTGCCCAGCATCTCTGACGCCATCTTGATCTCTCACTCCTTCCTGAAATAGTTTTGGAGTTCTCATTTGAAATTAGAGCCATCTTTCACCTCAATCATCCTTCTCTCTAGTCCTACTGCTTTGTCCTCCCCTATGATTGCATTTAGAATTCCCGGGTAGGCAAGGTTCTGCTCGGAAACTTTCATTATCCAAGTGAGAGTAGGAAAGCAAGGCTTCCAAACCCCTTTAACAGCCAGAGGCTTCCCCAAGCTCCCTTTGTTCAGAGGGGAAAAAAAAAAAAACACATTTCTAATGAGGACTGATCCCTTTCTGATTGCACATGGCACTTTCATCCTATTTTCTGAAAAGCCACCTTTCTTTCTAACGGGTTGTCAAACTCCTGTGTGTGTTTTTTTTCAATGGGAGACTATTTGGATTGTATTTGGAGCACTTCACTACAAAGCATTTCAGGATATTAGCATCACTTGACCACAGTTATAGTTTTTATCCAGATTGGCAGATGCTTTTTATAGGCTCAGATGGAACTTCATGGAAAGAGAGCTTAAAATGCACAGGAGGAGGAAAGTGCTTCTCTCAGAGGATTCCTGCTGAGCTGATAACAGTCTACAGGAAGACATTTATTTAAACAGAAATAAACATGCCTGAGGTTGCCAGCAACCTATTTTCAGCTTTATTAAGCTATTTTCAGCTTTATTAAGAAATCTGTGTTTAAATTTTCCTACTTCTCTAGTCCTATTAATTTAATCTTACTCTGTTTGGATCAATTAGTGAACCTGGTAATAATAAAGATTGTGATTTCTACCTCCTTGGAAAAAGAAAAACAAAAGGAATGAATTTGGACTAGTTTAATTGAACAGGGTGACTCAGATTAGTAGAAAACTTCTTTCTCCCTCATTGTTTTGTTATTCCCAATCTCCTTCACTCTACCTTAATTTTATTATACGAGTACTGTATTAGCTGTAGTTTTATATGTGTGCACATATAACTGATAAAGAGCAAGATTTAGAGAAATTTCCTGAGAAATAATTATTATAGATAATGAGACAGTAAGGAACAGTAGAAATAAATTTGTCTGTACCTTTTACAGATAAGGAAAATGAGCCTCAGAGAATTGGAGTTATTTGCTCAATGTCATAGGATCACGAATTAAAGTGAAAAAGAATTCAAAGTTCTTTTGTTCAAACTCCCTTGTTGTCTACTCGAAGAAAATGAAATACAGGAAGCTAAAAGTATAGGCATAATTTGAACTCAGTCCTCAAAATCCACATTCAATGTGCCAAAAAAGTCATAGTGGCTCTCTTTGTATCAAGTCAAAACCTCTCTGACATTCAAACACAGACTGCTTCCTATTGTAAATATTCTATTCATTTTGGTCTAATTTCATTATCTCTTACACTTACCAAGAAATTGTTTTTACAAGCTCTTTATTTTATTTTTTAATTAAAGTTTTATATCTATCTATCTATCTAGTCTAATTTTTTCCCTTCTTTCCCCTCACTCTCTCCCCCAGTCGGCAAGTGATCCAATATATGTTAAACATACCACAGAATTCTTGATACATCTTTCCTTATATCATTCCCTCTGCCACATGTGATAAGCTTAGTTTTTCCTTTCTGTACAAAGTCTTCCTTAAAAGTGGCAATTGGCAATGATCCAGTCTTTTACTATTTCTATAAAATTTAGCCTCAAGATTATCTTGTAGCAATAAACTTCTCTTATTATTTCATATATAATGTTATCTATGAAAAAAAATCAATATTATGAGTTCCATATGGTAGATATATACCCAGATAACAGCTTCTGTGAAAATGAGCAGGTAGTTTTAATGGATTACAAATTGGAAATGTGACAGGGCAGAGAAAAAAATCAAAAGTTTATATAAATATAAGCTTTGTTAATAAAGCATGATTCTTAAAACAAAAGATGCAATAGTTCACTGGCCTTCACTCTTATCAGACCACATTGGAGTAGCAAATTCATTTCTGAAAGTCACATTTTAGGAAGAACTTGAATTAATTTTAGCATGACCAGGATAGTGATTCCACTATTTCACATGAGACCTGGTGGAAGGAAGAGTGGTTGTTTATTCTAGATACAAACTACTTTCACAGTGAGTTGATGACCATCTTCATAAAGTGAAAGACTGTTCAATTGAGAATTGAAATGGTTCTGCTTGATTAAAAATACAGAACAATAGCAGTTGATGAAAGATAAATAAATGCTCATTTTAAAATCATGTGAAGAAAAATTTCTCACCACTAAAAGATGTCCCAAAATGAAATGTACTGCTCTGGGAAGAGAGGTAAAACTTTCCCAATCATTGATGGTCTTCTGTCAAGATCAGACTATATGTTGGGAATATTCTAACAAGAATTTTGGTTTTCATAAGACTATGTGAAATTTGGGATTCTTCCATTTCTGGGTTTCTATAACTATAAGGTTCTTGATGGCAGTGTTTATGTTTAATACTTTTTCTGTGTTTCACAAGACCTCACACATGCTGTGAGGGGTGGGGGGAACAGGTGGCACTGAATAAAGTAGGAAGAACAGAATAATTAAAGCATGATTCTATGAGAAATGTAACCAAGAGTCTGGTAGTTGCTGAATTAGCTATCATTTCTGTTTTACTTATAAATGACTGTTTCCCTTTTCCTTTTATGAAAATCATGCTACTATTATGCCTAGCAATTTTATATCTTTTCACTTTTTTTAAAAAAAAAAGCAAGAATAAAAGGTACAGATGGTTTCTTAATCTTTAAACTGACTGGTTTTTTAAACAAAACAAATGAAAACATGGTTTCTGTATATTTATCTGGGTTGTCTCTTTCTCCATAAATGTAATTATCAAAGTTAGTTGAAATAACACTAAAACTATACCTTAAAATCAGTTTAACATTTTAATGTTATATAAGGATTTAAAAAATATTATATTATCAGTTTTGTGATATGGAAGTATGTCTAGTATTCTCTCTTTTTATGAATCTCTATTAAATCTGGAATATTTCTAGGATACTCTGCTTTTAAAGGCTTAAGGAATAAAGAAACACAATCAGCTTTTTATCAATAAGTAAGAACTGATGTGACAAGGTCAATATGTCTTCAGTTTTATTCCAGACTTTGGACACTTACCCTGCTTTTACCCATTGTCCAGAAGGTTTGATAATGGTCACATATAGCAATTCATGGCATGGTCCTTAAAATTCCAAGGGTCACCTCTCATACCCATGGATCTCAATTTCCTTACAAAATATCTCATGATGTAAATTAGAACAATTAGAAATAGAAAACATTGAACAGCTAAAAGAACCATATATAGCAGAAATCACAAAACACCCACATTGAGCAAATATTGAAGATCTGCACCAAATTTATCTCTAAGTAACCTGTCAGTTAAGGAAAAAAATACCATATGTTGCAAATTTGTTTTCTTTGCTTACAAAAAGTAAACCTCTAGATTCATCCACTGAGAATTATTTCCTTCAGGATCTAAATTCAGAGATGACTGTATCACACCATTTGGACTTTGTACACTGAATATCATGGTGAATAAGGTCATCAACCTTGATTCTAAAATAAACACATTGCTGCTCAAATGGATGCTTCTTGAATTAACCTTCTGTAAAGACTGAGAGAAAAATGTCAAACCACAACTTAAACAACATATTTCTGCCTTAGGTACCTTGTTTTCTGCAGATTTCACTTTAACATAAGGATGAAATTTTGGAAATTTGGAAATTAGAATGCATCCTAAACATGTGCATCAGACTGCCAATTTGTCTAATAACACATGTCTTAAGCAGCCTTCAGCAAATACTATGTTCTAGTCAATGCATATTTGAATTTTCTGTTAAGTATTAAGTTAGAAAGTTCAGGGTCTTCTTATTTTTTAATGTGTTGATATTTTTGTTTTCATAGTAATCGTTTCTGAATCTATTTCCACTCCCCAACCCAGTGCATCTTTCTTTGTCATGAAGAAAATCACACATAAATAAAGCCAAATGGCACAATAATAATAAATAACAATACATACTAAATTTTGTACTGTAAGTTCTCAGTCTCACCAAGGAAAGGGGACAAGTTCACTTTGTCATCTCTTCTCTAGGGCCAAGATCAGTCATTACAGTAACTATGTGGTTGACTAAGGAAAAACAGTGCAGATTAGATAAACAAGTACTGGCATTAGAATCAGTTATCAGCTTTCATGTTCTGGTCATATAATCAATTATATTTTATTTTTCTTAGCAAGAATTATACTTGTGGTTCACTTATTAGAGTTGTGAGTAGATTTATTGATTATTGGACAAAATTATATTTAATATACAAATTTTTGAATTAATATTTGTAAAAAATAAAAATCTGTATGCTTTTCATTTGTCCTGTAAGACTTTCTTCTTTAAAAGTTTTAGCATTTAGTTTTGCAAACTATATTACATGAGATGTAAGGAAATATAAAATCTTTCATTTCATTGAGTTATCATACAAAACAACTTAAAGTTATATATATATATATATGTGTGTGTGTATGTATATATATCTATACACACATTTTATATAATATATATGCACACACATACATATATATAATGTATATATTTGTTTATCTGTGTGCAATACTTCATTGTCTTTGGATTCATTAGATAAGTCATGTATTAGTTACTAACATTTCTTGATCTTGAGCTTGGAGCCTAGTAATACCACTTATTACTTCTATCACAATGCAAATATATTATCCCATATATAATGTGGTGTCTCAGTGATGCAAAATAGAACTTGAGCACCTTCTTTAAAATTTGTATTTAATACATAAAATTATATTTAATAGTGGATTGTTCCCAAATCCTCATAAAGAGATTAAGAATGGATTTAAAATTTATTTCATTTTGTACCCAAAGAAAAAAACATAATTTCATGGAAGACATGGTCATGTTGGTTTCTGATATTCTGAGTAAAATGAAGCCTATTGAAAATATTTGTGGTAGAGAATGGAGAAATAGGGAAAGAATGGCCAAATCCCATAAAACATATTTTTGAGGCTTAGTGAGTTCAATATTAAGTTGTCTCATGGGCAAAGAGACAAATAAATTGTGTAATATACTTTAGGATTAAGAAATAAAAAAGGTAAAGGCCTATAGATTATCAGTTTTCATGACTTGTATATGATGAAAAAAAGTTTTCTAGAAGATATTTGGGGAGTACTGGGCATGGCAAGCATCCAACAATCTCACAAAAATGCAAATAACTATATCTTAACAGATACATGTGGGAACTATTTCGTTAAAGGAGTAATCAAATTTTAAAGATGGAAGGGTACTTAGAGACCGTCTTGAACTACCCATGTCTAAAAGGAAATTCAATCTATGGCAACCTATAATATAATCGTCTAGTGTCCAAGTCTCCAAGACCTCCAAAGATGGAAAATCTACTTCCTCCCATGAGAGTACATAATACTTTGGGTTAGTTAGTGAGCTTCCATTTCTCAGCCTCAGGATATTTTGGCCTCATTATTGATAGCTCATGACAACTTAGCCCGGCCGTTAGCTGTGCTGCTGAGATATTCCTATGTGGTAACGTGGAATATATTCCCTCTCCACTTCCCATATCTAGTTGTAGAAACTAAGCCAATCAACACCAAGGTTGTTTTCCAAAGGAAATGAAGATCATTTTTTCTGACTTCATTTAAAACATCTTTATCTTTTCACCTCTCAATATGTATTATATGTCACCCTGCTAGAATATAATATACATTAGAGAAAGAAATGTCCCTTTTCTATCTGTGTCCCTAACATTTAGCTCAAGGTCTGAGATATAATAAATGCTTAATAAATGCTTTTATTTTTCTCTAAATCAAGTTGAATTCTGCCTTTATAACTTTTATTTATTATTCATTGTTCCTGGAGTATCCTGTAACCTGGATGCTTAACAAGTCACTTTTTTTGTGACAAATATTTAAATCAGCAATTGTGACATTTCTCCTACCCCCATTCCATTTTCCTTATTATGCTATATACTCCCAATTCTTCTAATTGCTCCATCTTGTCATGGTCTTCCAATCAGTCACTCTTCTGGCTCTTCTTTCTTGAATATTTCCCATTATCATTTCCTTATCCCCATTTCATCCTAATTCTTTATGTTGTTTAAGCAGACTAGAGCACAGGAGAGCCATCAGTACCTCTATTCCTGACCCTGTATTCTCTTAATGCAGTCTAAAATTAATATTTCTAAATTCACTATTTCCTGAGGTTGTCAAATAGAGGCTGGATAATCACTTGGAATAGAATGAACAATCATATGGCACCCGACACATGCCCATATCTTGTTCAGCTTTCTACAAATATTGTCTCATTTGATCCTCACAATGACTTACAAAGTAGGTGATGTTATTATCCCCATTGTAGAGTTGTAGATCCTGAAAGTAAACATAGGTCACGCAATCAGTAAGAATCTGAAGTTGGATTTGAACTCAGGTCTTCCTGATCCCAGGCCCAGTGCTCTGTTACACCACAAATTACCTCCCAGCTGCTACCCAACCACTTGTGCAAGATTTTGTAGCAGGCGTTCCTTTTTCAAGTATTTCAAATTCCTTCCCAACTCTCACACCCTAAATCTTCTTACATAATAATTCTCTCTTCAGATATCATGTGTGGATATCCTCAAAATCAGATTGAAGATCGAAATAAACTGAAGGGTATATGATAAATTTAAACAGTTTGAAATATCCATCTCTAGAATAGAGAAAAATGAAGAACTTATTATTTTAGTCAATAACACATCCCTTCACTAGTAAGATGTATAATTCCCCTTCTAAATACATACCAGAAACTGCTAAAATTGTGCTTATGTGGATTTGACCCAATTCTGGATCTTTTTTGGTCCTAGAGTTATTCCTGGAAGCACATCTCATGAAGAAACTTCTTCTGTGTGTATATTTATAAAATGGGGAATATACAGTCAAGAGGACCAGCAAATATTGAGGGATTGTGTGAAAGTTTATAGATGGCATATAAATAGTAAAGCAACTTGAGTTGGTCCTATTAGGAAGATTCATTTTAGGAATGGGATAAACCTCATTTTGTGCTCATGCTGAGCGAATTTTTTGTAAGGATTGTGTTGATTCTTTTATATATATCTTTTCTAGCTGTAAAGCAGTCAAAGGTTTTAGGATATATTTCTGTGATACGAGAAAGATAATTATTTGTTCACTTCTAATTAGATTTTTCTATTCATCTTCCTAGCCATAATAGCATATATTTATATGGCACTTTATGAGTATAAAGTATTTTACCCACATTATCACATTGATCTTCCCAACAAAATGTGTTTTATATTCATTAGACATCATCTAACAAGATATATCTCCTTCTTTCCCCTTTGTGGACAGACTTCTAGACAAACTACAGCAATTTGCTGCTGCCGTTTCCTTCATCATGGCAATCAAATTTCTGTCTCAGCCATTACCAACATCACTTTTTGAGATGTCATCATTGAGCTGCTGATTGTCCTATTCATTGTTATTTTCTTTGCTCTTGATCTTGTCTCATCACATATTACTTATCATTCTATGTTTAATAAGTTCTTATTCCCCGCCTTTTGTAGTCATGTTTTCTATTTTATTTTCCTTCCCATCTCTGACAACTCAGTCTTTCATGGGTTATAGTTCCCCTTCTCATTCCATACCATAAATTTGTTTTCCCCAAGGTTCTCTTCCATTATTCCATATTTGAAAAAAAAAAGATCAAATCTTATTTCTCTCTCCATAATCTTGATCCTTCATGCCCATGCATTTCTATGCACACAGCCACTTCCCTAATACAGTTCCTAATTACTTTCATATTTGGAAATTTATTTGAAATGTAGAAAGAGATTTTGAATTGATCAATCTAAGTGACTATGTGTTTCTCCACGACAACTGACCATCTGTAAAAGTAATTTTTCTGAATCCTGGGTATAACTGTTACTCTGCTACTCAAATTCACATAGCTTGCTGTCACCTCTAGGTAGGGTTTTATTTTTCCTATTATTCAGTCATGTCAAACTCTTCATGACTCCCTATGGGGTTTTATTGACAAAAATACTAGAATAATTTTCCATTTCCTTCTTCAGGTCATTTTTAAAAGAGTAAATTGAAGCAAACAGGGTTAAGTGACTTATGCAGGGTTATACAGCTACTAAATACCTGAGCTCTTTTTGACTGGATCCGATTCTTTATCTTCTGGGCCACATTTCCTCTCTCCAACATTTAAACACCTTGCCAACTTGACGCCTTCCTATCTTTCCAGCTTTATTGCAAATTATTTCCTTCCACAACCTGAGTCTTAACAAATTCATTATTTTGACACTTCGTAACATAAAACACATTTCATCTTCTGTTTCTCTGTCTGCACTTTCTGGTCCCAGTGCTTGGAATGCATTCCCTGATCACCCTGACTCTCAGGATCTGTTTTCTTTGAGATTTTGCTCAAGCACTGGATTCTACAGGAGATTTCTGCTACAGTCACTCCCATGCCTCCTAGTGCCTTCTCTTAGCATCTATTTGGAGCATGTTTTACATTTATTATGCATGTATATACTCTGTTTATATAGAAAGAAACAAACATATATGTGTATATATTTATGCTTCCATACATGGTTATGTTTAAATATTTGTGTATTTGTCCACATACACATACATGTTTATATATTTGCACACAGAAGCATAAATAAATTATGTGTATACTGTGCATATGTGTATCCATGTGTGTTACATATGCATAGAAACATGTACACACGAGTATAGTTTCCTTTTGAAGGCGAGACTTGTTTCACTTTTGTGTAAGCATCCCTAGAGTTACACACAGTGTTTTATACACATTAGATTCCTAATAATGCTCATTGGCTTTGCAGACGTGCCTAAAAGATCTTTTTTCAGAACTTTCAGCCCCAAATTAAGCTTTGGACTCAAATTTCTGCTTACATGGTAGAAATATACTTTGGAATATCTCACCAATATATCAAATTCAGTCTATTATGAGTTTTGAATTTGGAGACAGAAAGATCTGAGTTCAACTCCTTCAATAGACATGTAATAGTTATGTGTTCCTGAGCAAGTCTTTTATCTTCATCCATTCCCAATTTCTTCATTTATAAAATGAGGAAGTTTAACTCAGTGGTTTCTAAGGTCCTTTTTTGTTCTCTAAATCTTTGATCCTATACTCGTGCACTTATCATTTTCCTTAAAATATCCCCTATTCTTCATTTCTTTAGTTTTGTTCATGCTACAACATTTCTGCCAGGCACAAAATCTTGGAACTAGCTTTCTTATATCTTTATTTTATCCCCATATCCAATTAATTTCTAAATTCTGTTCATTAAAACTTCATAGCAATTGTTCTTTCAGCTTCACTTTCACTGATAGTACCTTAATTTAAATCTCTATTTTTCTAATAAAAAAAATTCTCATTGGTTTTCCTCTCCCTTGTGTCTTTCCCCTCTGACCCTTCTTGAGTCATTAGAGAATGTTTCCAAATAGAATAGATAGAGTGAGGCAGTGATGGCCTTGGAGTCAACAAAACCTAGGCCGAGTCCTACTCAATAATTACTATATGAACAAATCATTTAGTCTCTTTGCAATATCATTTTTCTCATCTTTAAAATGAGGTGATGGGCAAGATGAGCTCAAAAGTCCCTTTTTAAAAAGGGTCTCTTAAAAAAATCTGTGTGGACACACAGAGACATATGCATGTATATACATTAGTAATATATATTTACACATATTACACACATGCACATGTTCACAGATGTGTATATATATATGTGCATGTATATCTACATGTATCTCCACACACATGTGTGTCTCTCTGATATTAAAATATACAATCAATCATTGTTAGGATTGCTTCATTCCTTGTACTTGAATTTCCAGTATCTAGCTAGTCACTGGTATATAGAGGTGTTTCAATTACTTGATAATTAATTGAATGGTTGACTAATTGAATCCTAAACAGATATAATGGACATCATGTAGCAATCCATACTGATAGGTGATGGTAAAGAATTAATAGGTATCTATTACATATTAGAATATATAGATAGAGATACATACACATATATTTTCACTTCATAGAATCCTTATTGTCTAGAATTTGCTCAAGTGCCAAATATTGAGCAAAATCTTTCCTAATCTACTCTCAACCTCTCTCTCCTCCTTTCATCCTTCTCTCTCCCTTTTCCAAATCTCTCCCTTCCTCTTTCTCCCTCCTTCCCTTTCCCCCCTCTCTCTCTGTCTTGTTGTTGTTGTTGTTCTTTTTCTTCTTCTCTTTCTCTCTCTCTCTGTCTGTCTCTCTCTTTTTCCTTCTCTCTCTCTCTCTCTCTCTCTCTCTCTTTTTCCTCAGATTACCTTTCTTAGTATCTCTTTGCATATCTTGCATCCTTTGAAGGCAGTAATTTGTTTTACTTTTAGAATTCACATCTATGTTGAATCAGTCATTGATTGTCTTAATGGTACAAGTTAAAATGAATTCACATATGAATGTTTTTTCAAACTTGCTTCATTTTAACATTATTTTACTTTTTTTAATATTGAGAAACCTATTCCCCACCTCCATCCAAACCCTGCTTTAATTAATTCATTCATTATATGAATATAGAATTGTAAGATAAGTGATTTAGAGTTGTTAGAGCCATTAGAACTCACTTAATTCAACCAACCTCATTCTATACTGGAGCAAAATGAAGCCAAGAGAAAGTAAACCATTTGCTCAGGAGTTGGTGACAGAGCTGGGGTTTATACTAAGTTCCTTTGACTTGAAATCCAGCATTCTTCTCATGCTTAGTAAAGGAAAAAACAATGAGTAAATTCTTTTAGTGGTGGATACAGAGGAGAAAAGCTAAAATATGATCCATAATCTCAGGGGGAGCAGGTTTAGTATGGGAAACATATATACATATAGGTACATAGAAAAGAGTATGGTGCCTTTGCAGACATGTATATATAAAATACTTAGAAAATATTGTAATTTCAGGAGAATGGTATGGACAATAAGTGCGAGAGAAGAAAAGAAGCAGTACCTCAGATAGCAGTGAAATGCTTCTTGGAGGAGATCGCTTTTATCCTAGGCCTTAGTTAATGGTTGTCTTTATAACTGGAGATGGAGGTTCACATTAGAGGTAATTACCAATGTAGAGAATGGAATGAGCAATAGTAGGAAGCAGGTAAATGAAAAATATATTTGGCTACAGTTGGGGGTAGCTGAGTTATGTTGAAGAAATACGGGAGCTGAGGGATGGAAAAACAGGGTTGAGATAGTAGTGTTTGCTTGTTTTTTTGTTTGTTTGTTTGTTTTTTACTATCCACGATATTTATCATGAATTCATTGGGACAACAAGTATTGGATTTTCATTAGAAAATGAAGTTTAGATATTGCTATTCCAAGAATGCAACAGGTTATCTTGCTAGGTAATACATGAGATCTAATGAGTTAAGAAAGTATGTTTTGTTGTTATTGCTGCTGCTGTTGTTGTGACCCCTACCTTTGTCTATATTTCTTAAGAAATAAAAAGAGACATTGTGAAAATAAGCGATGAGGAAGTACAACAAGCTCTCTGGAAAGAATGGGCAGATACAGATGTGTTATTTCTTACTTATGCTAATTGAATTTTCAATTTAATTTAGTATCAAATAAGCTGCTATTTAGAAGAATGATACTGTAGGAGAATTGAGCATAATATGAGTTCTAGGGATCTTTCAAACATCCCTATTTGATGCCCGATAATTTCAAACACAAATGAATTCAAATTGATCATAATTGTTATTTTAGACAAATAAAAGGGAGAATGTATTTTGTGAATGGATGCTTCTTATTTTAAAAAGTAAGGAAAGTGCAGTCATTCGTAACAGGACTAAATAGTTATTATGTGCAATGAAGTGGACTTTGAGGCTTAATGGAATGACTGCCAACCATCTGGATGAAAAATAAACATTTAGCCAATCATCTGAGTATTTTTAAACTTCTGAATGCATTGTATTGTGTAAACACAACTTTTCTCTGGAGAACACACAAAGAATGGATCTTTTTTGAGTTTTGTTTTATTTTGACAGAACCTATGTTTTCACTGGAACTTTTGATAAAAACAAAAATCTAATTGTGCAATTCAGATCAGCAGTCATTCTTTAACTTATAGTCTTAGAAAAATCCCTTGAATACAATATTTCTCCTTGTTATATAGCCAGCATATATAAAAGGCAGGACTTGAACCCTAGTCTTCTGATCTGGAGTTTACATCTCTATCTGTGCTACACTGCCTCTCAAAGGAAAAAAAAAGGTAATATTCCTTGTTTTCTTCCCCAGTTAAACTACGTTTAGGTCACCAGTCTGGATGCCATATTTTAGGATAGACATTTGTGATTTGGGGTGCATCTTTGGAGACATCTAAGTTGGTGAAAGTAGCTCATACAAGATGAGTACCTTATAAGCTGGGAATCTTGAACCTGGAGAAGACTTGCTTGGAAATCACTGCTGTCTCCAACTATTTGAAGGACTATTATGTAGAAGATGGATTATATAATAGTTCTTTTTCTCCTGATCAAGAGGAATTTTTTTCTCACAATTAAATTTATCCCAAAGTGTTATGGGTGGCTTCAGTAGGTAGTAAGTTCCATTCTCCTTGGGAGTCTTCAAGTAAAGGATTGATGAACATGTGTGAAAGATGCTGTAGAAAGTATTCTTGTTTATTTATTTAGGTTAAGGTTGGATCGATGGTCCTTCTAGCTCTGGAATTCTTACTTTCAATTTAGGGAAAGTGTCAATGATGTGAATCATTAATCAGTGAAATGACTGTTCAACTTGTTAATTTAAGGTTCATCTCATCAAAGAGGTTTATGAGGAGTTTGTTATTTGTAATTATCCACTACCTTAAAAGGTCAGATAAACACGTCTCATCCATGATTACTGGACTTGTTTACTGTCCCTTTCTTTACCACCCCCACACTTTATTACTGGATATAATCATTGAGAACTCTATTTTTGCTATTTCGATGACAACATGATAGCTAGTGACCCTGTAGAGATGTTGCATAGCTGTGAACATTAGCATTAATGGCGAATTACATTTTGGAGAGTGCTGCTATTTATATAATTATTTAAAAACAGCATTATGTTACCATAAATCCATTGTATCTGAATCTTTTAAGTCACTGAGACTATTGGATCACCAAATCACTAACCAAAATTTATATAAGAGGTAGCTAACAATTAAAGATTTGTGTTTTCATATCTTCGGGTGAGAAAAAGAGTTCAAAATTAAAAGTTTCAGATATTAGAGAAAATACAAAATAAGTGCTGTCTTTTAATGTTTCATTTCATTACTTATCCCCATCCCCTGTACCCTTCTACTCTGCTTCCCTCTGCCAAAAAAACACTACACAGAAATTAACAGAAAATTATTAAGATAATGAATATAACACTAAGAAAATTGACAGAATTTTGTCCTCTCACAGGCCAGTTGGTGGAGAAAGTCAGGTTAAGTTGCTTAATCTTTTCCCTTAAAAAGTAAAATGACTAGTAATTTCCTTGTTATAACTATGACATCACTCATTGTAATTTCTCATCTCCATACACAAACCTAATATCATTGAAAGCTTTTACAATGTACTGAAGATATACTGACTTTAACACTTGGTGATAAACTTTTCATGAATCACAAAGTCCAAACAAAAAGCCCCAAACTGCCCACAAATTGGATGCCAGTTAATTTTAGAATGGCTGAACATCATGTGGTATATGAATGGAATATAATGCTTTGTTGCCTATGAGGAAGTTAGAGAAGCATGGGAAGATTTGTATGAGCTGATGCAAAGCAAAATACAGAAAACAAGGAAGAGAATTTATCTAAAGAATACAGTAATAGAAATGTAATAAAATATAGTAATAGAAACTAAATAGTTACTGAGCTGAGGTTAAATGTCTTGATGTCTTTTTATTTTAGAGAAAAGGTATGGAATAAAGAGAGCTTTCCTTTTTTTGTTTGTGTTTTTTTGGGGGATATTATGCAAAATGAATGATGTGTATGTCAGGTGATTTGGTTGTGTATATATGCATGTAGGTAGGATCACTTTGAATGACTTTTTCTTTGGTAAAAAGGAAAAGTCAATGGAAGTAGGTGTATTTATTAGGAAAAGACCTTTGTAAAGAAAAAAGGCATCAAAAGAACTTTAAAAAAACAAAATTTAACAACATTCATTTTGTTTCCGGATAATATAATAGTTATTGGACTGATGATTTTATGTTTTCAGGGAACAGTACAATAAGGAAACTCCCTTAACTAATACCTACAGCAACTAAGGGACTGAGAGGTTAAATTTCAATAACTAACAGAAATAATACATTATTTTTCATGATACACACAGTAAGTGGCTTAATTTCCTTTTTGAACTTAATGCATAGTATGCTAAGCATGTTTCATTTGATAATAGTATCCCAAAACAAAGTAAATATTTTTAAATTTTATTTAAATTTTTACATAGCTTCTTTTACAACAAAGCTCTTTTCTAGTAAGTATATCATTGTGTTTCTTCCTTAACAAAGATAAAGATGTGTAAAATGTATGCTGCTCAGCACAAACCAAATCACCTGACTCATTTAGAGGCACAAAAATAAAATACAGGGCAGAAGAGGAACTTGAATCTAGATTCTTTTAAAGGTAATTTTTTGACAAAAATATATTTTCTCTCCTTTTTATCATTATTAAAAGAACAAACACAAAACCTTTCTAACAAACATGTATAGATAAGCAAAACTAATTATGTGTCTTGTTATATTCCATTGTGAATATATGTACATATGTATACACATATGTGTGTATATATTCATGCCTGTATATATATATATATATATATATATATATATATATATGTATGTATATATGTTTGCATTGAGTCAATTACTATCTTTTTGTAGGTGGATAATACTCTTTGTCATCAGTTCTCCAGAATTAAGTTATATATTGCCTTAGTAAGGATCTTAAGTCTTTTATAGTTGCTTATGTTCTTGAATAATTTTCTTCCTGTTTTTTCTTCATTCATTCTGTATATATCCACGCAGGCTTTGGAACAAAAGTCTCTGAAACAATTCCTTCCACTATTTATTATGACATAATATTCTATTCTATAAACCATCCAAGCCTCAATTGATGGATTCCACTTTAGCTTATGATTTTTTTCTACTATAAAAATCAGCTATAGGTAGTTGTACATATCATTCTTTTTCTCTTTCCTTGATCTCTCTGGTGTATAAATCTAGCAGTGGTATTGCTGGGTCAGAGGGTATGCACAGGTTAATAACATATGGGACATATTCAATCTCAGATATTCCTGACTGTGAGTCTAGTTCTCTACCTGCTATATTGTGCTGCTTCTCAGGAAGGCATACTATATAATTAAACAAACACAAAAGGCCAAGTGGTCGAATTGAAACTGAAGCTCAATTCCTTTTAGTCAATAATAGAAATGAGTAAATATTGCTAGTTTTTTATATCAAAGAGCAAAAAAATTCTTCTGTGATGTTTTGACCCCCTAGTATTTCTCCCCTTTATAAGCTCAGATTTGTTGCTATTAATATGAATAATAGTATTTTTCAGGGAAGGTCGAAAGCAAAAGAGAAAATTAAAAAGCATGCATTTTCTAGTTAGAGTGGGGACTAAGGATGGGACGTTTATATGAGAAAACATGGTGTGTACAATCAACACTACATCTCAAAGGATAAAATAAATATCATTTTCTCTTTGATGTGCCCCCAGTGCCCTGGGAAAGTAGTTTCATCTCCAAAATTATTCCTAGAGATGTAACAGCAATTCAAAGAACTCTCTCTCATGATCCATTCTTTTCTTCTACCAATATTTTTCTTCCAATTCTTCAACTTTACCTTGAAGTTTATCTCACAGTGGGAGCCCATTATCTTTCGACATTATCTTGTGATAGCATTCTAAGCCAGTGACATTATTTCTAATTATACACGCAGTAAGTGGTTTAATTTCTTTCTTGAACCTCTTATACACAGTATGCCGAGCATATTCCCTTTGATCTTCCCATGTGGTTGATATCACGTTATAGGAATTTCATTAAAAATGGAAGAGTGATGGGGTAAGCAAGCTGTAAGATGCTGTGAGATCAAACCAAATCTTTGGGGGTATCCCACAACTAGGTCATAAGGAACAGTAAATTATTTGAATAACGCTTCATCACAACACCTCCTACTCCCAAAATGTCTCCTACGCTTGTTTGTCTGATATAACTTTAATGATGTTACTCTTATGATCAAAGGCATTGTATCCAGAGGTTTCTCTAAGATAAAATGACCATTATTGATACAAATAAAACAAATAGAAATTAATATCCACCACCTTCGATGTGATTAGCTCAGTAAATGACATGTAGAAGACAGTGGAATACCTATGAGGTTTGAATCTAGGACAGGTTTTTGTTTTATGTAGGTATATTAGAGTTAAAGCCAGAAAAAAATTGTTTATTGATATTGATTAAAAAACTTTAAAAACAACATATTTTTTAAAAAAATTATTGATACTGTTAACAAGTGTAGATCCATTGATTTGATTTTCAATTGGCCCTTTCAGTATCATATCATACATACATACAAATACACATAAACACAATTATTTTCCTATGTATCACCTATCCTCTTGAATTTTACTTTGTTAAAAAAATTTTTAAAAATGATCTGCAAACTCAGAATTATATAGCTTATATAATATTCTACTTCCATAGGATTCCATCTCTCTGATGTGAGAGAATCAGATTTCTGGATATTATGCAGATTGTAATCAATGGAATTTGATTGCCTTTTATTATGATATTCATTTCCATTTTTATAGTATGGTATTTATTGTTCTTCTGGGTCTTATTATTCTATATCATGTCTCTTAACAATATTTATTATGTTATATATGTTTATTATGTCTTCCCATATGATGT
Source organism: Sarcophilus harrisii (assembly GCF_902635505.1). Classification (NCBI taxonomy): domain Eukaryota; kingdom Metazoa; phylum Chordata; class Mammalia; order Dasyuromorphia; family Dasyuridae; genus Sarcophilus; species Sarcophilus harrisii. Next base: position 209,059,205 of record NC_045431.1, read on the forward strand.
ATCGTAATCAAACTCACTGAAACCAATTAAAGGAAGATAATTCCCAAAGTCTCCCAGCAATAAGAGGGCTAGAGTAGAATGGGTTAGTTAGTTGGCAAATGGTAGAGATAGAGATGAAAAAGAAAGTGAGAGATTTCAAACTAGTTTGAAAGAAGGTTATCTCATTGAAGAATACTCTCATTGATGGGTAGATATGTCCTGTAATTGATGAAAACACTATGATACATATAATTTTCAGTAAGATGATGCTCAGGGAAACCATTTAATCGAAGATCATCATTTCTCTATGAACAATATTCTGCCTAAGGAGAAGGGAAATTCAGGGTTCTTGGTGGCAATTGAAATATGAATATAAAGAGAAGATTATATAGCAATTGGTGAAAAAAGTCATCATAGAAAGGGAAAGGATAGAATTGGGCCTCAAGATTTGGGAAACAGAAATTTCTACCATAGGGAAATGATTCTATCTTCCTTTTCTCTCTCATCAATGATATTTCTAGGAGAGATATAGACCAGGGGGGAAAAAAAGGAGGAAGGGCAGAAGACATATAGGCAATAATACTGGAGCTCTAACTTGCGATTTAGAGCTTTTAATTCCATAGCAAACACAAGGATACTAAAGAAAGAAAAAGTAAGTAATCAGTCCATAAATCAAAGAATAATGATGTTGAATAGACATAGAAAAAACTTGATGATGAAAACAATGTTAAATATTTTCTTTTAGGAAAAAAAAAGAAAATATTCTGAAAGTTGGAGGAGAGCATTTAGTTGTATTTAGAGACATAAGAGAACAAGAAAAAAGGGGAAGAGAGGGAAAATGAGTTAACTTAGTAAAAGGACAAACAACTGTTAAATAAAATTTCCAAATTAGGGAATGAACAGCCAAACAGCAAGGGGAAGTTGAAATGAGAAGAAAACTTGTGGGACTAGGATTCCCTTGAAGTAGGTTAAGCAAAAATAATCCTGGGGGCAAAGAACCCAAAGTATCTGATTTTATATAGATCTTCCCACGTTTCTCTGAAATTATTATGTTTGTTGTTTTTATTGTGTATTGGGGAGACCTTTTCTTATTGCATTCTTTTTGCAATATATTTTTATTTATTCCATTAAATAAATCACAGTTCTTATTAGTTCTTAATGATCTTTCTTCCTCAAATAGACATGCATAATTTTTTTATTTATATCCCTTAATCTCAGTGAGAATTTAAATTTCTAATCAGCAAGAATTGGTTTTTGTTTTTTCTCTTTGTGTCCTTAATATCATGTACTGTCAATATAATGGATTAATAGTTTTATAGCTGGAAAGGACCTGAGAAGTCATCAAGCTTACTACCTTCATTATTCTCATGTGAAAACTCAAGTACCAAGAGATCAGTCTGTCAGGGCGTGATAAAGTCCAGAGGATAACAACAGGGTAGGAAATATAAACCGAGGCACACAAAGGGGAATTGACTTGCCCATGTAGGTAGTGTTTGAGGAAGTATTTGACTTTAGATCTTTTCTTTAAGTTCAGGAACATATTCATTCCACCATGGTCTACCTTGACACCTCATAGGCACTTAATCAACGTCAGTTAGATTGAGACATATAATCATTTTAACACTAAGAATTATTATTTATAGGACCTGACTATTACACTTGGGATTCACCTGGCAAGGAAGTACCCTGGAAGCATACCTCCATGCATCTCAGACTGTAAAAGCCTATTTATTTCTGAGACTTGTTTTTACTCCCTGTCTAGGACAAATTGGTGGAAAGTGAAGTCACCTTGTTTTATATTTTAGTCCACCACAGAGACTCTTGTGTCTGTGAACAAGAATGTTGATACCTTCCTTCTCAAATAGATTCCCCTTCTTCTAGGACTAATTCAATTCTGATAGACAGGATGGGATGAGAATGTGGGACATAGAAAAGTCACAACACAATCACTATAGTTCACTCAGATCCTTTCTAACCTCAACCAATTCTTCCTTTTTGCCTCCCCCGCCCCCCAAATCTAGCCTACTAAAATCCCAAGATAGTGCCAGAAAGAATGTTCATGTTTTGGCAGCTTGCCACTGCTATATAAACTAATGATCATTTTTGCCCTCCAATCTCCACATATAGGATCTCCTATTAGAAATGATTGAACATGCATAATAAATGTATATGAGCTGAATGGCCTGGACAAGTGACCTTCATAGTTTAGTAAACTGAAAATTAATCTGTATGTTTCCACACCAAAACTTGTAGCTTTGCTAGTTTTCTCTATGATGCTTAATGACTCTGAAGAAGCTTATTGATGTTATCTGAAAACTGATACATTTTGTAAAAAGAAATGCATTATCTATGCCATAAAATTAAATGTTGCATTGCAAAGCAATAGACTAAATAATTCTTTAGTCAATTTTTGCAAACTAAATGCCATAAAATTATATTGATGCAAAGAGACAGCATAAATTCATAGAAAACAGAATACTTTAAGAAGTTTATTCAGTCAGCATGTATCAATAGAATCCTATTAATTACTTTTTACACAAGTGTTGGAATGAAATTTGTGATTGGACTGGCTTATTTGGAAACATGTCCATAGAACTGGAGCTTATTGGGAGTGATGTGTGTTAAGATTGAATTTTAGGACATAATATCTATCAAAGGAGTCTCCTTTGCAGTCTTTGAATAAAGAAAAATTATACATCATATCTATTTCCTTCACAAAATTTTTCGTTCATTATCTTGCTATGCCATAAATTTGACCTGGGTTTTCCAAGACTTTGCCAGCTGAGTACAAATTCTCACAGATCTTTCCAATGGGCCCAATATTGGGCCACTGTCTGTTATCCAAGGATTAACCTACCTAAACTTAGAAAAGGCAATCAAGTTGATTAGGGGATGATGAATTTTGGGTAACAGCAACATTTGAAAACCATCTCCTGGGTGGTAGAAGGGTTTGTAAACTGAATTCACTGCTCACTCTAACAAAATTTTGGATCTTTGATGTATCAAAATATATGCATGTGACCTTTATAGATAAGTTATAAGCTCATAGCATAAAAGCTTATAGCTTTTCAATTTCATTCCATTTGAGAAGCATTTATCAAGTACCAACTAAATGTTATATACTATGCTGAGTGCCTGGAATACAAAACAGAATGCTCCCCATGCTAAAAACTTACATTTTATTGAATCGAAAGAACATGTACAGACACACAAAAAATAAATCATCTATGCAAATATGCATACACACAAGATATTTTCCAGGGGGAAGGCAATAGCAACTGGAGAGATCCTGTGTGGTGTTAGGGGACACACTGGATAAAGTGCCATACTTGGAATCGGGGAGTCCTAAATTAAAATGATGCCTCAGAAACTACCTGACCATAGACAAGTGATTTAATCTATCTCAGTCTTTGTGTCCTCATTAGTTAAATGATGTGATAATAGAACCCACCTCACAGGTTGTGGTGGGAATTAAATGAGACAGCATCTATAAGTACTTTACAAACCTTAAAATATCATAAAAACGATCATCATCATCATCATCATCATTATAGTTATGATGATAATGATGGTGGAGCAAGCTTAGCTGGAAGGTAGAGTCCATGAAAGAGAGTGAGTGGGATGAGCCTTGCATCCCTCCTTTCAACAGATGGCAATCATTCTGAACAGATGGTTCTTGACTATTATTTAATTAGGTGTCTAAAAATTGAGATTTAATAACATCCATTAGTAGTCTGCTCCATTATGTAATAACTCATAAAGTTTTCCCATATCAAGGACCTAACTTTCTAAATTTCACTTAGAACTATGTACATTTGGTTTATCTTTGTATAAAAATGCATCTAGCATCCTGAGAGGACTATGGGGACTGAATACGAACCACAGCATAGTATTTTTACCTTTTTTTGTCATTATTGTTGTTTGCTTGCTTGTTTTTTTTTTCTCATTTTCCCTTTGATTTGATTTTTCTTGTGTAGCATGATAAATGTGGAAATATGTTTAGAAAAATTGCACACGTTTAACCTATATTGCATTACTTGCTGTCCAGGGGAGGGGAGCGGAGGGGAGAGAGAGAGAAAAATTTGGAAAACAAGGTTTTACAATGATTTTGCAAGGGTGAATGTTCAAAACTATCTTTTCATATTTTTTGAAAAGTAAAAAGCTATTATTATAAAAAAAATAAAAATGCATTTAGTAAAGTGCTTTGTGTCTCAGTGATATTTTTGTTGGCTAGATTGAGGAGTTGGCGGGCTTTTAAGTAGCTCTCAGTCACAATTATTTGTTCTTTCCCCCTTTTATGATATGAACAATTTCCTTCCAATTGAATGGTATAACATATTCCTTATTATTGGAGTGACTTTGATTTCAAACCAGACTGGGAAGCAACTATTCACCTTGGTGTCTAGTTGGTTAGCTTTTTATATTTGCATAGAAGAACCCAATAAGAAATCTTTACTTTGTCTTGGGAAATTGTAAAATGAATCTGTGTTCACTATCTCTGAGACCTCAGCTAAAGGGTACACAGTGGTAAGATTCAATTAGACCTAAGATGAAGCAAGCTGTCTGTCTACTGACAAAGAAGTAATTGGGGGGAATAGAATGAGATGTCCCTTTGGAAATGGGGTATGGTCAATAAGGGAATTTGTTTTGACTTTTTACATTTTTTTCAGAGAATTGTTTTTCATTTTTGCCAATAGGGTCAGGAGAAGGGAGAAAAACAATTTGTATTAAATAAAAAATAAAACTAATTTTAAAAGATATGAAAATTTAAAATTTTTTCTCCTCTCCTCAGAAGTCATAATCAGTACTCTCAACACTGCATTTCAATAAGACAAAGGACACAAGTTAGCACTTCAGGTGGCAAATGTGGCAAATATTTAAGAAAGAAAAATGAAACCTTTCAGGTTTGTTTTCTTTTGTTTTAAAGACATTTGGCCCTTGTGGAAATATATGTAGAAGAATTGCACATGTTTAATTTATATCGGATTACTTGCTGTCTAGGAAGGGTTGGGGGGAAGGGAGGGAGAAAAATTTGGAACACAAGGTTTTACAAGGGTGAATGTATTGAAAACTATCTTTGCATATATTTTGAAAATAAAAGACTTTTATTTAAAAATACATTTGGCTCAGATTCTTTTAGAATAGGGAGAAAAAGAGTAAAGGGAAATGAGGGATGATCATCTGTGGTCTGCAGTCCATACATGTTTCAGCAATGCAATATCAACTCTGACACACTTCATACATGTTTTTTCACATCTTCTTGGATCAGTTTAGTGTAAAAGCTGTAATCTCTATTGCACTTCTATGGAGATTTGAGTGCTATTCCTCCTTTTGATAAGTTCAGAAGAGAATGAGGTAAAAGTGTTAGCTACTTCCTCAACTTTCTTCACTTGTTCACCCATATTATATGAAATACTTTTCAGTATCTTTCTTTTTCCTGTCCACCACCAGTACTTTCCTATTCCCCTTTCTTTTTATTTTTTCTTAAGGCCACTGAGACATAACAGAACTACTCTTAGACCTTGTCTGATTGGGCTCCTTCTATGGACCCTGGTGATGATAGAAGGGGACAGATGTATGATTGCTCATTCATGTTTTCTCCTTTTAAATTTATCTTCATTATGTTAAAAGAGATTTAAAAAAGGGGTGTGGGGGAAGGACAAGGACTTATATGTACAAAATGTTTGTAGTACCTCTCTTCTCAGGGCAAAGAATTAGAAATTGAAGGGATGCCCATCAATTGAGGAATGGATGAATAAATTGTGCTACATGATTATCATGGAATATTGTTGTTTTATGGGAAGTGATGAGCACCATGCTTTTGGAAAAACACCTGGAAAGTGGAAAGTCCTCCTCATAAACTCAAGCAAAGTGAAATGTAATATATATTGTATACAATAGTAATGTTCTAGGATGGCCAGCTAAAAATGACTTCACTACTCTCTGCAGTACAATGACCCATGAGTACTCTGAAGGACTTATGATGAAAAAGCCTATCTTATTGTGTCTGAGTATAGACTAAATCACGCTCTCTCTCTTTTTTTAAACTTTATTTTTCTTCAGATTTTTAAAAATGAGGTAGGAGATCTATGTTTTCTTTAACAATGTGATTTATGTGGAAATGTTTTTGCATAACTTCGCATGTGATTTCTTAATGGAGGCTAGGAATGGGGATGAAAGAGAGCACCTGGAACTCAAAAGTTTTAAAAAATGTAAAAAATATTTTAAATCTAACTGAGGAAAATATTAAATAAATTAATAAGGAATTTAAAAAATAAATTTCTCTTCATTTCTGTGTTTGAACTTCAACTTTTCTCCACAACTCTTGTCTTTTCATCAAAAATGCTAAAATTTCTCTAATACATTCAAGATCCATTTGCTCTTCCCCTATCCTCAACCCTCATAACATTATATTCAATTTAGCTCAGTAATTTTTTTTTACTATAAGCTCATCTTTTATCTTCAGGAATGTCATATTCTAATTTCTCAATTTTTTAAAATAAGTGACTGGTAAATTGTTAGTATTGTGGCTCCTCATTACTTGAATTCTTTCCTTCTGGTTGCTTCTACTACTTCTTCTTTAACCTGGAAGCTCTAAGATTTTTGGCTATGACTTCCTGAGAGATTTCCTTCTAAGAATTTTTTTCAGGTAGATGTAAATTTTCCACATTGCCTCTTCATCCTAAAAGATAAGAGAAGGGGTTATTTTTCTTTGTTTGTTTTTTAGAATTCTTGAATTACGATATTTAGGTCTTATTATGAGTCTTATTTCGCCCCCTCAATCTGTTTTCCAAATCATTTTTATTATGACATAATTTATATTTTGTTCTATGTGACCAACATTTTGACTTTGATTTACTATTTACCATTTACTATTTCTTCTTGCCCTTTGGAGGTCATTATTTTCTATTTGATTCATTTTAATGTTCAACAATTTTAATGCTTGAGCAATCTTTTGTACCTTTTGAGTCAAACTGTTGATTCTTTTTGTCATTTCCCCTCATAGCTCTCATTTCTTTTTCAACTAGTTCCTCAAGCACTCATTCCAGTTATTCAAAATGATTTTTTTGCCATTTTTGAATAGTATTTATTTTTTCCTCAGTTACATGTCAAGGAAATTTTTTGCATTCATTTTTCACAAGAATTTGCTATTCAGATTTCTCTCTTTCCCTTTCTTCATCCTTTCTCTTCTCATGAGGATGGTAGGTAGTTTGATATTGTTATTTGATATTGTTTTTGAATGTGCTATCATGTAAAACATATTTCCATAGTAGTTGTAAAAAAGAAACTTATCAAAAGGAATAAAAACAAAAGAAAAAATAAAGTTAGAGAAAATATATATTTAGCCCTGCATTCCAAATTCATCATTTCTTTTTCAGAGATGAATATTATTTTCCTTCATGAGTCCTTTGTATTTGTCTTGGATGATTGTGTTTTTGAGAAGAGCTGAGAGCAGTCATAAATGACCAACACACAATATTACTGATACCACACAATATTGCTGATACTGTATATAGTGTTTTCCTGAGATTTTTCTCATTTCATATTGTATCAGTTTGTACAAGTCTTTCAAGGTTTTTCTGACATCTGTCTGATCATTATTTTCTAATGAACAATAATATTCTTTTTTATTCACATGCCACATCTTGTTCAGCTGTTCTTCAATTGATGGGAATCACCTCAGTGTTCTAATATTTTGCCACCATAAAAGGGCTGCTATAAATATTTTTGTACATGTAGGTCCTTTCCCCATTTTTATGATCTCTTTGAGATTCAGACCTGAGAGTGGTATAGCTGGATCAAAGAGTACCATAGTTTGGGTATACATCTTAATTGTTCTCCAGAATGATTGAATCAGTTTACAACTTTACCAATGGTGAATTAGTGTCTTAATTTTCCCACATTTGACCTTTTTTTTTAATAAAAAAAGGAAAAAACCCTTTTGTTTAATTCCTTCCAAGAACTTTGAGTGTTTATTTTAACATTGTTTTTGAGACTTTGCTTATAGATATTTTGGAGTCATTCTTTTGAACCTCACTTATATTGTGAGTGCTCTTGACACCATAATAGCTAATTATTGCACCATTATTTTTGTTTGTTTACTTATTCTTCTAGACTACTTCCTTCCTATATTTATAGGAGCCCTTTTTGTGTTGGCAAAATATTGAAAATTAAGGGGATGCCCATCAATTGAGGAACAGCTGAATAAGATGTGGCATATGAATATAAAGGAATATTATTGTGCAATAGAAACTAATGAACAAGCAGATTTCAGAAAAGTCAGGTTTAATCTTAAGACTGGACTCTACCACACTTCTGGAGGGAAGGTCTGAATTAGTCCTATTCCTGATTTCTTGGGATATTTAATATTGTTTGTTTCAAGATCTTAGGGAAGGGCAGAAGACCATCAAGCTTTTAGTGCCGTTAAAGTGGCTTGATAGAGGGGAAAATTTCACTGGTGCCCCTTGGTCAGCTTTCCTAGTTCCTGACTGGTTTGGGTCTATCCATGCAAAGGTATCCTGCTGCTGGACTCAGTTACTCCCAACTAGTTGGAAAGCTCTGTTGGTTGAGAGTGGCCGAAGTGTAGGTTCCCCTTCCATCTGGGATTCCTGCCTTGATTATTCCTCTTCAGATGGGGCTAAATGCCTTGCTGGTGCTAGCTTCTAAATCTCCTTTAGGATTTCCCTGCCTACCTTGTATCTTTGACCTGGAACTGGGCAGTGGGGGACAAAGCTGCCAGTTCAAACGCGTCCCTATAATAGTGATCCATATTTGTCTTCGAGTGCCACAGTATGGGGAGAGACCTACTGAGTCCTACTCTGTCCCTCCTGGGCTGACCTTGTCTCCAGTGTTCACAGACCTCCTTGTCTCTCTCCCTATGTGGTTCTCAGCTGGAGAGCTTTTTTCCTGTATTCCTCCAAGAAAATGTGGTCTAGTGCTTTTTCTAGATCCCTTTCCAACAGATTGTATAGGGGAGATCATTACTCACCTTACCACCACTCCACTATCTCTGCCTCTTGACATTGCTTACTTTGAAGACATAGAAATGTCTCCCAGAGTGGAATAGAGCTTTTTGTGCTCTGAAGTCTAATATTCATCTTTTGTTTTATTTTGACCATAGGACTTTTTCAACTGTTCCATAAAGCCTATGTAGCCATTTGCTGACTTTGTTTTTATTTGTTTGTTGTTATTTTTCCTCAATTACTATTTCCTGAACTTATTTCCATAAGGTTTTTCCTGATTAGTGTGTAAGAATAAGAAAGGGATTATGGCATTATTAGCCAGAGTGGACATAGAATTAGAAAGATCTGAGTTCCAATGCTCCCCCAGAAATGTTTTAGCTGTGTGGCTTGGGTAGTTTCACTTCTGAGATCCAATCATTTTCTTCATAAACAGAGATAGATTATAACAGCACCTCCTATGGATTTTTTTGAGAATCATATGAGAAGATATAAATAAGGTGCTATATAAACATGAACTATTATTACAGCACTTCACTTTGAGCAAGGCAATATTGACCTCTGGTTGGAGGTCTCAAAGTGCCAGCTGCCACAGTTAACTTTGTTTCATCTGCAGCCTAAATCCTTTTCATTACATTATCCAAATCTTTGATTTTTTTTTAAACCTATTGATGCTCAGGAACACATGAAACATCTCCATACTGAGAAGACTTGTAGCAATCAACCAGCTAATTTAGCAGTGGAGGTCACTGAAGTCGAGAAAGATTGAATAGCAGACCCAAAATTGTGCCAGTTCCAATTAGTGGTCAAACCAAGAATGGATTTTATAATTCCTGGCATCCATCCCCGTATTTTATTTTTTGTTGAGTGATTTTCTAACCTACCAAGAACTTTGCTATGATATCCTGTGCTCTGGGACTGTTACAGTAAGTGCTTAAACTATAACAACATTATTGAGATTAGGAACCATGCTAATAAACAATTGACAATAAATGCTCATTATATATGTCCACTCATTGGTGGCCACTGACTCTGACCTCAGCCATGTGTGTTGACCTATTTGAGACTCACATATTGCATTTGCAAAGTGAGATTAGACAGAATATTTTCTAATATCCCTCCTAGGTCTCCTGTCCTATATTTTCATGCTTATATAAGTCGTCAATAGGAAAAAAAATAAATTTCAGTTACTCAGTACATAAAATCCATGCGCTACTTTAAACTCTTAAATGAAGATCCATGATTTTGAAATGGATTCTAAATTTGGGTAAATTAAATCTTTCACTGCTAGTAGATACCAATGGCTCTGGAAGAATCATTGCAGTTTTTACGGATCAATAATGTACAAAAAGTAAATTTTTCGCTGGAGCCTATACACATATATTTGTTTCTCCATCCTTGAATAATTGCTGCCATGTTTCCTTTCCTTCACTGTGTATCATCAGGAGAGTTTTATGTAGGAATAGAAAAAAATATAAATTAACTCATGAGATTAGTACCTGGAGATAGGGCAGCCACAAATAGATGTCTGAACCATGACAGACATATCCAGGTGATCCAATAAAGGCTTCTCTCCATGAGTCAGGAAAAACCCTACATAAGGAATACAGGTGGCCAAAGGCATTTCCTGCCACCCTGAATGCAAATGACACTGATTTAGGCTTGCCAACTGCCCTTTCACATATGTTCATAAAGACAGTCCTGAATTAAAACATTAGGCAGGGATGGAGAAGAGGGTAAAGATATCTGGGTCATAGCCATTCTCTGGTGCTTTGACATTTGGAAAGTCATTTTTGTCTCTCTGGGTGGGATTCAGTGTCCTCATCTATAAAATAAGGGTAAAGTAGGAGACTGAGAAGAATTAGGTATCTGTAATTCTGTAATTCCTTTGGATAAAGAAATTGTAGGATGTTAATAATGTACGTGAAGACAGAATGGAATCATGGATCAATTGTAGGGATCAATAAGACCTATATTAAAGTAGCGTCTCTGGTATTTAGTAGTTGCGGGACCCTAGGCAAGTCACTTATCCACTCATGGTCTTCATCCTGAACAGATTATAATTGAAAATGAATTCATATGATTGAAGGTTATTAGTAATAATTAAAATTTATCATTTTGAAATCTAAAAATGTGCCCTTTGAGAAACTGCTTCACATTATGAAGAAAAAATGAAATTATACATCATTCATTAAAAGAAAAAAATATACTATGCTGAGCTCACATCATTCTTAAGCAGAACTAACAGAGTCTATCAGATAGTAATAAAATGCTGGGAAGCAATATTTGGGATTGTCAATTGGGAGCAATATTAGGATTATCCCAGTAATATTGGGATAAATAATAAATGACTTCTAATTAATAAATGGCTTTTATGCTCAAGATCTCAATGCATACAATCACAGGATTGGTTTAGAGAGAAAGAAACATTCTAATTATCTCATCATTCACAATTGAAGACTATGAATATCAGAGGAAAATAAATTATATGTCAGAAGTTTCATAAATGGTAGAACTACTGTTTGAAATGGGCTCTTTGACTCAAAATTCAGTGTTCAGTCCCTCCATGATTTCAGAAAGGCCTGGAGAGACTTACATGAACTGATGCTGAGTGAAATGAGCAGGACCAAGAGATCATTATATACTTCAACAACAATACTATATGATGACCAGTTCTGATGGACCAGGCCATCCTCAGCAACGAGATCAACCAAATCATTTCCAAAGGAGCAGTAATGAACTGAACCAGCTACGCCCAGAGAAAGAACTCTGGGAGATGACTAAAAACCATTACATTGAATTCCCAATCCCTATATTTATGCACACCTGCATTTTTTATTTCCTTCACAAGCTAATTGTACAATATTTCAGAGTCTGATTCTTTTTGTACAGCAAAATAACGTTTTGGTCATGTATACTTATTGTGTATCTAATTTATATTTTAATATATTTAACATCTACTGGTCATTCTGCCATCTGGGGGAGGGGGTGGGGGGTAAGAGGTGAAAAATTGGAATAAGAGGTTTGGCAATTGTTAATGCTGTAAAGTTACCCATGCATATATCCTGTAAATAAAAGGCTATTAAATAAAAAAAAGAAAAAGAAAACCTTAAACCCCTTGGAAAATAAGAGTTTAGTATTTAATCTCCTTGGGGCTTTTAGGTAACAGTGAATAGAGCACTTGGCCTAGAGTCAAGACTCATTTTCCTGAGTTCAAATTTGGCTTTGGACTCTTACTAGCTATGTGACCAGGCAAGTTAACAATTCTGTTTACCTCAATTTCTTAATCTATAAAATGAGCTATAGGAGGAAATGACAAAATGATCCATTGTCTTTGCTAAGAAAACCCCAAATAGGTTCACAAAGAGTTGGATGCAACTGAAAGGACTGAGCAACAACAATTAATCTCCTTGAGAGCAGGCTTTCTCATTTTCATTTTTTGTCATGAATCCCTGGGACTCGTATAGTGTTTGGCAATAAGTAAATGGTAAATAAATACTTGTTGAATTAAATTATATTATAATCAGAATAATTCCTCTGTTTGATGTTTCTTGAAGCAAGTTATTTGTGACATCTTAAGAATGACATTGTGGCACAAAGACCACTTCCACTAAGACCTCTTCCTTCTATGTGTCAGAGTCCCATTGTCCCTCCTCTCCTTTGAATCCTTCCATTAACCCCTTCATTTCAGCTTGATTTCCTCCTCTCTTCCCCACATAATTCAACTCCCACTGGAGTGATAAGTTTTTATAAGTTCTGAAAATCCACTTCAAATCCAAAAATATTTCATAGATAAATGTGTCTAGTGAAACTCTGATAGTGTATCCTCAAGATTAAAATTTCTTGGTCGTGAAAATGAAACATCAGAGTGATATGCTGAGCAATGGCATGTGGTCTCCCCCAGGAGATTTCTAATTACTCTGATCTGACAGGTGCTCATTTTAGAGCTTAATTTTGCACACCACATGCAGTCATCAATCTCAGGCTGGAACATTAATTCTGTGGAGGGTGAGTGAACTAACAGATGGCCTTGGGGATATGAGAGAGTTAAACTTAAGACTTCAGTGATATGAAGGGTTGTCATGTGTAACAGTGCTTGTGACTGGTTCTGCTTGACCCCAGAGGGAGGAATAAGAAGCAGTGGTTAGAAGGTCTAGAGAAGTGGATAGATTCTTTGAGTAAGGAATGATTAGCTAAGAATTAGATCTGTCCAAAAGTAATCACTTCCTAAGAAGTCTTCTAAACAAGGTTGGATGATCTCATAGGAGATGTCTATTTAAGTACACATTGGACTACATATCCCATGAGATCCTTTATAGCTCTATTTAATTCCATAATTTTTGAATTTTGAATTATTGAATGGGTCTTGATGTATATTAAAACCTAACCATCAACAACCAAAGCTTGTCGTATCATTGGATGAATAAATAAATGATAACAAATTTATTATGCTTACTATATTCTAAACATTGGGATATATTTTGGGGATATTATTACTAGTAACCCAAATGGTCCCTCCCCCTATGGAGTTTACATTCTAATGGGAGAAGACAAAACATAAATGGGAGCTAAAAGGAAGAAAAGAATTAATCATTTATTAAGTAATTTCTATATTCCTGCCAGTCTCCTGAATGTCTTATGAACCCTCTTTGATCTTTTCAACCTGTCAAGTGGATGATATTATGAACATTATTTTATAGTTGATGAAACTGAACTAGACAGAGGTAGAGTGAGAGTTTTCCAGAATGATTCAGCTAGTTAAGTATTGGAGATGGGATTTGAGGTCTTTCTGGTACTTTATCTATTATGCAAATTCATTACTTCCCCAGAAGAAGAAGTTTGGGAGAGATGGCATGGTTTTTAAGTAGCAAGATAGTGATGTAGAAATACAATTTTAGGCAAGATAATTGGAAAGCTCATCTATCAGAGATCAGGGACCCAACAGTGGTGTCCAAGTGTCCAGGAGTCCAGGAGTATTACAGCAGGAGATAATGGAAGAGTATGGCAAGACACAGACGGGCAAGTACTTATTGTTTATTCTATACCAGACATTTTGCTAAGTGCAGGTGATAACAAGGAAGGCAAAAATATGACCATTTCCATTGAGGAAGACACATTCTAACGAGAGACATACAAATAATCGAGGATATATAAGATACATATGTAGTTTAATACATGGAAATCTTATAAGGAAGGAAACAGTAGCAGGAGAATGACTAGGGGAGGCTTTGCTCCTTACAGAAGTGGGATTGGGAGTGATTGGGAGGATGGCAATGCCCTTGACAAAAATGGGAAATTTGGGAAGAGATCAAGGTTTTGGGGGAAAGAGAAGCTCTATTTTGACCATGTTGAGTTTGAGTTGCCTAGAAGAAATCTAATTTACACAAGGCAGTTGATGCTAAAAGTCTGGAGCTAGGGAGAAAGAAAGTTGGATATATAGATCAGGGAATCAGGTGAATAGAAATGAAGATTGAACTGATAAAGAGATAATTTCATAAGATGAGATAATATATAGGAAGAAAAAGAATAGATTGTGTGTGGGGGTGTGTAAGGTGGGGCAATAAATGAATGTGACTTAAATAAAGATCTAGCAAAGGAGACTTGAAATATTCTTGAGAAAAGAGGATTAGAGCCATGTCATGAAAACTGAAAAAGGAAAGAGAATCTGAAGAAAAGAGCTATTGACAAGGTTAAAGGTTACATAGAAGTCAACAAGAATAACATCCTTCAACAATAACATTCAACAATGAATAAAGTCCTTTGATTTAGTAATTAAAACATCAATTATTTTTATGGAAATATTTTGAATTGTATAAATGCCAAACTCAAATTATAAGAGAATTTAGAAATAAGTAACAATAGGACAGCTAGGTGGTACAATGAGTACCAGTGTGAAGACACTCACTAGCTATGTGACCCTGGGCAAATCACATCACCCTCTTTGTCTCAGTTTCCTCATCTGTAAAATGAGCTGGAAAAGGAAATGGCAAATGGTTCCAGTGTCTTTGTCAAGAAATGTGACCCCCAAATGGGGTCACAAAGAATTGAACAATAACAACAAGATTGGAAATGGAAGTGGAAATCCATGACATAGTACTTAAGCCAAGGAAGAAAGAGAGGTGAAGGGAGGGAGGGAGGGAAGGAGAGAGAGGGAAAGAAAAGGAAAAGGGTCATTTTTTTTTCATGTGAGAAAAGTGAAGGAAATAATGGAGAAACATGTTTAAATACTTGGGTAGCTATTAGGGATGTGGAAAGGCAGGGCTCATTTCAGGAAATGATTATTCTTACTGTTGTAAATTACATATAATTTCACATATGAGTATATGTATATATATATATATATATATATGGATGGATATTATGCACAGACATGTAAATATACATATCCGCACATGTACATGAATGTGTACAAATACTTATCAGAATGTAGGATCATAGACTGAGACTAGAAGTGACTTTCAAGATTATCTCATCTAATTCATTCATTTTGCCACCAAGGAACGAGTCTTCAAAAGGTTAATTAGCTTGCACGATGTTATTATATTGTCAATAAACAGAATACTCTGATTTGAAGTAAGTCTTTGGATATGAAAGTTAGCCTTCTCTTCACTGGGTCGTACATGATATATCATCCTTTTGGTAGAAGCATGATTTATGCTGGTACCTTTCAATATGTAAAATATTTAAATATTTTAAATAAATATGTGTCAAGCCTGTATATCTTATATATAGAAGAAAAGTCATTTCTTTGAGGTAGGATGACTTTCGGGCCAGTTTGGTGATTTCCTACAATCTCAGACTGTTTGAGGCTTGTCTCATAGCTTGGACTTTTTTCTATTGGTCATGAAAGAACTGAAGGTTACCCAATAATCCAATGGGAAAAATTCCCATTGCTTTCTGAGTGAAACCCTTCCCTCCCCGGTTTTCCCCCTCACTGTCCCTAGTAAGCTTGAGACATTCTGCAGTCTGACAAAAGACTTAAAAACTACTCCTATTAGGCGAGAAGCTCCCCATTGTGGGTGCATAAAGAAGTGATTAGCCTAAAGTGATCCATCCAGGAGGGAAAAACTGCCTGACTCAGCTGTAAACTAGGCAGAGACAATTCTATAATGTATAGAGGTTAACTGGAGAGAAAAAATAATAACCCTCTTTTGTCTATTATGAAGCAGTATGCTGCGGTTTCTTGCAGTGTCTGAAATTACTTTATTATAGGGCCTTTTACTTGATGGGGTTATTCCGATGGTAATTTAACAGATTTGTATACTGAGGCCTGGAGAGCTTAAATATAGGCTTCTAGGATGCGGTCAACTTTGCATAAATTTTTAAACCTTGGGGTTTCTATGATTATCTTGTAACTGTGGCCCAAAAAGAGAGGCAACCTATTGTTTTACTGACCTACTGGCTTTTCACTGCAAAAAGAATTTTATTCATAAGCTTAGATTTTATTTGTTGTTGTTGTTGTTTATCACAAACCTTTATTAATAAAAAATATTTCTCTATACACATCAACTAAATCTATAGTTATTCATATATTACATAGCTTGTTGCTATAGGAATATATTATTTATAACATAAAACAAGTAAAAATAGAAAATTAAAAGGATGCAATCAAGGTAAAATGATCATATAAAATAATTTTACTTTATTCATTATACAAAAACCTTTTTGCCCTCACTAAAATATTAATTTGTTAGTGCTTTTTTTTGAAAATTTCATTTTAACCTTTTATTGAACTCTGGAATTTGAAGTTCTGGTTTTTAGGTTCAGTGTATATGTGTGTGTGGATGTGGATGTTAACCTTTCTTCACAATGTCCTTCACTTTGAACCCTACAGGGCTCAGGTTCCTCTTAAAGGGCTCCCTGATTCCAAAGAGAGGAGATGTTGGTCTTTAAAAAAATAATAATAATATAAGCTTGAATTGTGTTAAAAAAAAAAAGGGGGGGGTTTTAGAAATAATAGCTGAGAAACCTAACATTTTTAAGGTTGTAAGCAATTTTCTTACCTTGCCTCTTTTGATTTCAACTACCCTGAGAGGTGAGATTATAACTCTCTTCATTTTACCAATGAAAAAATAACAAGTTATTTTACTAATGACTAAATTGAGATGCGGACTTGTCAGAAAAATAATGTCTGAGATAGAATTGGAACCCATATCCCTGCTGATTTAAAATCCCCCATTATTTCCAATTCAATAAATAGTAATTAGACGCCTACTAGCCATAAGGCATTATATTAAGTGATAGGGATGGGGAGGTGTCTACCCCAAGGAGGTGAAGCATCCCCTGGTGTACTGAGTGAATGAAAACAACTTGTTTCAATGGTCCTGAAGGAGGCTGAAGCAAGAGCTATAGAGCATTTAAAACCAAAGCCATCCACTGCATCCTGCATCTCACTAATTGTCTTGATTTTTGTCACTTCAGTAACTCTGGAACACAGAGAGACACCAAAATTGTGTACAACTGTGTCTCACAAATCTAATTAATATAAAAGTCAAAATGTCACCTCATGAAATCATTGGTCCTCTTCTAAAACAAAGGACAAGGAGAATGTGTGTGTGTGTGTATGTGTGTGTGTATATACATTCTACTGTGAAGAATGCAAACACATTAAATAACATGCTTGCCTCCAGAGATGAAAAGGGACTCAGAAACTATCTAATATAAAATGACATTTTAAATAGAAGAAAATTGAAGTCCATTGAGCCTAAATTATTTCCCCAAATAAATCTAAGTAATTAGTATAAGATAGTAAGCCTCAAATAGCAAGTTTGCACCCTGGACCTCTGATTCTAGTGTTTGTCTCTTATGTGATAGTACCATTCAGCATTTCCAGAAGAAGTTTCACTTAGTAATATCAACCAGCATGTCATCTCTCACTATCCTTATGGAATCTTGATAATAAAAGTGCAGCCATTTCTCTTCTTTCTTCCCAATGGTCTTTGCTGTTAGACAAACCTGCAAAGTCAGAACACATTTTATAATACCCACCTACCCAATAAATGCTACTGGTTCCCATTTATTTCTAGGATAAATATAATCTTCTCTGTTTGGCTTTTAAAGCCCTTCATAGTCTGCACCCAGCCTCATTCCTGGTCTCATTATTCATTACTCTTCCCTTCTCCATACTCTAAGTTCCAACTAAACTGACCCTCTTCCTGGTCCCCACATGTGGCACTCCATAATCTCCCACCTGTGTCTTGGTACTTTCCATCTGAAACATGATGGTTTTTCTGAATTCCCCCGATTGCTAAGGTCTTCTCTGACTTGTTTAAGTTTGAACTGTCTCTTACTTATTTTTATATGTTTATAAATTGATATATTTTTTTTTAGAGATTGTTTCAATCCTTGGTGATTAGCACAGGATGGTAAGATCTTAATAAAGGTGTGTTGATTGATTGTATTCAGTAATTACTGGTTACAAATGTAGACAAGTATAATACATAAATATATAGAAACCAGATAGGAATGGTTAAAGTGCCAGTTCCTGGAATCAGGAAGACCTCAGTTAAATTTAGATGTGTGATACTGGGAAAATCACTTAACTCTATTTGCCTATTTCCTCATATGTAAAATGAACTGGAGAAGAGAATGACTAACCATTCCAACATCTTTGCCAAGTAAACTCTAAATAGGGTCACAAAGAACTGGATGTGACTGAAATGACTCAACAATTAGGTAGAGATATACATGGTTGTTAAAATATTTAATAATAGCTGAAAACTACTCTAAGACTTCTGGGACATATACATATATCCTCTTAGACTTCAGGAGTGAATATATTGCCATCTTTTAAATTCTAGAATATGTGTTTCCATTTGTGCCAACAAAGGTTTTGACATTTTAATTAGACTATCCACTTGTCTCCTCTGAGTAATATTGCTTTTGTAGAGGATTGAACCATTTAATTAATTCCACATGCCACTTGGGTAGTCGTGCTGCTGAGTGGTGGAGACCGAACAGTTTCCTTAACCCATCTATATATTGTATAAAGTATGACAACTAAAGAATACAGCTAATCATAAAAGCAGTGCTAGCAAAAAATATTGTGATTTAATCATTCATAGTCTTACAGGGTTTAAAAAAAAAAAGTCAGCTCCTGTTTTTTAGCAGAACCAAATGTAGGAGGTAGTTTGTGCCCTGGATTTTAAAGGCAGGAATGGCTTTGACACTAGCCATATAACTGTGGAATTCCTTGCTCTCTCTGAGCCTCTTTCCTTATCTATCTAATGGGGTGATGGTTTAATAATTATAATGTCTCCTATATCAAGTTGTATGAAGCTTAAATGAAACAAGATATTGTAAACTTTAACATGGGATACGCTGACTCTGCTTTCTGTTCTTATTCTTCTCACCTTCTATTCTATGGGGAGTTTATAGGTATTGTCTGGGGACAAGTCATTACCCAATAAAAGTTGTTTTTTTTTTTTATTTCAAGTTTAGTAGTGCACGAGGATAAACTGATTGCTTTTTGAGGTTGAATACATATATCAGAGTGGAAGGTCATCTCTGGGCTCACAGAAAGAATTGCCAATCCAAGAATAGTAGCAGGCAGGATGATAAGGATGATATGACTCTTACTCTATACCAGCATGGTTTGAATATTATTTTAGGATTTAAAAAAAATCAATTTTCAGCTTATTTATCATTAGAAAGGTTTTTTCCTCCTAAGATTTTTATGCATGATTACAGTTGTGTTCAAATAGGTAAAGGTAGTAGGTTTATTTATTTTTTAATCTATAGTGATACTAAGGTTCCAGCACAGTGAATTTGTTGGATTATAAAAGATATTTTAGTCTTTGTGTTATGAGGTTTTACAGTCTGTTGATTTATAAAGGATAGTGAATACCTTTCCCTCCTTTTTCTCCCTACTTTTGAGAATGCAAGATCCTAGTGAATAGGTATTGTTACATTCAGTATGTTGCATTTCCAGCTTAGTGCCTAACAAAAGGTAAGAGCTTGTTAATATATTGATTTCTCCTCCCTCTGCTTGTGACCTTTTCTTTTCTTCCCTCCTCTTCTTCCACTTTGTCATCTTCCTCTTCTTTCTTTCCTCTTTCACCAAAACAAAGAAAGCTGCTTGGAGAAGATGCTTAATAAAGGAAATAGACATTTTCATTCATTAAAGAATAGCATTTTTGGATGGTCATTTAAAATATTTGAAATAAATATATTCCTCCCAAAAAACAATTGGGCAACTAGGTGGCCAGGTTTGGAGTTAGAGAGACTCATTTTCCTGAATTCAAATCTGACCTAACATACTATCTATATGACCCTGGACAAGTCATTCGATGCTGTGTACCTCAGTTTCCTCATCTGTCAAATGAACTAGAGAAAGAAATGACAAATCATTCCAGTATCTTTGCCAAGAAGCTTTAAGTAGGATCACAAAGAGTTGGAAATGACTGAAAAATGATTGGAACAATTACAAACAAATGCCAAAATGGGTGTTGGACTTAATCATAATCTTGGCAGAATAGAGAAGCCCACAAAAGGTTAGCTGTATACTTCTGCTACAATACGTTGTTATTCAAGAGAATGAAAAATCTTGGGAAGGCTGCCATTAATGAAGACCTTCCCTTGAATGGCATCAAGACAGTACATTCATACCATCTATATGAAAATAATAAATAAAATCTTCTTCAATTCTCATTTAAGATTATAAAAAATAACCCAAGAACTTTCTTGACTTCTTAAACTTCTAAGTCTTCTATCCTTTAAATTACAAGATTACCTTCAATACGTAGAAATAAAGTCTACTACGGGAATTATAGAAGTCTTTTAGACAAACCAAACAGTGAAACAATGAAGGGGAAATTTGAGATTTGTCAAGTTTGCTTTTATGTTTGCTTTTTTTTTTTTTTATAAATAACCATCTCAGCAGCACAGCTTTTTTCTAATCCTACTTTCCTTAGAAGGGGAAAAGATCTGTGATTGGGTATAATGTCAAAAACACAGTCAAGGAAATGTCAATAATAGTCATGTGACTCAAACCAGAAGTCACTTTGGATTAAATATAGCCCTTCATCTGGATGTGAAAAATCCACTCAGTTGCACTTGTTATCTGTCAGTGGAGATTATAGAATTGCCTGTCCAAGACATCCTGAAGGTTGTCTGAATGGATTAGATCCAGTTTGCCTGAAGGCAGTAGAATAAATTGAATGACCTCTCTACGAGTTATTTGTTTGAGTGAAACTGACCATTATTTGACAGATTTGGGGCTAAATTTGACTAGTTATTGTAGCCTAGTGTAGACAGAGAATGTGATTGCTTTATTAACCCAAGATGCATGTTTGACTTAAGGTTCAATAACAGACTAATGTCCTACATTAACTGATGGTGGAATGGAATAGTGATGGAGATTGGATTTTGTTGACATAAAGAACTCCCTGGTGAGGAGTGTCCTTCTCCAAAATCAGGTTTGTCCTTGTCTGGCTGTTTATAGATTAAAAATTGCCCAGACTAGAGCACTGAGGATTTAAGTGACATTCCCAGTGTCACACAGCCAATATTATGTTAGATCCGAGACTTAAACACAGGTTTTCAGGGCTTCCAAGTTGATTTGCTATAAACTAAACCACTTCACTACAACGGTGAGATGGTGAAGTAAGAAATTTTTATGAGTGAAAAGTTTAATTTGTTAAACCAAAGAAAAACAAAACAAAATCCCGTTCTTATTAAATAAAAGAAATCTTCACTAGAACTAAAGCTAGGTCAAGGCATTTGAGGCTTTGTCCCAGGATGCCCAAATTTAACAAGCCCTGACAAAATAAACTTCATCAGGAAGGAAAAAAGTGAACCGAACACGAAGTTAACAAAAATACTTAGTTAAAATAAGAAGCTATCATATGGTTTCATTTTTTCCTGCCAGGTTTTTCAAGTCTCATATGAGTTACTCTCACATTTCCCTACTTCTCAGTGTCTTACCTAAGCAGTGACCTCATAGTGGTTCATAGTTTTCCCCATGGGCAAATGTGATTTGGAGGGTCTTTTGGTCCCAAAGCATCTCAGAAAAAATGTTCTAAGGTCACAAAGGTAGTAAATATCTGAGAAAGGATTTGAACCCATGTATTTCTAATTCCAAGTTCATCACTTTATCCACTGTGCCATCAGCTGCCCAATAGTCATTCAGGTAAACTGTCATTAAAAGTGATTCTTATTTATCCAGTAATAACTAGAATTTCAGCTAGTGTGTCATTCCTGCCCAGATATGAAAGAAAAGTGCTATAAAAATGATTGAACAGATGGGTTCAGAAAAAACCTGGGAAGACCTATATGAACTAGTGCAAAGTGAAGTGAGCAGAGCCAGGAGAAGATTGTACACAGTAATAACAATATTACACTACAGTCAACTCTGAATGATTTAAGTTTTGTAATCAAGACAATAATCCAAGACAATTTTGATGGACTTATTATTTTAAAAACCAACTGCCTACCTCAAGAGAGAGAAGTAAAGGATTTTAAGTGCAGATGAAAGTACAATTTTTTCACTTTTTTTTTGTAAAATTGCTAATATAGAAAAATTGTTCATGCTTTCATATTTGTTTGATATCACTTTTTGCCTTCTTAATAAGGAGAAGCAAAAAAAAAAAATCCTAAAAATAAATAGTACATTTCTTTAAAAGGAAAGGGTACAGGAAATACTTAAATGGTTGAGATATTGAATCCTCAGTTGTGTGAGACTGACAAACAAAGCTCCTGAACAGTGTGATATGTAATCATGGCCTATCTAAATTGTGAGTCCCAAGATAGGCTGTATGGTACAATGAGTACTGTACTGTTCTCAGAGTCTGGTTCAAATCCTACCTCTCATACTGGGAAAATAATTGAACCTCTTTAAGCCTCAGGCTTTCCATCTGTTTTTTAAAAAAAAAAAAAAGATGAGGAGAAATAACAGTACCCACCTTTCGTAGCTGCTTTAAAGATCAACTCAAGTCACTTAAATTAAAATCACTATATACCTATGAGTTACAATTAATACTTTTCTGCAAACCAGAATAAAGAAATCAGTGCTAGAAGGGAGGCTAGTATATTTTCCAGAAAAAATAGACAAAATATTCTTTGAACACCCAAGGGGGGTATTTTTCTCTCTGAAGCTTCACCAATACCTCTAAATATTTGTACTTTATTCCTTGCTACTCTATTTAGTATGTATTTTTGGTTCCTTTCAAAAAGGTTTGTGCAGACAATTCCAAATGGGTCACTTAGGCATTTGCAAGCAGATTCCCATGGTGGCAATTCAGACAAGTAATTAGTGTTTATGACTGTGAGAATCTGCAGTGATACTAATGTATTCTAGTCTTTGGAGTGACTGGATGCCACAAAGTAATGAAAGACCATTTTCCCAGCCAAATCCTCCTGGCTAGTAACTGAAAGTATCCCTGGACCAAATCCTCCTCCTCATTAAATACCATTTATTAAGTAATTATTACATACAACACTGTATAAAATGCTGAGCCAAGAAAGAAAGGCAATACTAGTCCCCATATAATGGGTCTTTATAATTTATGACTGTTCAGTGAGATACAGCTCTACCTCTCATGAAACATTTGGTTTCAGACACAGCAAGTTACCTAGTGAATACTGTTATGCCAGGGGAGAAATAACTTCAGATCTACTTTTGCCAGATAGATTTCCCAGATTAACTGTTAGCCATTTGGCTTGATGATCTTGGGTGACACAGGAAAAATGGATTCAACTATGGATCCTGTGGGAATAAGCATTCTAAGTACAGTCAATGCTTACTGATCCAACAACAACAAAAAAATGTTCATCTTGAAACTCTGGCTGTTGCTTGAGCCAGTTTGGACGTTGCACACTTTCACAGAGGCATGGGATGTAGACTCAGAAATGGAAGGAACCTTAGAGGTCATTTGATCCAACCCTGTCAGAGATCCAGAGAGGTTAATTTATTTCCTACCACAAGTCATACAGTAGTTTATAACTGGATGAATGGGATTTGAACTCACTGACTCCAAATGCATTATTCTTTCTTCTTTCCTAGCCTATATCTGCCCATGCTGCTTCTTTAGCTTTTCCCTACTTGATTGGATTTCACCAATCCTGCGGTGTTTCAGTCCAAACACGTGCCAAGACCTGGTGGTGTCATAATGGGTCAAAAAATTCCTATGGAGAGACATTGTTTTGTTTTCTCCCCAAGTCTTTCTTTTGCATTCCCTCTCATTATTAAGGCAATTAAGTGGTCTGGTAGAGCTAAAGCATAGGAAGACCTAAATCAAATTTACCTTAGATACTATCTGTGTAAATAAATTGACCTTTGTCTGCCTTAGTTTTCTCATCTGTATAATAAAGGATTTTAATAATAACATGTCTTACAATATTGCGTGGTGAGGATCAATAAGGGTATATTTGTAAAGTTCCCAGGACAGAGCCAAGCTCATAGTTTAATGAAGTATTTAATAAATATGTGTTCCCTTTCAACTCCCTTTAGCCTAGCATAAAGGAATATCCCTGATATTTCCTTAAGCAGCTCTCTCCCCTCTCCAATAATCCTGCTTTAGAAAGTTTATTTTCAGAATGAAAAGATTTATTCACCATTTCGACTTTTCAGTCAGCCACATTCATGTGACAGATACATCTTTCAATTTACTGAGGAACTATTTCTGAGCCCATATCCAAGAGATATACTTCATATAGGTCCATAAGAATGACAGAACTTAGTTAATTACCAAGTCATAGTTTAGACCCCACTATTCTTGACCGCAGGACCTTCATGGTTCTGGCTCATTTTCTGAGCTGCCTTATTGTTTCTCAACCTTCGCTGAAACCAGACATCAGAGCTTCTATGACCTGTTTATTGAAAGATGTGTAACTAAGTATAGTAATATAATTTTCCAATCAATACTCAATTGAAACCAGAAGGTAGTGCAGAAACTTGAGTTTGGCAGCAATACGTTGAGCTATCTTAGAGTCACTAAGAAAGTAAAGCTGCAGAAAACTATTTTGAGTTCCATTGATCACACATTCCAACAATGGTCCTGGAATTTGGTATAGTTTGCTATGATATTACTCTGTACAGAGAAAATATATTCAGTTCTCTAAATCCCAGTGGGTAACTCATGCCAAATTATGATCACCTTGTATAGACAGTCTATGTGGTAGTCTTCAGCCTGCAACCCAGTTCTTGCTTTTGTCCATGCTAATAGTTCTTGAATACATGAGGGTTGTTGGAAATGGGTTCATGACCTAGGCATAAAGAATGAAATTATTAATAAATTAGAGGAACACAGAATAGTTTATCTCTCAGACCTGTGGAAGGGGAAGGACTTTATGACCAAAGCAGAACTAGAGATCATTACTGATCACAAAATAGAAAATTTCGATTATACCAAACTGAAAAGTTTTTGTACAAACAACACTAATGCAGACAAGATTAGAAGGGAAGCAATAAACTGGGAAAATATTTTTACAGTCAAAGGTTCTGATAAAGGCCTCATTTCCAAAATATATAGAGAATTAACTCTAATTTATATAAAATCAAGCCATTCTCCAATTGAAAAATGGTCAAAGGATATGAACAGACAATTCTCAGATGAAGAAATTGAAACTATTTCTAGTCATATGAAAAGATGCTCCAAGTCATTATTAATCAGAGAAATGCAAATTAAGACAACTCTAAGATACCACTACACACCTGTCAGATTGGCTAAGATGACAGGAAAAAATAATGATGATTGTTGGAGGGGATGCGGGAAAACTGGGACATTGATGCATTGTTGGTGGAGTTGTGAACGAATCCAACCATTTTGGAGAGTAGTTTGGAACTATGCTCAAAAAGTTATCAAACTCTGCATACCCTTTGATCCAGCAGTGTTACTACTGGGCTTATATCCCAAAGAGATTATAAAGAAG
Organism: Sarcophilus harrisii; assembly: GCF_902635505.1. Taxonomy (NCBI): domain Eukaryota; kingdom Metazoa; phylum Chordata; class Mammalia; order Dasyuromorphia; family Dasyuridae; genus Sarcophilus; species Sarcophilus harrisii. The sequence goes on from NC_045431.1 coordinate 209,085,013, forward strand.
GGAAAGGGACCTGTATGTGCACAAATGTTTGTGGCAGCCCTCTTTGTAGTGGCTAGAAACTGGAAACTGAATGGATGTCCATCAGTTGGAGAATGGCTGAATAAATTGTGGTATATGAATATTAGGGAATATTACTGTTCTGTAAGAAATGATCAACAGGATGATTTCAGAAAGGCCTGGAGAGACTTACACGAACTGATGCTGAGTGAAATGAGCAGGACCAGGAGATCATTATATACTTCAACAACAATACTAGATGATGACCAGTTCTGGTGGATCAGGCCATCCTCAGCAACGAGATCAACCAAATCATTTCCAATGGAGCAGTATTGAACTGAACTAGCTATGCCCAGAAAAACAACTCTGGGAGATGACTAAAAACCATTACATTAAATTCCCAATCCCTAATTTATGCACACATGCATTTTTGATTTCCTTCACAAGCTAATTGTACAATAATTCAGAGTCTGATTCTTTTTGTACAGCAAAATAATGTTTTGGTCATGTATACTTATTGTGTATCTAAGTTATATTTTAATATAACATCTACTGGTCATCCTGCCATCTAGGGGAGGGGGTGGGGGGGTAAGAGGTGAAAAATTGGAACAAGAGGTTTGGCAATTGTTAATGCTGTAAAGTTATCCATGAATATATCCTGTAAATAAAAGGCTATTAAATAAAAAAACAAACAAACAAACAAAAACATGAGGGTTGTTGGAATTTTGGAACTGTCTCTTTTGGTGCAGATCTGATTGCAGTCTTCCTATGACTTAGATAATTTCTTCTATCAGGCACAAATTTAATGAGTTGTGCAAGGACATAGTACATATCAGAGACAGGATTTGAATCCAGGTTTTCTTAACCATAAGCCCAATAGATTATTGATTTACAAGGCTGCTTCTACATGATAATGACTATAGGGTTGATAACTGACATGTTTATAAGCACATTTTATATAAACTCATTTCCTATTGAATTTTCATTCAGTGTAAAACTGCAGTAACAAGCATGTTAATTACTTAATAATCTTACAAAATAAGGTATAGATTTCTGACAAAAGAGAATTTTACAGATAATTTCAATTATACTTTTTTAATTTTTCAAAATACATGCAAAGGTAGTTTTTAACACTCTCCCTTGCAAAACCTTACGTTCCATATTTTTCTCCCTCCTTCCCCACTTTCCCTTTCCCCTAGATAGCAAATAATCCAATATAAGTTTAAATTTTTGCAGTTCTTCTAAACATATTTCCACATTACAAATAGATAATTTTAAATAAATGAAAAAATTATTTTAATGGCTTTGATTGAATTCTTTTATGAAGCTGCTTCCTAAATAAAGTACAATGAAAATTATTTAACATCCCTGATATTTCAATATTATCATTTTGTACATGATTATTGCGCTAGGAAAGGTTGTAGGTAGCCAAAACAAAAATTATATTGCTTGAGATATAAAGAGCCTCAGAAATTGTGTAGTCCAACTCTGATTTTACAGATGAGAAAACAGAGGCCCAGGGAGATTGTGATTTGACCAAAGATATACAGGTAATAACATCAAAAAAGAGATTTGAAACTTTTTCCTGTGATGAAACATGGTTCTTTTCACTGTATCATAATCAAGGGCATAAGATAAAAAACCCTGAAACTAATATCCCTGGAGTTACTTTCTCTAGAAAAAAAAAATATGACCTAGCTTTCTTTTGGGTCATTTAAATCTTTCCTAATTCACAGAAATTCAGAAGCAAAATGCAATTTTAGGGCACCTTAGCCATTTTTTTCATGTTATAGATGAGGAAACTGAGGCTACAAGAGGTGAATTGATCTTGCCCAAGGCCATGTTTTTAGCTAATAACAAAACCCCAATTCAAGTTCAGTTAAATTCATGTTCTTCTTTAGCTACTCACCTCAGAAATCATGGAGCCTGACTGACTTTATGCAGTCTAAGCTTTCCAGTCAAATGAAGAAGGGGGCCATCTTTGCAGGAATTTCCTCATCCTCTAGCACATCACTTTGTGTTACATTCAGCGTTTATTGACTTCCCATGACTATTGTGTGATTTTCTTCTTCTGTTAACACAATGGATCCCAGGATACGATGACCTTGTCAGCTTGTATCTAGTCTCTATTGTGTTACTTTGTTGGAGGGGTTGTAAAAGAACATCCTTCACCCTTTCAAATAAGTCTGCCAGGCAGACTGAAGGAGAGAGCTTGTCTAAGATCTACAAATCCTTAACCAACAGAGTAAAAAATTAGTGTGGGTGGGTCAAACTTTCATACATTCCTTACTCTTTCTTCCAATCTCTCATTCACATTTTGTTTTTAAATGCCCAGGATCTTGCTCAAAATTTTGCATTTATCCCAATTATTCCCATTGGGCAAGCAGTTATGGATAAGTGATTGTTGACATGAGCTAAATTGTTTGTTTTGTCTTTCTTTTTTCAAAGAATTGGAGACACTGGTAACATTAAACATGACATCTTTTAAAGCTCTAATGAGATTAAAACTGAAGTATCGGGCCTCCATGAGGTATATTAGTTTCCTCATAAGATGTCTTCTGTAATAACCTTATCTATTCAAAATAATACCACAATCCATAGAATTAATCAGGAAGGAAACATTAAGAGGCTGAGAAGTGACCAATATTCCATAAAAATGTCCCTGCTTCATTACAGTGATTTCTGCAGTTAATTGAACATCAAGGTAGTTTTGCTATTCTCAGGTGAACATAATCTTGGGGCATTATCTTTCATTATTAAGTAGAAAAAAATAGAATGACTCAGGAGAATAAAAAAGTCTCTTTGTAAACAGTAACTTTTAGTAAACAAGTAAATGTTTGGCAAATGTTCTAGCTCAATGAAATTCTCTAATAACCAGAATTTTTGGATTTGTATTTTGTTATCTGGAATTAGCATGTGACAACACTGAATCTTTCTCCTTCATCCATTCTCAGGTTTTAGCCAACTCAGTGTTCTTTAATTCATATCCCTTTGCCCACCTCTATTCCTTTGTCCTCATGATGAGAATACATCCATTCCTCACATTTTGACTTATGAGAATCTTGAACTTCCTTTAGGGTTTAGCACGAAAGCTAACTTCTGTGTGAAGACCTTGCTGTTTCCTCTGGTTACTAGTATTCTCACTCTCTTCCTCAAATCATCAAAAATTTATCAGCTTTATGACCGTGTAGTCTATCTTTTCTATGGAATGTAATCTTCTCGAATAGAGGGACAATTTTTTTCCTTTGGTTCCCAAGAATGTAGTACAATGTATTGCCTAAAATAATGTGTAATAGCTTCTTGCTCAATGGGAATGAATTGGATACTACATATAATTAGATGCTTGAATCAGTTTAACAAATTGGTTTGAAAACAACCCTATCTCATTAGTGCCATAAAACTCTTCAGGGGATGTTGTGAAACAGGTTCTATGTAAAAAAGTCATTAATTTACATTGATCATCAATTCATTGATCTTCACAACTTATATATTATGCCCATTTTACAGATGAAGCAGAAGTATAGGTTAAGTGGCTTGCCCAGAGATACACAGCTAATAAATGTCTGATGTCATTTTGAATTCATATTTTCCTAACTACATATAGTTTAAATGTTTTATTCTCTATACTATCTATCTGCCATGTTAAATATTACTGGTTTAGAATTTTATATATGTGAGGTTAGCCAGAGTTTGAGTAGATATTATTTTGAAAGCATGAAGGCTTGCCTAAGGGTTGTCACATGGTAGCAATGGTTGAAGCTAGATGGCTCAATGGATAGAGAGCTGGACCTGCAGTCAGGAAAACCTGAATTCAAATCTGGCTTAGTTGTATGTCTCTAGGCAAGTCACTTTTAACCCTATTTGCCTCAGTTTCCTCATCTGTAAATGAACTGGAGAAGAAAATTGCAAACTACTCAAATATCTTGGCCAAGAAAACCCACAGAAGAGTTGGACATGACTGAAAAATAATTGAACAACAAGAAAAACACTAGTAGTGGTTGAAATGAATATATATATTCCAGGTATGAGAGTTGTTAAATAAGGAACTGAAATTCAAAGTGCAATACTTTGGGATTTTCCTGGAGGAGACAATGTATGTAAATGTGAAGTTGAAGTCCTCATTGAGAACCTGTTGGGTCAGTAAGATCACCCCTTAAAGATAATAATTATACTTCCCCAATATGAATTACTGTCAAGAAGCCAGTTAATATGTAAAATTCCTGCTTGCTTAATTTTTTCCAGGGGTGATGAGTAGAGATTCTTGTTTTCCTGGGAGAAAGTAGCAACTAGTTTTTAGCATGCAGGATCACATTATGTGAATTGATCAGATATTGTTAGCATTTATGATTGAGAAGTTAAGAATGGTTGTACTTGGCTGGGAAGTATTCTTAGAAAAGAATGGGTAATGAAAGGTATGTTTTGGTTGATATTAATAGGATGTTAGTAGTATTAGTTAATACTAATTATTATATTACATGAATAAATGTTAGAAATGCCCAATCATTTGGGGCTGAAAGAGGGAGATCTTGATTGAGATCTTTAAACAGGCCTGAATGAAAAGCTTCCATGTATATTTAGAGGGCACGTACTCCAGAAAGCTGTCATGTGTGATAGACATGCTCATGAAACTAAAAAGTCAACTGTTTACATAAGAAGAAAAGGACTCAAAAGAGCCTGTGGGGGAGTGGGGGAGGATGGTGGTAGTGATGGTGGTGGTGTGCTGGTATTAGTGTTATTATAAAAATAAAATTTCTGATTTTATATGGCTCTGATTACTAGTATTCTCTCTCTCTTCCTCAAATCATCAATAAAATATCAGTTTTAAGACTGTGGTATTTCTAAAAATACCTTCTATCCTAATTTGAATTTTATGAAAGTACCACAAGAGAGATATTAGAGATCAATCCCCTTTTTAGATAAAGACATAGAGAGCTTAAGTGAATTACACATAGTCGCATAGCTTGCATGTCCAAGATGGCATCGTATTTAACTAGATTTTTCTAACTCTAAACTCAATACTTTATCTACTAAGCCATGCCATCTCTAGGCCTTTTCTCTTCTGGCACTTGAAAAGAGGCAGAGTTCTTTCTTCTACAGCAGGAATACAGGCTTGGGAAGTAAACCCTGAGAGTCAAAGAGAAAACACATTGCCTCTCCTGTGAAAAATTGTTCTACTTTATAAATCTTTGAATAGTGGATGACTAGAGGAACAAGAAATTATAGTTTTACAAAATACCTAACAATATCAGGAAGTGTCCAGAATTCTGTTAGATATCACTTTAAAGACTGAAGCCTACCTTGGTATTGTAAGCATGGCAACCATGATAGTATGCTCCCTATGTGCCACATGACATCAATAGCCTTGAAAGTAATTGAATGGAAAATTTGGGTCTAAGGTGATATTTTACCAGTATACTATGTGCTGTGATGAAAGGCATAAGCATCAGATATTTTTTTCTGGTGTTATTTAGCTGGATTCTGGGTTGTGCGTGGCTCTGTGCTTCTGATTTGGAATTATATTGCCAGGAGTAGAAGGAAGAGGAGAACTGCTAATACCTGAGAGCTTTTTAAACTTTTTTCCATTTTTCTTTTTAACATGAGAAATTTTAATATGATCCCAGATATAGTTATGTAAAATAGGTAGACAAATTAAACATTTACTGATAAGAAATCAAAATTTTTCAAGCCCCACATTCAGTTGTGCAACTCCACATAGGTTTGCAATTCACAGTTTAAGAAGTTTTACCCTGTATTGCTGGAAAATGGCAAAGAGAATCTTCCTAATATGTGCATGGCTTCGACAATTTTATCTTCTGATACAAATGGTACCTTTTTAATTAATGAAGAGCTAGGGATAGGATAATCCTCTGTTTCAGTAGAGCAGGGATTACAATTTTAGGGTATCTTGGACCCCTTTGGCAGGCTAGTGACATTTATGGATCTTTGCTCACATTATTGTTTTTAAATAATTAAGGGAAATTATTACTTTGAGTTAGAGGTTAGTGAAAATAACATCATATTTTCCCCACCCAAATCCAGGGAATCCCTGATATATCTCCATAGGTGGATATGTCCATAAACCCAGTTTCAGGACTGTTATTTTAGGAAGACCTTGGATTTTATATCATGGGACTTTCCTTGCAGTACCATGATGTATCTGTGCATTGCTAGGATGCAGATGGTAAATCCCATTGGCATCGAATGGCTATTTCCCTAGTGATTTGAAACATGTATACTTGGTAATACAGCTCTGGCATGTATATGTCTGAATATAGAGATTTTAGAGAACGTTCTGAAATAACTAGCATTTAGCTTATTAATATGTTAATATTAGTTACTAATCATCCTAATTAGTTCCTAATATGTAACTGTGACTCGCATGTAGTCTGGTGTGCTATTTTGCATATGCTATAGATATAAAAACAAAAATGAAATAGTTCTTATCCTCAAAGTAGTTTATATTCTAGTGGAGGGAATACCATGTACAAAAGATAAATAAGAGATAATTTGAAGGAGGAAAGAGAATTTTACCTGATGCAATGAGATCTTTTTTTTTTCTTTTTTTTTTTTCTTTTGCCTAAGTGATGACTCCTTTGAGAAGCAGAGACAAGAAGGAAGGGCATTCAAGGCAAGGAAGACAACATGAATAAATGCATAGAGGTGGGAGAAGAAACAATAGTTCAGACAGGCTAGTGAAATACAGTTGGGAAGATAGATAGGAAGCAGGTGATAGAGGGCTTAAATACCAGAAATTGTATGGTTCATTATCCTAGAGGGGGAGTAAGCATTTATATAACATTTACTGTGTACTGGACACTGTGGTAAGAATTTTTACACATTTTCTCTCTTTTGATCCTTATAATACTTCAAAATTAAATGTTGTTATCTCCGTTTTACAATGGATAAAAACGGGAGTAACCATATATAAAATGACTTATCTAATATCATGTAGTTGAAGCTGGATTTTAATTCAGGTCTTCTGCCTCCAGACCCAGCACTCTATCCTTTGCACTACCAGCTGCCTCTGGAGTTAAAGGGGAAAGCAATGAGGATTTTTTAGTAGAGAAACATGCTCAGATTTCCTACTCAACAGTAGAGAGAACCTTTCTCTCTTCATTTCTCATTTCTCTCTGCTTTTCCAATATTAGTGTGTCTCTTGCTAGGTAGCATAGTGAATAGGATGCTATACTTTGGATCAGGAATATCCGAATTTAACTTTGACTCTAGATGCTCAGTCTTGTGACCAAGGACAAGTCATTAAATAACTTTCAGCCTCATTTTTCTCATCGTCACCCTCACCAAGACGTTGTAAGGATAAAATACAATGGTATTTGTTAAGAGCTTTGCAAACAATAACTGCTGGCTATAATATTATCACCTCTAGTCACTGATTTGAACTCCTTCCCTACTCTTTCCTATCTTACTCCTCTCTCTGCTACTGTGTTCCTTTTTTCTTTTCTCTAGCCTTCATCTTCTGCTGGTTTATGTACTTTCAGCAAGAGTGGTTTGATTGTTCTAATGATCACCAGTCATTGATAGTAGGACAGCAGAGCAGAGCAGAATTTGCTCATCACTTTTATATCTTTTGCTCTTCTTGGTTATTTATTTATTTATTTTTTTGCTTGAGATCATTGAGAGCAGCTTCTTCACTGAAAGAATCATTTCTCTTATTATATTTATTTACTTTCAGATTTGGTGATATTTGTTGCTCAGTGTCTGACTTCTAAATAATGGAGGTGTTACTATATTGCTTCACAAAGTGGGTCATAAACTGGAATCTTTTATCATTACCCACTAGTATGAAATTCACTTAATTACAAAAATGCCACAAATGAGGAGTACTATGGGACACTGGGGTTGAACCACAAATCAGTGTTGATCAGAGTTTTTGTAGAGACTGATCTCCTGAGAAAATGAAACTGAAGCTGGACCTTTAAAAATAGGAGGGATTTATTAAATGAAGGGCAGGGAGCAAGAACTAAGGGATCAATGGAAGGAATATGGTGTAAGAGAGAAATTTTGATGGAGGTTAATGACAGAGAATTTAGTGAGTTCCTTGATCTATCACTATGTGACATTTGTCAGGTTTCTTAACTTATAATGATATTTCTTCATTGGGCAGAGGATGTGAATTAGGCATGTGATTTCATCAATATATGAACCCTATCATACATATACATGTACATTTCTTCCTCCTTGAATCTAATGCAAATCAACAATTTGTGAGGGCCATTTCTAGTTGTCAGATCTATATCCTGACCCTGGACTCAGAAAGACTGACTTTGCACAGCCCTCCCTGGCTTAAATCCAACTCTCTTGCATTTCATAGCACTTCCCTGACATTAGGATGCTCTTCAAGAATGAAAAAATACTTTTAATTTGTAGTTGCCTGTGGTGAGACACTTAGTGTGTATCAAAAGAATGACTCAATCCCCCATCTCACTGACTCCATCTCTATCCAAATTGTGCCTTCTCACACTTAAGTTGGTGTTAAAAAATGAATAGAAAAATGAGCACATGAATTATATTATTGCTTGTTATTGATATAAAATGTAATATAGTTGCTAGGTTTTAGAGTTTGAACTTGAATCCGTTTTCCTTTGCTCCAGGTCAGCAATCTATCCAATAAAATTGTGTCATATATAATACTTGAAGGTTTGCAAAGCCCTTCATATGCATTAGATCAGCTGATCCTTGTAGGAGTTCTAATGTTACTTTTCATTTTTTCACCTTTTATTCTGTCACTATTATGTGAAGAATTTAATAGTTTCTGACCATTTTGAGTTAGGAAATTGAGATCCAGAGAGGCAAGTGATTGAACCAAGACTCCCATTCAGGTCTCTGGAGTACCAGTCCCCAGCTCACTGCCCTAGACAAGGTTCCTCCTATCAAATAAGCTTCCTGTGGTGGCTGCTGCTTCCGAGATTATAAATGATCATATTTTGAGAAATTGGAGCTTACAGCTTTCAAAACTAACATTAGCACAAGAATGAGAGAGGCAACGTTGTAGATGAGATATAGCCAAAAATACAGAAAGAAACATAACAAGCAGGCATTAGAAACCAGGGGCCCAGCGGCTGTGAGTGGGGAGAAAATAGTCATTAATCAGATATGCCAGCAAAAAAGGATCATATGTTTTGACTTTGAAAATAGGCAAGGAAAGGTCAAATGTGTGTTTTTGCTGGATCTCCTTGGCCAGAAGTCCTTTGAATTTTTCTAATTCAATAAAACACTAACTAAAAGATATTAAATTCTGTTGATGGCACTTTCAGGAATAAAGGTGTTAGTCCAATACAAATGAGAACATGATACTTATGCTACCCTTAAAATGAACCAGGTTTTTGGTTTCTTTGTTTTTTTTTTTTTTTAATAGATCTATTCTTCCTTGATGTTCCCATCTGTAAAATGGGCATAATTTCCGCTTTGAAGGTCAATTAATTTACATGTGAAAACTACTCAATTATGTACAAGATAAGCTTCTTAAGAATGAGAACTTGCTTTTTTACCTTTGAAGAATCATCAATTGTTGAACAATAACCGACACAGAGAGAGAACTCAATAAATGCATGTAGATCAAGTGCATGCACTTTTTCAAGACTTCTTGGATTGTAATCAATAGATTGCTAGAATACCAGTCCATAGATTTGCATATTAGTCTCAGTTGTCCAACTAATTTGTTTTGTAATCTTGACTAACCTTTAACTTCCCCCACTTTTCCTATCTATAAAATGAATTTAATTGATTTATTCACATGGTTGTGGAGAAGCTCAACTGAGATAATGAAGGAGAAAGTGCTTTAAAGTGTATAAAGCTCTAGGAAATACAAAGATTGGGAGGATGCTGAAGCTCAGATAACCCACTCCATTGTGGAGGACCCAGCAATTGAATTGAAATCAACAGCATTGAAATTTAGATGAAGATTTCCCTTGAGATTAAATTACCAGCTTGTATTCTGTATGTCTCCAAGGCAGGTCTCAGAAATACCATCTATAAAAAAAGATTGTTATTAAAAGCTGGCTCTTGTACAAGTTTTATCATTTTATTGTTTGATTTTTTTTTTGACTTGTGTTCCCCATGTGATACTGCTACATTTTGACTTGGCAATCTCCCTTTCTTATCTCAATTGGAAAGAGCCTGGTGGAAGCCCAGAGTAAATTACTAATGCTTTGTGTGTATGAATGCATATATGTGTATTGAGAGAATCTAATGGAATTAAAAGCAAAAACATGTGTATATCCTTTTGTGAATAAATATATATGTTATTAAGCTTTCTTAGTTTGAAACTGCACAGGCTTTTGTAGGTATACACTATATACATGTTTATGTGCATGCATGTGTCTATAATCATATTGTGTATAGAATATACATTTGTGTGTACATGGATATGTAAAGGCATGGATAGATAATTATCTTTTACATCTACTTATTTGTTTATATGTTGAAATACCTCGCCGAAAAGCATGTAAAATCATAAATGGTCAGATTGTGTTTTTTTTTCCCCCCTCAGTAGGATTATATTTAAAAATAGAGGATAAATTGGAGATTATCAAGTCCAATCCCCTCATTTTATAGGTGAGAAAATTGAGACACAAAGAGGTATATTGACACCCCCAGGGTCATGTAGCTAATAAGCAGCTGAGTTAGATTTTAAGTTCAGGCACATCCTATTTTTTATTCCCTGCACTCTGCTGCTTGCTACTCCTTTTAAATTATCTTTGAATCCCCAATTTCTAGCAAAATGTTTTGCTCATATTAGATGCTCGATAATTTCCCGTAGGATTGGACAGCTTTCAAGATAATAGATTTAGAATAGAAGGGTCCTTAGAGGTCATGTGGTCCAATTCTCTTATTTTATCAATAAATTGGACATCCAAGGCCTAGAAAGCTTTGGAAACTTGCTCAAGGTTACACGCACAGATAATAAATGTTGAAGCTTAGATTTGCACTATGCTCCCTAGACTCCAAATCCTGGACTCTCTCCAATGCACCAAATGTCAAAAATGATTTTTTTTCATGAAGATGGTACCACTTGCCTTTTGTCTTATTGGGCACTCACCACAATGAAATGGACAGCTGAACCTTTAAGCTCTCTTCTTAGCTGCCTGCACAAGCATCCAGCCCCACTACTATCTAGTATTTGATATCTATATCTTCTAATAGTTTCAGAAACTCTACTTCTTCAAAGTAGCTTTAGGTGCTAGCTCCAGCCTGGAAAGGCTCCCTTAGATTTATCATGCTTATGTTAACCGTCCAGGATTAGTGGAAGGCCGCTTGCTAGGAAAACTTCAATATTTCAAACGAGAACTGTAGTATTCCATTATTTCATGACAAACTGTATTGCTGCAGGGCCCCCCACACAGCAGCAATCCAGAGAACCACAGGCTGATGGACTTATTAAAAAATTTAATCACAGAAGCAGGCAGCTTCCAAAGAGTGCCTGAGTAGCTCAGATGACGTTTCATTGATTTTTAGGTTCACAAAACTAATGCAGTGTCCATTAGCCACTCCCTTGGTCTTGTGAGGTTCCCTTATTAACTTCTCTCCTTCTGTTTTCCACTGGTTCCATTACTTAGAGAAGGTTATTTCTAAATACATTCATTCACTTCCTCCTAACTTCTAACCTCCTGTTCTTAGGAAAAAACATTATTAGTTTGAACACATGAGATTGAATTTTTTTTTAAGTGAGACATAAAGGTAGGAAATGAGAGAAATTTTGTTGAGAGTGGGGGAGCTGATGTGAGGTGGTTTAATTTCGTTCATATAAATGCATAGACCATGGTGAGAAAAGCGAGGCAATAGAAGAGCCCAGACTAATACATAGCTTGAGTGTGTAAAACTTGGACTGTCATATAGAAGCTGAATGGCTTTTTTGAATTGAATAAATAAACTAAGATTGATTCAACTTGAAACAGCTTGCTTGTTCTAAGAAACGAAATCAAAGAAAATTTTTACTGATGCTTCAAAAAATAAAAATAAAAGCTTAGGTCTTCAATAGATTTCCAATCCATGTGTGCAAGGGAATCTGTTTGACCTGGCTCATGAAAGCACATTGTTAAATTTTGAATGTGACAATTTATGCTAAAAAATAAACACATAGTTCGAGTCAGAGCCTAAATTATAATTATGTGGATTTAAGGAAATGTTAGAGAAAATGTTTATAAAGCAGGTTAAATTTGAAAATATGTATTTTGGAAAGGTGTTAAACATTTATCAATATCCAGCTATTCAATTGACAATAAATCTTTTAACAGCAATAAAAGTTAAGTGAAATGTATTACTTATACCTATCAGGAAAAATTACACTCAGCCATTGTACTCCATTCCCTAATAATCAATTGAGAAACGTTTATTAATACCTATTATGTGTCAATGAAATGGATTTCATGGTCTGACTTTTGGAGACGAGAATGGAGACAAGTTATTGAATTGGGTTGAGTTCTGCTATCTCTTAATGTGTTGTATTAATGTAATTAATGTAATATCTCTGAAATAACTGAATAACAACATATATGTTGATAGATATACTTTTTCTCTCTTTCTCTCTCTCCATACACATACACACACACATATACACACATACACATAGAGTGTGTAGGTGTGTGTATGTCTCTCTCTTTCTATTTATATATATAGACTTACACCCAATATGCATTTTCACAAAGTGACCATGTCTAAAAGGTATGTTTCTTTGCTTACTTTATTACCATATTCTCTCTGTTAGGATTGGGTAACATGCTTCATGATAGATCCTTTGAAGAAATAATTGTTCATTGTAATTTTTTTAATTCAAAGTTATTTTCCTTTAAAATATTATTGACTTTAAATAAATTGTTCTGGTTCTGTTCAATTCACTCAGCATCAGTTCACAGTGACCAGGATTGGCTGAAATCTTCTTTCATAATTACTATGGTGTGATGCTCTTTCATTGTATATTTGATTTTCCAGTGATTTAAGAGGTCATGTCAAGTATTCCCTTAGATTCCCAAGATTCCCTTAGATTTGAACTTACCATTTCTAGTATTATCTTCCATACTTCCATACATAAGTCTTTCCCTTATGTACACCATTGTTCGTTTTTTCCTCTGTTTTTTTGTGATGTATTTATACATTAGTCTCTTTTTGGGGGCATGTGTATATTTAACCATTCTCTGTAAGTTTCAGAGAAAAATCGGGTTCATTTAAAAATCAGGTTCATTTAATACTTACTCTACCCATCCCTATCTCCATGTTTATGTGATCTTACACACCTTATTTATAAAAAATAGTAAATTCTTCTCCTGTCTTCTTTTCTGCATAAATATGTTCTTCTTATCTTTCTCTTTTATGTATTCAAATACTTTAAAATAGAATAAATACACCACGTAGGACCTCTGTCTTTTTTCTTATTTAACTCTCTCAATACTCTGTGGAGACAATAAGATTATTTCTTCTCCTACTTACAATGTCTACACCACAGCCACACAGGTACTTCCAGTTGTTTAAATTAATTTTCCTTTCTAGTTTCTCTTAATTCAAATGTTTATATTTAATAATTGTACTCGGCTCTGGACTTTAATAAGAAATTCTTGAAAGTTCTCTATTCCATTAAATGTTCATTTATTTATGTGATATTATTCTCAATTTCTCTGGGTAACTCTCAAAGATTAGCCTATATATTTTCCTTTAGGAATATTACATTCTAAGATCTCTTCTCTTTCAGAGAAGAAGCTGCCAGATCTTGTGTAAATTATGATTGCAATTCCTTGCCATTTTTATTTTTTTCTTTCTAGAGGTTTGCAATATGTTTTCTTTGGCCATCTTAGAGATTTGGGGTATGATACTATTGGGCATTTTTATTATTGGACTTTTTTTTTCAGAAAATGATTTGTAGATTCTATCTTCATTTTGCTATCTACCTCTCTTATATCTGGACAATTTTAATTTATGTTTTCTTGAAATAGTGTACAGCATTTTTTCAAGATCTAAAATTATACTTAAATTTATACTTGCTTGAACTGTTTTTCAGGTAAGTAGCATTTAATATCAGATATTTTACATTTTCTTCTATTTTATTTCATCTTATGTTTTCTAGTACTTCTAGCTACTGGTTTCTATTTAGTGTATTCAAGTTTTTGAATTTCATTTATGTGGGGAATATTCATCACTTCCTCAGTTAAGCTATTTCTTTCTCTTTCCTTAAAATATATTATTTAATTTTTAAAATCTCATTTCATTTTTTCTCTAAACAATCATGTAGTCCTTATGAAAAAATTATATTTCCACTGAATCTCTACTTGCAGATGTTTTGAATCGATTGTCTTCTTTTTGAGGGATTTTTAGATGTAATATTGCTAATTAGATATGTATATCTATATATGTGTGTCTCTATATATATGTCTCTGTGCAAGTTTTACACTTACATACAATGTCAAGGTCTTCTTCACTTCGTACTGAATTCCTTAATTGAAACTTTTTTTTTCCCAGGGTCAGTTTCTTTGCTGTACTTTTGGTCAATGTATTCATCACTGCTTGAGCTTCCATTGAGGTCATGATCAGGGTGTTTATGGTGACCTTCCACCTCCTATGGTCAGACTCCTTTGGATCCTTGATATTCAGAGAACTCCATAATTGCTATCTCAGGAAGGGTGTGAGGGACCTTGCAATCTTTTGGCTAGAATCCTTGAGTAAATCCTGCTATGCTACAGGCTGTTTGCCATCATTGCTCTCTGCCAGTTGCTCTGTCAAGGCAAAGTGAGGGAGTGGGTGGTTTGAAAACTACCCTAGAGATTACTCAGGATGCCTTCTACTATTGCTCTTTGGGCCACACACTTTCTTGACAGACTCTTATGTCTTCTCTATGGTAGTATTGATAGGAAATAGGAGTGATGGACTTTCATGTTGCTCTTGAAACTCTACAATTCTCAGTGGGCTTATATCCCAAAGAGATTATAAAGAAGGGAAAGGGACCTGTATGTGCACGAATGTTTGTGGCAGCCCTTTTTGTAGTGGCTAGAAACTGGAAACTGAATGGATGTCCATCAGTTGGAGAATGGCTGAATAAATTGTGGTATATGAATACTATGGAATATTACTGTTCTGTAAGAAATGACCAACAGGATGATTTCAGAAAGGCCTGGAGAGACTTACACGAACTGATGCTGAGTGAAATGAGCAGAACCAGGAGATCATTATATACTTCAACAACAATATTATATGATGACCAGTTCTGACGGACCTGGCCATCCTCAGCAATGAGATCAACCAAATCATTTCCAATGGAGCAGTAATGAACTGAACCAGCTACGCCCAGAGAAAGAACTCTGGGAGATGACTAAAAACCATTACATTGAATTCCCAATCCCTATATTTATGCCCACCTGCATTTTTGATTTCCTTCACAAGCTAATTGTACAATATTTCAAAGTCTAATTCTTTTTGTACAGCAAAATAACGTTTTGGTCATGTATACTTATTGTGTATCTAATTTATATTTTAATGTATTTAACATCTACTGGTCATCCTGCCATCTAGGGGAGGGGGTAGGGGGGTAAGAGGTGAAAAATTGGAACAAGAGGTTTGGCAATTGTTAATGCTGTAAAGTTACCCATACATATAACCTGTAAATAAAAGGCTATTAAATTAAAAAAAAAAAAAACTCTACAATTCTGTGCTGGAAGAAGTCACTCATCAGAAGTTTCTCTGCATCATTTTTTTTCCTGCATTATTATTTTTTAATTTTATTTCCAATTTATGGAATAACACAAGCATTTCGATAACAGTAGAATTTTTAAGAAGAGGATTACATATAAAATTGCAAATTTATTATGTATAACTGTATAACTTGATGCTTTTTTAAAATACATAATAAAGTTATCAGGTAACTTTCTTTTCTCCTTCCCTTCCCACCATAGAGATGACTATCATTAGACAGAAATCTCTCTCTCTCTCTCTCTCTCTCTCTCTCTCTCTCCATTCATATAGACATATATGTGTATACATATATTAAAAATTATTCTGTACATTTATTCAATTCTTTTTTGTATTTAGAAAATATCTTCTTCATAAGTTCTTTGTAGTTACTTTGGATGTCTGCATCATTATTTCATGATCTTCAAGTTTTTGTTAGAATAAGTCTATGGGAGCTAGGTAGTCTGCCTCCCATTCAGAGCACTATCTTGGTTGATGTCCTGCACAGTCCTTTCTTAATTTTTTAAAAAATTAATACTTTTCAAACTCTCATTATTATTTTAGAACAGAAAAAATTCTAATGCTCATTTTAGAATTAAATAAAATGCTATTCATTATTGATTATATCATTAATAATAGGATAGGAGCCCCAAGATTTTCTATTTTTCTTGAATGAGTTCATAATATATATATATATATATATTTTTTTTTTTAAATGAGTTATGCCCTTAGGATAGCTTATGGGTTTTGGTTTTGATTTTGTAAAATAAGCCTAAATTGTTGTTTCCACGCAAATGCCCTAGGAGCATGTTACCATGATTTGAAATTTCCTTTTGCCAACCTCCCATTGCTGATTCTGGCTTCCAGAAACACTTTGTGATTCAGTTATTAGGACTATTCTTTAAATATTTATTAAAACTTCACTCACAACTGCCTACTCGGTATCTAAAGAACAATAGTGTGGATCTTACAGAGGCTGAAAAGAGTCATCCTTATGAATATAGTCTACATTATGACTTTTGTTAGAGTTACTTTTGAAAAACAAAGCCGTTGTGGAAAGCTTTTACACAGGTTTATCAGTGTTGAGGCACTTGGAAGTCTAGAACATATATTGTCTTTTGGTTAGATCAAAGGAAGCTTTCCATTAGCTGGGGAAAATGCAAAAAGCTGTTTGATCCAGCAGTAAGTACTCTATGGTGTAGAAACTGGCAATCATGCTTAGGTGAGGCTTTTTTTTTTTCATCTACTGTCTTGTTGCTACTTTCAAAGTCACAGGTGTAACAGATCCAGAACAGATCCAGATGTTTTGTCTAGTGCTTGGTGAAAATAAAATATAGGCTTTTGCATGGAGCCATTTGGTACAGTTGAAAGATCTGCTACATGGTGGGATAAATATGAAATCATGGGATTTGAGTTCAAATCCAGCTTCTATATTTGCAATCTGTGTGACCAGGAGAAAATCAAGTAACATTCAGTTTCTTTATTTGCAGAATAAGGGGGTCAGACTGGATGATCTCTTAAGATCCCTTCTAGTTCTATAGTTATGGTCCTCTAATTCATTTGACTATAGTGTAGCTTTCTCAGAAGTCATGTGTCATGGCCAGGGCTGGAATGCCCTTAGCCAGCAGAGATAAAACTAAGTCCTGAATTTGCATATAAGTCTAGTTGACTTATATGTGTATTTTAGAAATAATCCTGAATTTTAGTCAGAAAAACCTGACTTCAAAACCCATCTGAGGCATTTAGTTCTTGGTTCAGTCCCCTCATATCTCATACCTTTGTTTCTTCATCAATATAAGGAGAGTTTTGGACTAAATGGCCTTTACTTCTTCATTTTCTAACCTAGGTCCCTTATTGTGTTCTTACATGATTATCTTTTTTGCTATCCAGCTTTTTGAAAGACTGAACTATTCCAGGCAATAATTATCATAAAAATTCTATATGGACTATTTTTTAAAGGCAAATAAAATAAAAATGAGAAAATTCTACTGAGCGTAATATAATTCTTTTGGTGATTCACTGGATGAATTCATTGATGATTAAAAAGAAAAGTTGGTATCTCAAGAGAAGGATATGGTTGCATAGAATGAACTTAATGAGCTTAGATTCCAAAAGATGATATAAAAAATATTTTTTTAAAATAGGTAAATGAAACTAAGGAAGTTAAGGTAAGCTTACTCTGGGCTTTTGTTTTCCTGACACTTTGAGGGGTAAATTCCATTGTTTTATACCTCAAAGTGTCAGGAAGACTAAAGCCCAGAGTGAGCTGGAGGTTAAGGAAATTTTTAAGAACAGCAAAATTGTGTGTGTGTGTATGTGTGTGTGTTTCTGTGTGAGTACACACAAATGCATGTTTCAGAAAAAGCATCTAGGATCTGTCTATTTCTTGACTCTAGTGCCTGAATGAGTGAAAAAACAGTTTCTCGAGGACTTACTATGTCAAACACTGTGCTGAACACTTGGGAAACAAGAACAAAAGGGAACAGGTCCTTTGCTACAAGAGGCTAACATTTTGATATAGAAAGACAACATTTCAAGCTAGAGGAGTGCTGGGTAGGAAATAGTATTTTGGTTTCATGTTTGGTGAATGGAACCATTATGATGGCTATTCACACACTCACAGTGGTCGTATTTATTTGATTATTGTTCTTTTTGGTTCTAATCTGGAAGGAGGGAATAAGGAAATAAATATCCAGTGGCAAGGCATCTGGCTACAAAATAACCAGGCAGTTAAGCTTTGTTTGGGCCCTGCATGGAATAATCATCTCTGGAAGCTACTTACCATTCAAAGCAGCAGGGACCTAAGGCAGGAATTCCAGACATGTGTTCAGTGATCAGACCATGTTTGCTGGTCTTGGCAGCTGGGAAATATCATAAAGGATGGCTGAGTTCTTCATCAAAATAGTGGGTCCCTAAAAGTGCTCAACAGTCAGACCAGTTGGGTACCACAGCAAGAGTACTGAAGAAGAAATCATTAAAATGGTAAATAATGATTTTATAAAATGACAGAGAGAAATCAGAATGAGTCTACTCTTTTAACTTTTTTCTTTATCATAATTGTTTTAGACAGAAAAAATATATAAAATAGAAGAACTGAAATTAAAACCCAAGGAAAGCTTTGTTAATTATAATATACCTGCTCTAAACCAATTCATCATTTATTCAGTATGGGATGCTGCCTCGTACGTAGAAATATCATGGGAAAACAATGGCTAAAAACTGCTTTTTGTTAATTTTGAGGTTTTTTTGAGACCAGGAAGAGTAATGAAAAAACTAAAGAAAGCCATTTTTTTCCCTGAGTATCAAACTATATGATAACAATTTTGATGTCATGTTTCTGGAAATACTAAGTTCATTATGGACAAGACAGAAGGGCAAGCAGATTTTAGTACAGTTAGATGGACTGATAGTTGCCTGAATGATCACGCTCAAAGAATATTAACTAACTGACAAATGTCAAATTGAATGGATGTGTTTGGTGTGGGGTACCACAGATCTCTATTCCTTGTCCTACTTGTTTAACAATGACTTCAATTAAACCATAAACACAGTTCTTGCCATATTTTAAAATGACACAAAATCCAGATCAGAAAGCAAAATTATGATCCTTAAGATTTCAACAAACTAGAATAATAGGTCAGAAGAAAATAAAATTTAAAAAAAAGTAGCGAGTAAAGTTCTACATATATGCTAAAAATATCACCTTGAAAACAAATCATGAGAAAAACATAGCTAGATTGCATATGGCTGCCACCTCTATACTAGTTACCTGCCATATGTGGGAAACATTTCCTGTTCTTTTATGCCTATTAGCATTCCCATTTCCCCTTAAAACTTAATCCAAAGACCGAATACCTTATGAAGTCTTGCTTAATTCATTGTAGATTCTAGTGTCTTTTCCCTGTAAGATATCCTGTGTTTATTTGGCATATATTTTGGAGTTTTTTCTGCAAATGTACACATTATCTTCCTTTTATAGAATATAAGTTTCTTGAAGACAGAAACCATTTGATATTTGCTTTTGTCTCCCAAGTACCTAGCACATAGTAGTTACTCCATAAAACCTTCAAATTACTTTGTTGATAGAATATTATGTGGAGGAGGGGGGAGGTGGATGTTTTAGTTGACCATAAGTTGTGACCAGTGTTGAAGAAGTCCAAAAAACTAATATTATCTTACATTTCTTAACAAAAGTATAAATTTTAATATGAATGAAGTGAGAACTGTGTTCTCTGATCAGATCACAATGGGAAAATTTGTTTAATTCTGGGTACCCATTTTATAAAACACATTTGTAGCCTGTTCAGATGAAGAAGCAAAGATAGTAGGGTTATTTTAAATTAATATAAATATCAGAACTTTTTCTTTACTCAGGGGAAAATACTCTTAAGTGGGGACATAATCTTTGTTTCCAAATATTTGAAGTATTAAGACACTGATGGCAAAAAGCTGACTATATATATATATATGTATATGTATATTTTAATTTAATTTGATCTGTCAAACAATGGAATGGATTACTTTGCCCTTGATCCTCCTTCCCTCACATAGAAACTCACATAAAGTGAGTTCTTGTCACAGGAATTGTCAAACAGAATACATATGGTCACTTGTTAGGAATATCCTTGAGGGTATTCCACACAATCTAGTAAAAGCTGGACAAGATGAGCTGTGAATTTCTTTCAACTTCTATGACTTGCTAAAAGCTTTATGTAATTTAGCATGGTCTTAAGAGTCAATGCAAAGAACATCTGGTTTTATAATATTGCGACCTGCCTGGGAATAAAATAGTCTGGCTCATAATGACATACAACACAGTCAATGACGTATACCATTTTCATATTATTTTATCCACATGTAGATTAATAAAAATTTTCTCAAGGATAAATTGATGCCCATAAATGTTGCACACATGTATGTGTATTTTCTATAATAAAAAAAAATTAAATTGAGAAGAAATCCATATAAATAAGATAATTTGGTTTTATAATCTACCCAGTTTCCATATAGATATTCAAATGTATTATCAGAATGATGAACCCTTTTGGAATGTTATTATAGAATAATTAATATGTAGTAAAAAGTGATTAATAACATTATATTAGGAACTAAACAGTCCAGCTCTCCTCCCCCAGTTAACATCATGTGCCTCCATTTTTTATATTTATAAAATTATAATAAGAGTAATATTCCAATTTTTAATGTCCAAGGGTTAAAAGGAGATGACCTTTGGTTCATACCCTGGTTATGCTACTTATCATATTTATGATTGTAGACTAGTCACTTAATGTTCTTAAACTTCTTTTCTTCATACAGAATCTAAGTCTTGGATTAAGTGACTTCTAAGATTCCTTCAGAGGCTGCACAATGTGAATAGGGAGTCTTCTAAAAGTCAGAAAGACTTAGATTCAAGTCTTCCATGTGAAATATCCTGGTTATGGGACGCTTGTCAGGTCACACTGGCTTGCTGTTCCATACAGTTCTCTAAAACATTAAATTACAGAGCAAGGGCCAATCTTCAATATCCTTTTGGAGAGTTCCTTACACCATAAAATCACAAATCCAGATCAACACCCCTAGAAAGTGCAAAAAATAAAGGAAAATTACATTTTTATTTTAAGGATTACCACTCTCTTTATATAAATATTTCTCCATTGAGTCTCATAACAACCCTACGAAGTTTATTATACATGCTATTCGAGTCATTTTACAAATAAGGAAACTAGAGCTCATAAAGGTTATGCTTCCTACCTGTAGTAACAGTTATTTTAAGTCAAGTGTGGACATTAAATCAAGGTCTTTCCTGGTGATATGGCCAGGTCCTTTCCCATTGTACAAACCTATTTCATTCACTTATTTTCAATTTTTAACTGTTTTATATAAAAATACTATAAATATAGAAGCAATTAAAATGAAATTCAACTAAATGGCTTAATGTTTCAGGATTTCACATAGTATTTTTCAAATGGTTTCAAATTTTTTAAAAAATTCATTTGTTTTATTTTAAAGCTTTCTGTGAAGAAGGATGCAGATATGGAGGGACGTGTATGGCCCCTAATAAATGCCTCTGTCCATCTGGATTCACAGGAAGCCACTGCGAAAAAGGTAACAAAACTGTTTTAAAAATGATTTCTATTTATGAGATGAAGGTTATAAGAAGTGTAGAATGTGCTGTAAGGTAGTAGTGTCAAATGCATATAGAAATAGGATCCATAAGTTTTCCTGTGGGCCCCATATTGACTTAGAAAATAAAATTTTGATTTTATTTATTTTATTTCATTTCCCAATTGCATGTTCATCTGATTCTGAGCCACCATGTTTTGGTCTTCATGTGGCCTGGGTGGGGTGTTTGACACATGTGTGCTATAAAGAACATTTTGGTTCCCTTTATTGGGATGTGGATTGTTCTCATCAGGTGAGTAATATGGGATGACTAGGTCACAGATGGGCTTTCTTGCCTTGAAAACATTGTTCTTTTTGCCCTCTATCAAATGTGGTTAATTTAACAAGGTCAAGGGTTCTTCCTGCCACTGTTTTCAGTGTACATTTTCAGCACTAATTAGCGATAAAGCTAGATGAACTGATCTGCCCCTCTTATTGTCTATTGGGTAGCAACACAAGTGACTGTTTGGTATTATAACAATCTGCTGTGTCAACTGAATCTCAATGAGCTGCCCTTGCTCCTTGCTAAAAATGCACATTAAATAACACCACTGACACTTTTATTGGCCTTCTTGCGACTTTATTCCAATATTAGTTTGTTAGGAACATTATCATTCATGGGACTGATAATGTCAGCCAATTAGTATTGGTTTGAGTTCATTCTCTGCCACGCCAAGCACCTTTCCACTTGCAGCAAATGAAGGGTTTACATTTTGTAATATTTGGTGCAATTGAGCCCCATCATTTTCTGAAAAATCAGCCAGCTTCTGTGTAAGTGTTCATTTGTTTCTGATGCCAGTAAATGCATGGATGCAAACAGAGTTCTTACAGCAAAGGGGAAAATAATCAGATCACTTCATTCCTCTGTGCTAATGCCTCTAGCCTACCATGGGAAATTGCTGCTTGACTTGCAGAGCTAACATATAATTGCAAAAATAATGTGCTCTAAGATGTTGGGCCCCAATATTGATGAGAGGGGGGGTACATTTGTCCTATGCTGAATTGCCATAAACCACACGTTCAGCCTCTTTATCGTTAATAGCTTCTTATTCACTGTGATGGTTACATCACGGATTTTTGACATAAGGGAATTTTTATTGGGTGGGACTTTGCCTTCCTTATATTAGCTCAGAGGATAATTATAATGTCTGTTAGCACCTAAATCTTTTATTCGTCAACTCACTTTTTGTTTAAAAATTTGGTTTTAAGTGACTCCTTGGAATTCTAAGGCTTAACTCCTATGGCCCACATAGGACTATTGTTATTAACATATTAAGATTTATTAATTACTTTCCTCAAAACAAACCTTTGGAGAAGATAATAAGTGAGGAAAGGGACTATCATTAATGACTTTACTGAGCATTTCATCTTTCGTGGA
Source organism: Sarcophilus harrisii (assembly GCF_902635505.1). Lineage (NCBI taxonomy): Eukaryota > Metazoa > Chordata > Mammalia > Dasyuromorphia > Dasyuridae > Sarcophilus > Sarcophilus harrisii. Next base: position 209,108,216 of record NC_045431.1, read on the forward strand.
AGTCTCTAAATATTCCTAGAGTCTCTTGGTCAAACTTTTCAAAGAAAAACAAATAGAAAGCAGCATGGCAAAACAGAAGGAATATGATCCTGTTAGTTATATGATCAAAAAAATTCCTTAAAGATGGAAGGAGTGACAAAAAAATAAGCAGCTTGAGCATTGCCCACCTGTTTGGGAAAAGAAATAGTAGCTAGGAAGGAGGGCTGTAAGGATCTTTAGGAGAGTCAGGCAGAAGTGACACATCACCCTTATAAGTACAGAAAAGTAGTTACAAAGCAACCACCCTCACCCCGAGAATATTTATTGTAGAAGCAATAGTCATAGCAGTCTCAGAATTACTGCTGCCTGCCATATGGTAGAAATGACTACTAACTCACTGGAGTAAAGTAGTAGAAGTTTGCAGCCAGGATTTAATGAAGTAATAACTGATAAAGATTGGCCAATAGGAACCAGTCTGAGCTTCGGCGTAGTATTTATTTTCATTTTGTATCAACCGGTATTTTCTTTTAATGGCAAAATAAGCATGTCATTTAAATTCGATCAATATTTACACTGTTAATTTTATAGAGTTATAATTGTACAGATAAACAGCAGAATATTTTCAAGTGCCACTCTTGCCTCCCTTAGATTGAATAGTTCTTTAACATTTACTTTAAATAAAATTCCTGAACCCTTTTATCACTTGAGACTTAGCATGTCATTATAGGAGCTCTGTGGGCTCATCAGTCTCTCCCCTGACACCTTTCTTACTATATGTCCAACCCACCATTTTGTCTATATTTCTTTAATGCCTCCAGTTCCAAAATTCTGTGTTCATATCGGGTTTTTTTCCTGTGTCCCCTCTCATATAAAATGAAGATAATACTATTTTTCTCTATCCAAATCACAAAGTTGTTGAGAGCAATGAACTTTATAAATCTCCAACTTTTATAGAAATTTGAGCTATTATTAAAGAGTATTGTGGAGAAGAGAGTAGATTGCTGGATTTGGGTCAAGAGACATGAGCTATATTTTGATTCTATCATTTATAAACTGTCAGAGCAAATCATTTAATTTCGCTTCTCCACATATAATCCCAGGATTTAGAACTTAAAAAACTTCAGAGATGATCCAGTCCAAACTAATCTCATTTAACTTGATGAACATCTATTATGCTCCTACTCCTAGACTATAGGGTTGTAAGCATAAAGCAAATAAAGCTTTATTGTTGAATGGATCACCAGAACACGTAGGATGACAATGTCATACAGTGGAAAGATCAGTGACTCAAGTGCACATACCTCTGCCATCTATGTGACCTTGGACAAATTACTTTAGCATTTATGGGTCTCAGTTTCCACATCTGAAAAAAATCAGGATTTATAATGAACGGTCCTTCCAACTCTGGCTCAATGAGGCTATGATCCTAATAGAAAACTATAGAGATACTAAATTTGAAGAATCATGGAAGGCTTCTTGTAAGAGGGAACATGAGCTAAATTTTGAAATATATTAGTGATTCCAAGAAGTAGAAGTGAAGTGAGTGGGAATGTCTTTCATGGAGCAGAGATTCAGTTCCTCCAGGGTAACAACTTTTGTATGTGTGTGTTTGTATATGTATGTGTGTACATATATGTATATGTGAATATTAGACACAAATACATATATATAGACTATATGTATAATATATACATTTATAATATATATAAGTATATGCATATATATTATATAAGTGAATATAATTTATAATTTAAAGTTTATATTATTTATAGTATAATATACAATATATTGTCATTACATTATATTATATATTAACATATATAATATACATTATTTATGTTATAAATATAATAGATATATGTTTATACTTTTTATTTGCATTCCATCACTGTTTAGTTAACTAGCAATTATTTTGTACTTTAAGGTTCATATTTGATCTTTATTATTCCCATTTTACTCATTATGTAATCCTGGCCTGAGGCTGTTATTGTGTGTATTTTACAGCACAGGGAGTTAAGTGACTTCCCCAGGATCACACAACCAGGACCCTCTGCGCCAATATTCAAACTTGGGTCTTCATGCTTCCAGCTGCTAAGATTTAATCATTTGGTCACCTCTTTGATTTAACAGTCCTTGGCACATATTGGGTGTTTCATTAAAAGAAGATTGATCAAAATAATATCTAAAAGACAGAAATTTTGAAGAGAAGTAATACATAATTATCCTGGGACCCTCTCATTTTACATATAAGGGAAATTAAACCCATGCGGTGAAATTAATTGCTCAAAATCAATTTAGGGTGTACCAAGATCATGTAGTCGTTGAGCTAGAATTTGCCCAGAATCTTGGGCTCCCAATTGATCAATCTTTGTACTATTCTAATCATTAATTGTATTCTTAAATGAGAAACACAACTAAGTCTATCTGGGGCAGCCAAACGGCACAAATGATAGAGCACTTGGTCTAGAGTCAGGAAGATCGGAATTCAAATCCAGCCTCAGACACTGACTAGCTGTGTGACCCTGGGCAAGTTACTTAATACTATTTGCCTCAGTTTCCTCATCTGTAAAATGAGCTGGAGAAGGAAATGGCAAACTACTCCAGGATCTTTGATAGGAAAACCCTAAACAGGGTTACAAAGAGTTAGACATGACTAAAATGACAAAACGGCAACAAAAAATTCCTTATAGTTTTATTGTAAGAAAAACATTTTATTAATCTTGAAATGTTACAGAAATATCAGGGGTTTTTTAATCAAAGAATTATAGATTTCGAGTGAAAGAGATGTTTTATACATTGACTGGTCTATCTCATCTTATTGTGGAGGAAATTGAAGACTAGGGACATTAAATGACTGGCAGGTGGCGCAGATAATAATTAGAGAAGACAAGATGCAAAACTAAGTTTCTTGATTCCAAATAGAAGGTTATTTCCACTAAGTCATAAAACATTACCTTCTTAATATAGTCCTACTTGGAAGCCCTTCTACCCTCTTGATTTTGTGAATTGGGTAGTCAACTAAACATTTAATTTTTTAATTTGAATTTGCTATGGAATGAAGTGACTTTTTATTTCAGAAATATTAAATTCTCCTTTTATTTGTGAGGATCCCAAATTTAAATTATATATAGTGTATTTTTTGAGTGGGAAAAGGCGGTAAATCTGATATAAATTGAAGCATTAGGTAAATATATCTATGCCTTCACCAGCTTTGTAACCATGTTCTCATACACAGATAAAGTGATATCCGTTTCATTGTGGGGGAGAATAAATCTTCTAAAGAATATGGCACCATGCATTAAACTAATGAGGCTTTAGGAGATACCTGCTATAACTAGTCATATGGAAATGTATTCTTTAATGTTTTATGTCTTAGTGACAAATAGCTCTTTCTATCAACTAGGAAAGTCCATATCATGGCACTATACATAGTTGGTCAATTCTCCCTGAAAAGATTAGGTTAAAAAAAAAAAAGAAAGAAAGAAAAGTTTTGAGGAGCTGGGTTTGAATCCTTGTGCTTTAATGTACTACTTTTGGGACTGGAGGGCAAATTCAATGTTTCTAGGCTTCTCTTTCCATAAATGAGGAGTTTGGATCTAATGCTCTTTAATTTTCTTCTAGTTCCAAATCTGTGATACTGTCATACCAGGATGCTTCTGATTTTTTTTTTTAATAACAGCTTTTTACTTTCAAAATGCATGCAAAGATAGTTTTCATCATTCATCTTTGCAAAACCTTGAGTCTCAAATTTTTTCTCCCTCTTTTCCCTCACCCCCTTTTTCTAGACAGCAAGTAATCCTATATGTTAAACATGTGCAATTCTTCCACACATTTATCATGCTGCATAAAAAAAAAAATCAATCTAAAAATAAGGGGAAAAAAAAAAAACAAAAAACAAGCAAACAACAAAAAAGGTGAAAATCTATGTTGTGATCCACATTTAATCCCCACAATCCCCTCTCTGGGTGCAGATGGTTCTCTCCATAACAAATCCATTGGAAATGAATCGAATCATCTCATTGAAAAGAGCCACATCCATTACAGTTGTTAATCACACTATCTTGTTGCTGGATACAACAATCTCCTGGTTCTGCTCACTTCACTTAGCATCAGTTCATGCAAGTTCTCTGAAAACAGACTGCAGATCATTGCCTAAAGAACAATAATATTCCATAACATTCATATACTATAACTTATTCAGACATTCTCCAACTGATAAATATCCACTCCTTATTGAAGGAACATCCAGCCCTACAAAAAGGACTGCTACAAACATTTTTGCACATGTGGGTTCTTTCCCCCTTTTTATGATCTCTTTGGGATACAGGCCCAGTAGAAGACAATGCTGAATAATAGTATATACAGAGTTTGAGAGTTCTTTGAGCATAGTTCCAAATTGCTCTCCAGAATGGTTGGATCAGTTCACAACTCCACCAGCAATGTATTAGTGTCCCATCATGCTTTTGCTTTTTGATAAGCTGTAATAAAGTTCATAGCTTCTAAAATGTTTGAAAAAAGTGCAAGCCTAGAAGGTTCATATCTGTAGAATAATAGATTCCAAGATCTGCAATGCCCCTTAAAAATAATTAGCTATACCCCATTTGATTCAAGAATTTGCTTTACAAGACTCTAACCAGGTGGTCCCTAAAGAAAATTCGTAGAAAACATGGTAGAATTGGTCTAGTCCTGGATTCAGCATGTACTATAAATCAAAAAGTTAAAATCGATTCTTGATTTCTACTGCAAAATGGAGATAGTATGTATTCTCTACATATCACAGGGCCAATATGCAAGAAATGTTCTGTAATCCTTAACAGACTAGGTTAGAGAGTTACTATTTAGCTTCTAGATGAAGGCCTTAGATCACTTCTCAAAAATGTGTTCTCATAGCTGCATGAAGCCCACACCATTCCCTCCCAAACATGACAAACTAAATTGAAATAAAATTGGGATATATTTAACAAAATAAATAAAACACAATGAAACATATAATATTACAATATGTAGCCTACAGATATCTTTATGTATAGTTTAGTTGTTCTTTTTTTTCCTTTTGGAACCTTTTTATTATTTTTTTTGCTGAATAGTAATTTATTTTTCCAGTGACATGTAAAGATACTTTTCAACATTCTTGTAAGATTTTAAGTTTCAATTTTTTCTCCCTTGTTTCCTTACCTTCCCCCTCCCCCAGAAAGAAAACAATCTGATATAGATTATACATGTACAATCATTTTAAATATATTTCCATATTAATTATATTGTGAAAGAAAAATCAGAACAAAAGGGGGAAAGTATGAGAAAAAAATGTTGAAAACACTGTACTTCAATCCACGTTCAGTCTCCAATTCTTTCTCTGGATGCAAATGGCTCTTTCTACTCAAAGTCTATTGGCATTATCTTGGATCTTTATGTATAGATTAGTGACACATCTTCTTACTTGAGTTTGAATTGCTGCTCTGGTCAGAACACTCATTGTCTGTTAAGGCAGCCTGGTTCATTTTCATACAGCTTGAATGATTAGGCCACAATTTATTTTATCAACTCAAACTCTATCTCCTCCCAAACTGCATCTATTCCTAATTTTGCTCTTCAGGGACAAGCAGAATAAACCAAATCTCTATTTCATATGATAGCCTTCAAATATTGAATGATAGCTATCCTTTCCTACCTAAGTGTTTCTTTTCCACCTCCAGGTTAATCAACCTTGGTTCTTTCAACCATTCCTAACATGGCCAAATCTCTTGTTCTTCCACTCCCAGAGTTACCATCTTTGAGACTTTTTCAGCTTGTCAGTTCTTCCTGAAGGGAAAGCCAAGTCCTCCAAATTCTTCAAGCCAAGTCCTAGTAATTTTATTTTAATCTCTTATCAAATCTTCTCAGAAGGCAATATCCACTGCATCTCTCCGTATCTTTCATTGGAACCCCTGCTATTTGATTGATATACAACTAGATCACAACAGAATAAAAATGAATCCTGTGTAGTGGTTTATGTATTTCAGTGTGCACTATTTGAAATTATAGTTTCATAAAATACAATTATTAGTTCCACCTTAATGGAAATATGTAATCAGAACTCAAAAAATCCAACAACTTAATGGGATTCATTATTTGAATTAATCAAGACCAAAATGTATATAGTACATTTGTCCCTCCTTGGGACAATGAGTCACTTGCAAGTGCCATTGCCTTGAGATTTTTCCCTAGTGAAGAGATTCTATCAGGCAGAGATCTGCAGAAAATGACAATTATTCAAAGATAAATACTACTGGAATATTTAAACGTGGGTGTTATTAATACATAGAAGCAGACTTTTGAGTTTTCCTTGGAATTGAGATCATGGTGAATTGGTAATAAAAGTGTGCATGCTTTGATATCCATGTTCTCTCTGCTGTTGTTCAGATATTTTACTCCTGTCTGACTCTTCATGATTCCATTTGGGGTTTTCTTGGTAAAAAGGATGAAGTGCTTGCCATGTCCCTTTCCAGCTCATTTCACAGATGAAAAAAGCTGAAGCAAATAGGGTTAAGTGACTTGCCCAGGCTCACACAGCTAATGCATCAGAGGCTAGATTTGAACTCAAGGCTTCCTGACCCTAGAATTGGCATTCTATTCACTAATGCCACCTTGATATCTGAGAAAACTGCAGAATTTGTAACACTTCTTCTAGTTCTTTAGAAAATAATAGTTTAAATGTCATTAGGGAAAAAAGGAAAAGCAATGAGGCAGTGTGGCTACAAATGCCTTCATTCAATAATAATTAGGACAACAATAAAAAAATTCACATAGTAAGGTCTACAAAGTACTTTACACATTATTTTATGATACAACTATTTTGTGATTTAGTTAGTGCTCATGTCCATTTTACAGATGATAAAATTGAAGATGGCAGAGTTTCAGTGACTTGCTAAGGATCACAAAACTAGTAGTGTCTTAGGAAGAACCCAAACTCACTTTTTTCTGTCTCCAAGCCCAGTGATCTCTATACTGCATCCCCTAGCTATCTATTCATGAAGTGGTTACTTTCACCAACACAGATCCCAAACCTCTCATGCTTTGGCAAATAGTCTTATCAGAGGGTGTGTGTGAGTTCAAACTCAAGGGAAGTTATTAGCAGCTGGTCAGTATTCTGGCTCTGAGCCTCTGAACTTAACTGGGCAGGTTCTGAGATGAAAGTGGTAAAGTGGTCCATCCATCCTTCAAAGCCTGCTTTTGATCACAGAGTTATACATGTAGAGCTGAAAAGCACCTGGAGATCAAATCTAACCCCTTCATTTTACAAATGATAAACTCGAAGCCCAGATAATCTATGACTTGTCCAGGGTCATGTAGCTCATAAGTGTCCAAGGAAGGCTTTGAATCTCAGGTTAATATTTTATCCATCATAGTACTTGATAGAGCTGAAGCTTGGCTAGCATAATCTAAAACATGATCACTACAGTAGGGTATGAATTCAAATAATGTTGTAAAATAGCTAAATATAAATAGAAATCAGTTTTCTCTAAAAGCATGGACAATATGAGAGCAAGAATTGGGATCCTTATTTAGAAGCCAGTCATAAAGCTATATTTTTGCCCAGAAATATATACTAGAATTTTACTGCACTGAAAGGTGCTAATTTAAGCAAATAACCTTATCTGTAGGGAATAGCTCTCACTATCTGTAGCACTCTCCTCTCAATGAACACATTGATTAGGAAAGATGGTAGGTTGAAACTGCTTGCTAAGGACTAAAATGTGATGACTTTAATAGTAAAGTCTATATTATCATTTTTGTTTTGATCCAAAAACAAAACCTCTTTTTTATCCCTTCCATTAATGGATATTTTTAACAATATGGTTTAATATGATTTTTAGAGAATCAATTATAAGGTAATCTAAAACAAGCAGCCAATTAATCCTAGTGTATTTAGCAACCAATGAGAAGGCAAACTCTTCCAAAAGGAAAAAAAAAACAAAGTTGTAACTAGAGAATTCAATTATACCTTTAAAAAAACAGCTGTTTAATAGTGCCCATTAAGGTTCTTTATGAATGTACTCTTTTAATCAGTGAACCATTGAAGATAAAATAACTAAGTGTGGAAATGTAGCTAACTGGAGCTAACAAATCAAAAATTTTGTAAATGGGTTTTATGTAATCTAATGTTTATGATTTTAAAACTAGAATTTATCACTCAAAACAGGTATTCCCTGGCATTCAAGAGTTGTTTTATCTGGATAATTTTTTTTAGTACAAAAAACAGTTTAGTTGAGGTGAAAACAGAGAATTGACTTCTTGCCAACAATGGACAGTTCCTATGCCTGAATGATATAAGTAAGGCATGTGGTGTGTGGAAAGAATACCAGATTTGGACTGTACAGACTGGTATAACTAGATAGACAGATGGATAAAAGGATGATAAAAAAAATTAGGTAGATAGGTGTGTGTGTGTGTGAGAGAGAGAGAGAGAGAGACAGAGAGAGAGAGAGAGAGAGAGAGAGAATGAATGAGAATGTATGAGAGTGACAGATGGTGGGTAGGGAGATACATGATTGATAGAGGTGAGATTAGATAAACATATAGATAAGATAGAAGAAAAGATAACTTATGGAATGTATTACACACAAGAAGCAGTAGGTATTAATGGATTTCAAAAGGATTTTGGCAGATTTTTGGATGACAAAGATTTAAATGTCTCCTGATAAGGAAATACAAGAGGCAAAGGACTTTATTTCAAGCCAGAGAACTTTAAGAATCAATGTATATCCCAGAATTATAGATCTAAAAAAGAAAAAAACTTCAGGGATTATCTATTTATTCTTATTTCTTTCAATGGATAAATGAGGAAATCAAATCCTAGAAATTAGAGAGACTATTAGAACTGGAAAGGAATTTAGAGATTATCTAAGTCAGCCCCCCATTTTATATATTTTTTATTTTTTTAACCATATTTTCATGTTCATCATATTGTGAAACAAAAATCAAAACTAAAAGGAAAAACCACGATAAAGAAAATAACAATAACAACAAAAACAATCACAACAAAAGTGAAAACAGTCAGAGTCCATAGTTTCTTTTTCTGGGTATGGATGGCATTTCCCATCACAACTCTATTGGAATTGTATTGGATCACTGTATTGCTGAAAAGAGCAGTCTGTCATAGTTGATCATCACATAATCTTGCTATTATTGTGGACAATATTCTAGTTCTGCTCACTTCATTCAGCTTCAGTTCATATAAATCTTTCCAGTTAAACTGAAATCCACCTGTCATCATTTCTTATAGAAAAATAGTATTCTATTACATTCATATACCACAACTTATTCAGCCATTCCCCAATTGATGAGCATTCCCTCACTTTTCCAGTTCTTTGCCATCAATAAAAAGAGCTAAAACAAATGTTTTTGCACATGTGGGTTCTTTTTCCTTTGTTATGATCTCTTTGGGATACAGAACTAGTAATGGTACTTCTGGCTCAAATGGTACATACAGTTTTGTGCCTTTTGGGCAAAGTTCCATATATTTGGATCAGTTTACAAGTCCACCAACAATTCCAACCAAATTTCTTTTTTCTCCAATTCATAATTAATCAGTAGGCATTTATTAATGATCTATTATATGTCTGACAAGATACTTGATCCTGAGAGTTTCTGGCTACCTGATTATCCTATTTTTTAAATTAAAACTTTTTATTTTCAAAATGTATGCATAGATAATTTTCAACATTTACCCTTGCAAAACATTGTGTTCCAAATTTTTTCTCTCGCTTCTCCCCACCCTCTCCTCTAGATGGCAAGTGTTTGAGTATATATTAAACATGTGAAATTCTGCTATACATATTTCCATAAATATCACACTGCACAAGAAAAATCAGATCAAAAAAGAAAACAATGAGAAAGAAAACAACATGTAAGCAAATAACAACAAAAGCTATGATGTGATCCACACTCAGTTCTCACAGTCCTCTCTCTGGGTGCAGATGGCTTTCTCCATCACAAGACCATTGCAACTGGCCTGAATCATCTCATTCTTGAAGAGAACCATGGCTATCAGAATTGATTGTCGTATAGTCTTGTTGTTGTATACAATAATCTCCTGGTTCTGCTCAGTTCACTTAGCATCAGTTCATGTAAGTCTCTCTGAAATCACCCTGCTGGTCATTTCTTACAGAACAATAATATTCCATAGCATTCATATACCATAACTTATTCAGCCATTCTCCAGCTGATGGGCATCCACTCAGTTTCCAGTTTCTTGCCACTACAAAGAGGGCTGCCACAAACATTTTCGCACATGTGGGTCCCTTCCCTCCTTTAGGATCTCTTTGGGAGACAGGCCCAGTAGAGACCCTGCTGGGTCAAAGAGTATGAACAGTTTTATAGCCCTTTGAGCATAGTTCCAAATTGCTTTCCAGAATGGTTGGATCCATTCATAACTCCATCAACAATGTATTAGTGTCCCAGTTTTCCCATATCCCCTCAACATTCCTCATCTTTTTCTGTCATCTTAGCCAGTCTGAGAGGTGTATAATGGTACCTTTCCATTTTTCTGATCAATAGTGATTTAGAGCACCTTTTCATATGACTAGAAATGGTTTTAATTTCTTCATCTGAAAATTGTTCATATCCTTTAGCCATTTATTAATTGGACAATGGCTTGAATTCTTATAAATTTGAGTCAATATATTTTAGAAATGAGGCCTTTATCAGAACCCTTGAATGTAATTTTTTCCCAGATTATTGTTTCCCTTGTAATCTTGTCTGCATTTTTTGTTTGTACAAAACTTTTTAACTTAATATAATCAAAATTATCCATTTTGTATTCAATAATGTACTCTAGTTCTTTGTTGACCACAAATTCCTTCCTTCTCCCTAGATCTGAGAGGTAAACTCTCCTTTGCTCTTCTAATTATTATAATATCACTCTTTATGTCTTCATCATGAACTCATTTCGACCTTATCTTGGTATAGGGTGTTAGGTATAGGTCAATGCTTAATTTCTGCCATACTAATTTCTAATTGTCCCAGCAGTTTTTGTCAAATAGTACTTATCCCAAAAGCTAGGGTCTTTGGGTTTGTCGAACACTAGATTACTATAGTCATTGATTATTTTGTACTGTGAACCTAACCTATTCCATTGATCAATTATTATATTTCTTAGCCAGTACCAAATGGTTTTGATGACCATTGCTTTATAGTAACTTCCAAATTGCATAAACAAACAAAAAAGAGATTCAAAGAAGTTACATGATTATTCATTAAGTGTTAGAGATGTGTTTGAACCCAGATCTTTTGACATGAGAGCAAGAACAAGTAGATGAAGAGGAAGAAATAGGAGATGTCAGTGAAAATGACACTGAGGTGTATTGGTCAACCTGCCATCTGGGGGAGGGAATGGGGAGAAAGAGGGGAAAAATTGCAACAAAAGGTTTGGCAATCGTCAGTGCTGTAAAATTACCCATGCATATAACTTGTAAATAAAAAACTATTAAAAAAAAAGAAAATGACACTGGGAGATGGAGTGGTTTGGGTGAGGAACAGTAAAGTCAAAATTATTAAAATATATATGATATAATATGTATAAGGATATAAGGTGTAAGACCACTGGAAACTTGAAAAGAGACCAGATAATGAAATGTTTTAATACAGTATTATTGGATGATTCTGGCTCTTCTTTACTACATTTATAATCCTGGGCAAGACACTTAATTTTCCTGGGCTGAGGTTTCTGCATTTCTATAATGAGGCAGTTGAAAATATGGAGAGTATTTAAATTATACAAGAAACATGTAGTTATCTTCTTATATTCTATTTATGACAAAACATTTATTATGTATTTTACTTCAACACAACAAACATTTATTAAATACCTTTATTAAGTATGTCACTATTAGGGCATGAGGAAGTTTACTTTCTGCTTGGGAATAAGGTGTAAAGTAGATAAAGAAAACATAGATGCATAAAGACAAATATAATTATTTGATGATTTCAAGAATAATGACAATAGAAAGACTATGAGCTGAGCCACAAGATAATATCAATCACTTTTCAAGTTAAATGTCACACACACACACACACACATACATATATATATATACATTTATATATACACATACACATATATATTATATATACACACATTCACATATGTTTATATACATATATACATATAATATGCTATGTCATGTGGGATTACCTAAGACAGGTCTTAATGGAGAGTTATGACAAAGAGTATTCCACTGGAAAAGAAAATGCTAAATCATTCCAACATCTTTACCCAAAAAAAACTCCACAGATGACTGGTCCACAGAATCACACAGATGTAGACACAACTAAATGGCTAACCAATATCAAATTCTTCTTCCCAGGGATGTGGGATTGGAAATGTTTGCTGAGGATGAGAAAGACACAGTAGTCCAATGTAGAATATGGAGGATGTGAAGGAAAGTGATATAAAATTAGTCTAGAAAAAGAGGTTCCGGCCAGATTGTAGATAAAATGCAAAGCTCAGGAATTCATATTTTAACGTTAAGGCAATAAGAACTTCTAAACTTCTGTGTAATGGAGTGATACAGTCAGTCATATGCCTACTTTCTGTACGCTGTGAAAAGGGAAAACATTCTCTCCTTCTTAATCCTTAGGCAAGCTTTTGAACCTACGTGTCTAGAATATTTGATAGAAATGGAATTAAGGATAATTTATCAGTAAAAAAATGTTTTCAAAGATCTCATATCATCTGATTCTTACAGATGGGCTTACACTCCCATAGATCATCCTTGCTATACAATCTACTATAGAATTTGGAATTTGACTATGTTCAAGGAGACTTACCTCTGGAAGCCTCAGGCTGTAATCATTGTTTGGCTTTACAAAGTGGACTTGTGTTATGGTTCTAGAGCAAAGTCTTCTGTCCCAGCTTGACTGTAACAAAATTAGAAAATGAATTTCTCTATAGTTATATTGCTTCCGTGGAGATTAATGATTACATGTTGCCTTAAGGGGAAAACAAATGTAAGGGTAGGTAGCATATCCCCAGAGAAATTAGATTTGAAATGTCAAGATGAAATAATACCTAAGAACAGGTATTTCCAGATAAAGATTGTGTCAATAAATTGGAAATGTTTTGGAGGCAAGTCTGTGGTCAAATTTGGGCTTTTATTTTTCATATCCTAACAGTTCCCTATATAATATTTAATCCTTTTTTAATATCTCAAGAAAAGTTCACATGTTTTGGTAGAGAGGAACTTCTTGTTAGATAACAATAAGCTAACTTATCTCCCATATATTAAACAGCCAAGCTGACAACACTTTCTTGTACTTCTTAGTGCTCCATTAGTTTAAATAGCTGGTGGGAGATGGAAAGGGGGCTGTTGAGGATGTTTCTGAAAGAAGATAATTCATTTTAATCAGTATTTTCAAACTCTCCACAACTATAGCCTTTGGCAGAACTATTCACTAGTAGCAGAACTGACTTCTGGGAGGATGGGAGTTTCAGTTTCTTTCCCTTTCATCCTAGAGATGTTAATGAGCAATAAATTGGCTCAGAAATAGCAGTCAGAGGGAGCAGCTAAAGGCCTAGATAATTTTATTCCATAAAACAATTATTTATTAAGAACTTTGTATCTATAAAGTGCCAGGCTAGGCGCAGAAGAGTGAGAAGATTTCTGGGTCAAGTCAAAGCAGGAAATAATTGTTAAGCACCTACTATGCTCTAGGTATTATACTAAATGATGGAGAAAAAATGTGTGTGTATATATTTGCATACATACACATACCTGCACATATATGTAAATATACAAATACACAGTTAGAGAACAAAATCAGGCACTGCTTACAATAGAGACAACATGCAAACAACTGTGAGCAAATAAGTTATTGCAGGATGAATTGGAGGTAATCTAATTAACATTATAGAAGTCTAGGATATGACTCTTACAGAAAGTAGGATTTTAGTCAAGACTTTAAGGGCTCTCAGGAAGCCAGAAGTGGACGAAGAGGAAGAAGTAGGAGATGTCAGTGAAAATGATACTGGGATGTATTGGTCAACCTGCCATCTGGGGGAGGGAATGGGGGGAAGGAAGGGAAAAAATTGGAACAAAAGGTTTGGCAATTGTCAGTGCTATAAAATTACCCATGCATAGAACTTGTAAATAAAAAGCTATTAAAAAAAAAAAAAAGAAAATGACACTGGGAGATGGAGTGATTTGGGTGAGGAACAGTAAAGTAAAAATTATTAAAATATATAATATGTATAAGGATATAAGGTGTAAGACCACTGGAAACTTAAAAAGGGACCAGACAATGAAATGTTTTAATACAGTGTGTGTGTGTGTATATATGTATATATATATATGTGTGTGTGTGTGTGTGTGTGTGTGTGTAAAGATATACACATATATAATTATGTCAGGTACATAGATGTGTGTAATACACACTGACATAATTGTGGACCACTGTCCTTTGTTGAAAAGTAGGAAGGCTAACATCCCATTTGCAGTTTAGGAAAATCATTTTGATAGCTAAGGGGAGAAGTGCCTCGAATAAAAAGGGATTTTAGGTGGTAAGGCTGAGCAGAAAGCTATAAAAGTAGTCCAGATGTGAGGTGATTAAGATTGGTGCCACGATCCTGGCAGAATCATGGGAGAGAATGGGATGACATATGAGAGATGTTGTAAAGGTTGAAACAACAGGACCAATTAACAAGTTGAATATAAAAGGGATGAAAGAAAATGACAAGTCAGGGATGACACCTCCGCAGAAAGTCTGGGTGACTGCAAGTGTTGGGGGGTACCTTCAGGGGAAGTTAGTAGGAGGGAAGAGCTCTGGGGAAAACACACTACATCGAGATTCCAAGTAATTGTAATCGTAGGTGCTAATTGTAACATCTAAGGCAGGATTGGAAACAATTTTATGGATTGAAAAACATTGTGGAGATAAAAATGGCACGATTCAGCATCTTTTTGGTTGTGCCCAGATGGCAAAGCAGAGGGAGACCAAGATGATGCTAGATTTTGAACCTCAGTGACTGGAAAAATGCTAATGTCATTAACACATATGGGAGAGCCATGTGGTGGAAGTGGGTTTGAGGGGAGAAGAAGAAGAGTATGGTTTCTGATATGTTGAGTTTGAGTGCGTGATGGAGTTTTCAGGTAGAGCTAGCCAGCAATTGAACATGCTGGACTTAGACTAGCTCAGTAAAGACCATCACAGCTAGAAATAAAGATTTTAGAGCTAGATGACTCTCAGCTAAATTTCTTTTGAATTGATGAACTATTCCAAAGAAGGAAAACAAGAGGGTAAAATTCTTATAGAATGTCTGTTATGAAAGGAGTCTATGAAGGATGATTTTCAGAAAAGAGGTGGCTGGAGTAGTCAAATTGGAAGATAAAAAGAAGTAAAGAATATCAAGATGAACACTGAAAAATACTACAGGAAATTTGAAGAATTACAGAATTTTATACAGTATTTGGAAGAGATCATACAGTCCTACTTCTTATTTTTTCAGAAGAGGAAACTGAGACATAAAAAGCCATATGATTTGGCCAAGATCACATACACAATATATTTGTGTATTTTCAGGATTACTTTGGAGCCATTAAAAGCACTGAAAGCTCTTCAAATCTGAAGCTGATTTACTTTCTTCAGAAATCTACCATATTTAATTTTTCTAAAATTCTGCTTGCCTCTTTAACTTCATTCTTAATTATTTTGTGCTTAGATTTATTTGGTTCTGAGAGAGGGGGTGTGATCCTCCACTATTCTAATTCTGTTGACCAAGTTATTTTCCATTCATAGTGTCTACCCTAGTTTTATGCACTGATGTTCAAGTTCTATAGGCTTATATTTAACTGCCTATCAGAGTATGAACCATAGTGTATTTCATATATTTCCTATGTGGATGTTTTGGTTGTGCCACTTGATATGGTTTAGAAACTTTATTTTAGATATTTTTCTGGTAATGGACAGAAAGATATAGGATTTAAGGTTGAAGGTAGAAATAATTTTTAAAGACTTTTGTGTAGGAAAAAACCTGAATGTTTATTAAGTGAGAAAGAAGGAAGAAGTAGAACCATATCAAAAGTTCACAGTATTAGGTATCATAGATAAATTCTAATCAAGTACTCTGGTTTTTCAGAGGGGTAAACTGAGATCCAGAGTCAGATGTGTCTTAGAGACAGGTGTAGACCATAGTTACACAACTAGTAAATGTTAAAGGCAAGATTTGAATTCAGTTCTCTCTGTATTCCAAGTTTAACATTCTTTGTACAAAAACTGGAAGTTAAATAGGGTGAATTTTTCATTCACCAAAGCAAAAAAGAATTTGTTCCTTTATTTATTTAAATATTTGGGGTCTTGATTGTATGTAAAGCAAGATATTAGGAGCTATACCACAGTCAAGGCTAGGAAGGAGGAGAAGACGACAGAGTAACTAGAATCATTATAAAGAAAATGAGAAAGTTATGGGAGAGAGAGAATATGTAAAAGGATAGAAGACTGTTGTCAAAATCTGCAAGTTTATGGAAGTGGGACAATTCTGGTTGGTGACAGAACTTAATAAGTGTCCAGACGGTGGATGACTGAAGGGATTTACAAATGGGACTCATTAGAACTAAGGATAATGGGGGATGGAAGATGTTATCCCCTCTATATTGACTGGAAACATCAGCAAAATGAATCCTAATGTCACCACAAACTGTATAATCATCTTCAATTTTCCTGGAATTGGTTCATTTCTAAAAATGACAGATTCACATTCAATTAAATTACAGAGTAAAGGTCTAGCAAGAAACCCATCAGAATAATTACATTTAATAACCAATGCCAGAATCAGTTGGGTTTTTGTGCCTTGGAAGAACTTAGAGTAGAACAAAGACTCAAAGAAAAAACAAAGATTAGACAAAGATTGTAAACTCAGTGATGTCAAGAATTTTGTATTATCTCTACATTTTCTAGATCTTCTATTAAAATGGTTTATGTAAGAAATAATCTTTGTTTAATGTTAGGCACAGTACATATAGGTGCTTGATAAGTATATGTTGAATGACATATTAATTGACTAGAACACTGAGAGAAGTGCTTATGGAGGCTTTGAAATTTAATTGGAATAGTATTGTTAAATGTATAGTTATTTTAACTCTCACTGAACTGAAGTGTTTATTTAATTTATAAGATCAATGAAGCAGTATTTAAAAATTCAGCTGTTTAAATAATTACAATCTCTCAGATATAACTGTGATCTCCCTGATGCAGTTGTTCTTCCTAACCATACTTATCAAAATTTATGCAATCCTGCCCATCTCATGAAATTCTTATCCATGTCCTCTGATAAATTCACTACAATGGGCATACCCAGTGATTTAATTCTTTTCATGATTTCATTTCTGCATCATCTGATTACCAATGAAATATCTGTATAGCTCATTGGTTGTATCTCATCCTCGAAAAATTAAAATCTTCTCTTTTTTCTCCTTGAAAAATGATATTCTTTACACAACTTCTGAATATTTTTTGTAACCTGTCATCCCTTTCATATCCATTACACTTATTTCCATTGCCCTTTAGGTAATCTTAGTTCTCATCTCTTTAGAGAATAGTATTTTATGGCTTGCAGTCCTATAATAGGTAGCTAAGGGATGCCATAGTGCACATAGTGCTGGTCCTAGAATCAGAAAGATTCATCTCCCTGGGTTCAAATCTAACCTCAGATACTTACTGTGTGACCCTGGACAAATCACTTTAAAAAAATCACTTTGCCTTAATTTCCTCATCTGTAAAATGAGCTGGAGAAGGAAATGGAAAGCCATTCTTGTATCTTTGTCAAACAACAACAACAACAATAACAACAACTGGGATCACAAAGAGTCAGGCACAACTGAGAGGGCTGAACAACAAAACAACAGCAGCTCTATAATGTCACTAGAATACCTGCAATAAGAATATGGACCAGGTATTTTCAGGATTATTCTGGGGTTATTAAAAGCATTGAATAGTTTTCCAAAGTTAATTCAGCCTCTTCAAGTCTGAGACTGATTTACTTTCTTCAGAAATCTACCATATTTAACTTTTCTAAAATTCTGTTTGCCCCCTAAATTTCATTCTTACTTATTTTGTGATTAGATTTATCTAGTTCTGAGGGGGGGGGGGTGTGATCCTCCACTATTACAGTTCTGCTGACCAATTTGCTTGCCATTCACAGTGTCTACCCTGGTTTTATGCATTGATGTTCAAGCTCTATAAGTTTATATCCAACTGCATATCAGAGTATGAACCACAGGTGTACTTCATATATTTCATATTTCCTATGTGGATAGTTCAATTAAATTCTTTTGTTATTACTGATTTCATTAAAAAAACTGCATTATTTTGAATCTTAATGTAATTGGTAAAATGATATTCACATCTATAGAAAATTTGTCTTTGAGCCAAACTTTATTTTGGTTCTCCTTTATGCCTCTAAGTAATTATATATATATATATATATATATATATATATATATATATATATATATATATATATATATATATATATATATATGTAAAGAGAGAAAGAGAGAGAGAGAGAGAGAGAGAGAGAGAGAGAGAGAGAGAGAGAGAGAACCATTTACAACATTAACTCCAGGATGGTTTGGGAAGGCAAGATAGAAAAACAGTACATCTATGAAACTATTTAAGTTAGGTTTGACATTAAATAGAAATTTCACATAAAAATTTATTGGAACAATGACGAGCTTGTAAGGAAGAATTTGCCACATTGGAACGTGATGGGTCAGGGGGAAAGCAATGTAAATAAAGGTTAATGGTAAAGGGAAATATAACATATAATTGGAGTTGAAAAGCCATTGGGATACCATGGAGATGAGCCCTGGGCTGGGACTTATTTAACAATTTCATTAATGATCTGGAAGAAAAGGAATTCAACAAGTTAATTAAATCCACAGATGCTCCTGGGTTGGTATTGCATATACCAGAGAGAACTGAGAAATAATGTAGGAAGACCTGAGGTCAAAAACTTTGTGAGTTATGGGCAGGAAGCAACACACTTAAATTTGGGAAGGATAATTACAATCTAACACTTGTGCTAATAAAACAAGTAAAATCCCAAATGTTTAATGTTGAGTTTAAAGAAAACTCAACTAGTTTAAGCAGTATTTGTGTCTACAACTGATAAGAGGTAATAATTTGGATGAAACTTTTAATTCTAGTTTCAAGTACTATAAAAGAGGCAATTCCTTACATAAATTTTTTTCCTCCTACAGTGCCTAGTATATAGTGCTCTGTATACTTCCTTCTTGGATCTATAATCTCATTAATTTATCTTTCTAACAGCACATATAACAACTCTTGCCTGTCTGCCCATGCTGTCCCTCACATTTGTCCATTTCATCCTCCAATACTACACTGAAGTTCTCCCAATGGTACTGGATTATTCTCTAATTCTCATTACAAATGGACTATAGAGCCTGCCTGTCACATATCCTGTTTTCTTAGCTATCATGAATTTTTCATTTGTTTTGTAAATATTAACTTTGCTGCTGGATTTGAAAAGGGAAGACTTTGTCCAGTGACTTAGAAGTGTACATAGTACTAGAGGAACCAAGTACTGTTAATTCTTGTCATTTATTTAGATTGCTAAATAAAAGCAGAAGACAAAAGAAAATTATCACTAAGATTACATTGGATACATGTACACATGCACAAGAATATGCACACATATATTTGATATTTAATCATTTTCCTTCTGGACAATTTCTTGGATTTTGGATTTCTAAGATTTTGTGATAGAGCTTTTTCTTGGTTCTCCCCCTTCTTTATCTCAGCTTCTGGTTTATCATCCATGAATGTTTCCCCCTTACACTTGCAACTAAAAGGCTTCCCAGGACTCTCTCCCTGGCTCTATTCTCTGCTTTCTTTATACTTGCTCGCATGGAGATCCTGTCAGCTCCCATGGATTTGATAATATTCTCTGGAATGATTGTCAAATCTACATACCCAGTCCTTGACTTTCACTTAACAGTAGATCCTCATTACCAACTATCTAATGGATGTTTGGAACTGGATATCCTATGAGCATTTCAAACTCAATATGCCCTAAGTAAAATTCATTATTCCTGCCATTAGTGTCTGTCTTTCTTCTAAGCTTTCCTATTTCTCTTGAGGGCACCTTGCACCAAGGTTTTGATCATGATGTGATCATCAGTTCCTTCCTTCCCTCATGAATCCAGTTCTACTTTCTAAGGTTTCTTCTTTCCCTTAAAACTGTGATCATATGATGTGAAACTCTGAACAAAGGAGGTCTTTAAGAAGAGGTTTTTGCAATGATTTTTGTTATTGCTCTTTTAAGAAAATGTTTCCAAAGTATATTTAGGTTTTTATTTTTTAAGTTTTTCTAGAACTAACAGAATTAGAGAATTACTGTCTGATAATTCATCAGCTAGTGGTCAACCTGATGAATGTGGGTAGACTAGACTTGGGATGATAGCTGTACCATGATTAATTTGACAGGAAAACCTGGAGTTTATACTTAGGTTGGTAAAAAATAATAATGGTATCAGTTTTGCAAAGATGTTACATCATCTAAGGTTGACCTTGGAGAGATGTCATGATGTGTATATAGACCTTTAAGAGAAAGAACAATGAACCTTTTTTGGGGGGGAAGGGAGAGGAGAACAGGGATCAGAATAGTGATTTCATTCCCCAGGAGGAAAATCTCTCACCCTTTACGGATTGGCACCTGTTTTGAACTTTAGATCTTAGAGAATTCCTGGAGCATTTTTGAAGTTAAGGGACTTGTGCAGAGTCACAAAATAATTATGTATTGGAAACAGTTCTTGAATTAGTTCTTTTCTCTCTATCCACTGCTGCCTCAGACCCATGGGCAGATGCATTTTCTTCATCTATACAGCTGCAATCTGGCAGAGATGCATTCTAGGCAATAGCTTCCCTACTAGAGGAAATGCTTTTCCCTGTCTGAACCTTTTAGTACAACTGAATTCATTCATGTTTATGAAATCCTTTACAAGGGATTGTAAGAGATGAATGAGTGTACAAATGGGTTTCTCATCTTATGCAGTAGCAGGAATCAGTTTTATCCATGTCTGGCAGAGGAATTTTTATAAGTTTCCTACGGCCTTCAATAATAGACAGAACTAAAGATATGTAGATGATTATCATCTGTGAATTGTAGAATCTCTGTAGTCTTTGAATCCTACCGAAGAAACTGTATAGGCATATGAAGCTGAAGGAAATAAAGAAAAAGGAGATATCCAAAGGGAAAAACCAAACTGTTACTTTTATTCCCAAAATATTAAAATGATTTTAAGGGTTGTTGTTTTTCTTTTTCTTAATGTGCCAGACGTATAACCTGAACTTTGTAATAGGTTACAACAACCATTATGTTTCCCATGCTTTTTAAAGTACCTGTTAATTATTTTTCATAATTAAATATGAATTAAATTAATTCTAATTAAAATAACTTGTGGAATCTCTAGTCTACATATGGAACAGGGTACTGTGTTCTCACAGTTATAGGTCCCAAGTGGGCAAGGGATATGACTTTATATTGTTTCTAGTTTCCATATTTTGGTGACAGGACATTTTTAGCTAAAGAGACATGGAAATATTGGAAAATGTAAGAACTGATCATGGGAAAATGGAACAATTTTATATTCAGGTCAATTGAATAACTGAAAATTGGCACAATTCAATAGTTGATGAATAACTTAAAAAGAAAGTTAAATGGTCGTCCAAGAGCAGTTCTTAGTTAAGAAACACACTTAAAAACATGTATTCATATAATTGATGCTTGTGTTGAGATATTTTCATTTGGATGGTGACACAAGAAAAAAAGGTTCACCTTCACTGGCAACCGGATTATGGGCAAGTCTCTGACTTTCTATGTAGATGATATCTGGGTCAGAATATTTGAAATCTACTTAATTGAGGAGGGAAAGAACATATAAAGAATAGAAAGGAATCTGAGATACCAAAGTTATGTAAAATAATTGTTCTTGTTCTCTTTCTCAATCTCTTTCAAAAACTTTTTTTTGGGTTTCTCCTAAAAACTTTTTTTTTAAAAATTTGGTCAATGGAGAAAATAGTTCAGAGTGAGAAAAAGAATGTGCATCTAATTTAATATTTTGGAAAACTCTCACACTCCTTGGTCCTATCCATTGACAAGGTCAGAATCCATGAGTTGATATCACAACAAAGCTTGCTTTAACACTGTCTACATTTTGTCTGTGTTTTCTATTTCTGATTAATAGAAGATTTAGGTTTGTAATATTAGTTTCTTTTATCAAAAAAAAATGTCCTCCACCCTTTAGGGAAAACAATCCCTTGCTAAACAATTCTGAGCTTTGTAATGAGCTTTACATTGCCCACCACCAGATTTAAGGGGCAGCAAAAGCTTGGTGATAGCAAGAAGACAAAATTCAGAGGGCCCGAGGGAGCTTTTGGGTCTGTCAAAGAGAAAACAGCATGTTTACAAAGCTGCTGTAAGACTCATAGCAAATTCAGTTTGCCTTTGAACATCAGAAAAATACAGAAAGAAGCAGCAAAGAAAAGCTCTGATTAGTCTTCTTTTCTTTCCTTCCATCTTTAAATTATACAGCCCTCTTGGTGCCAGCTCCACATTGACTGTTAAGGCTGAAATACCACATACTATAAAATGATTCTTAATAGAACATACAAAATGTCTTCTCTATGAAAACGTAAAAGTATTTTATTGGCTTTGGATTGGAAAAGAGGAAATATTGAGCCAAAGGTTCTTGGCAAGAGAAGTTTATATTCTAGGCAACTAAATCAACAGGAAATAGAGAAGCTATCTGCAGAAGAGTATAAGAAAGATATAATTCAAGATATAAAACAAAGACTTTTTAATTTGATAGGTAAAAAACAGAATCTTCTTTCTAAAGAACCAAATACTAAATTGCTTAACCTGGTGGTGGTGGGGGGTGGTGGGGGAAATGGCACAAAGCTGCTAACAATTTGCCACAAGAATTCTTAGGTTCTATGCATCTAATGTTGAGTTGTGCTTATATCAGCATTTTGAACTATTTTTTTCAGATTTCTGCTGTTGATACTATCCATGAAGTTCAAATTAATATATAAGGATTATTTACAAGTACTAGAATAATGATAAAAGAAACGGCATGATTCAGAATTATAGCTGTGCAAAAGTGGACTGGCTATCTTCAGAAAGTAGAGGGTTCTTCATTACTTTGTGATGGCTTAAGCAAAGGCTGGATGCTCACTCATGGGTAATAGTATAACAGAAATTCTTCAGGAGGTGTGGATTAGACTAAAAGGCATCTGTTGTTCCTTCCAACTCTGAGACTATGTAACGGTGTGAACGTTAGAATTATGCTACTCATCTGTTTTGCCTTCACCAGTAAGTGAGACAGTCTTTTGCTGCAATGAATGAAAAAGGGTATTGACAATTAATTGCCCATAGAAAATAAGGCCATGCAGAGAGATTTACATCTCCTAATTGCAGTCCTTTCATTGTTCACTCATTCCAATCATGTCTGACTCTTTGTGACCCCATTTGGGATTTTCTTGGTGCATATAATGGAGTAGTTTGCCAGCTTCTTCTCCAACTCATTTTACTGATGAGGAAACTGAGGCAAATAGGGTTAAGTGATTTGCCCAGGATCACACAGCTGATAAGTGTCTGAGTCTGAACTCGAACTTGGGTCCTCCTGACTCTAACCCCAGTGTTCTACCCACTGTAATACATTTAAAGCCAGTTTACTCTGAACTTAGAAGAAATAAATTTTAAAATGAAAACCTGCCTAAAATCTCAAAAGGATTCTTTAAAACCAAGTTCATCTTTAAATATTCAAACAGTAGAAGTAAGTAAAAATATAGGCTTTGGTAATTCAATAATTTTGTATTAAACATGAGTTCTTATTGACAAATTTAAGTAGAGGACTACATGGAAACCTATTTTACCTTCTCAGCATAATTGTGAAGTTTGTCTTCCACTTTCCTTGCCCTCCCTTTCTGGAACCTCTTTCCTCCTTTTAATACCTATTCTCACACTCCAGGTATGTAGTGCTCTCTGTCTCATTTCTTCTGTTGGGGAAAAAAATCTAAAGAAGATATTTTTTCATACCAAAATGGTAGTGACATAAATTATTCTTAAATAGTAGAACTTCAAGTATCAGTGTGCTGTGTGCAAAATTTTTTTATACTACTCAAACAAAAAGGATATAATTCATTATTCCACTTGTGTATAAATCTGGTCTTATATATACCTCTACCAAGTTTCACAAATGAGTTAAAGTAATAAGAGTAAGAAGAGCATTCATAGTTTGGGAAGCAGAAAGAAGGATTCCCTTTTATAATCTTCTCACTGCCTGTGCTCCTAAAACTTTCTTTTGTACTTCTCTTAAGTCCCATCTGCGCTTACCATTCAAATATATATTGCTCTGGGGTCATTTCAGAGGAGAAGAATATATATTTGACTTTCCTCTCCAAATCAAAAGCCTCTCTACTCTCTTATGATATCATCTCCCTCTACTTGTGCTCTCTTCTTGAAATTAGTTTGAAAAGATCTGTATATTCTTCAAATTTTGGGAGAAAATGTACTCCTCCCTCTTTCCCATCAGTCACACAATAGAATATGAGTTTTCTGTGTTTGTCTAGCATGGTGCCATTTTGAAATGTGTCCAGTTCTGCTATTTCATCGGCTTAGAGAATCCCATTCCATCAGAGTAATTCAGGAACTTCTTTACACCTGATGGTCTTTGATTGTTGCCCAGAGTACTTAGAATTTAAATGATTTGCCCACGGTGAAACAGCTAATTTGTATCAGATTTAGGATGTACACTGAATGAGGTTATACTAACTTAAAGCTCACTTACCATTAAAATGGCCACAATATATTCCGTAACTTGCATGGAGTGGGAACCAAATAAAGGTTTGCTGAATTTGTTAAACTGTCTTCACAACCTAATGAGATTTTTAAACCGTTTTCTTTTATTCTTCAAGTTAAACTGATCTCTGGCAGATGAGACCACAGGAATGGTCTTCCTTTAAGGGATTTCTTTACAAAACAGAATACTGCAGTCAGAAAAGTATTGATGTTAACCAATGATTAAAGAAATAAGTAGTGTCTTTATTGTACTGAACTGACAGAATGTTGATGAGACCAGGAAGGAAAAAATTGACCTCCAAGGTAGGGCGCTGGTGCTTGCATTGTAAATGTTACTTTATTAGACATACTATAAGCTATCAGTGAGGGCTTTTTTCTCAACTGATTATTTCCATGTAATTTTTGTATACTTCTATCCACTCCCCCCAGTAGAATCTCACAGGGTATGGAAATCTAGGTTGAATAATTCAAAATAAATTATATTTTTACAGTTATTGTCAATTATAGATGGGACAAAGATATGACATACAACACTGTTCCTAATGTCTCTTACAATTCTGTCTCGAAAATCCCTTTTTAACTTTGCAAAAGTAATCTCTTTCCAGCCTTAACCTTTAATAATTCTTAGTTTCGTTCAAACTTCAAATCAGACTCAAACATCTACCTGAAGTCTTTCTGATCTCCCCAACTGTTGCCTCCCTCTAAATATTACCTCATATTAATTTTAGTAGCAATAAGGACTGCTCATGTGTTATTGTTGTAGGCAACTTCTGAATGAGGAAACTCTCAAAGCTTCTGTCCCTTATAAGTCTGAGAAAGTAGCATAGAGACATAAATGACTTTTTGAGGGTCCCAAGTCAGAGGCAGACTGAAATCTAAGTATTTTTCACTACAAGGATGCTTCTGTAACCATTATGCCATGCTGAATATATTAAGTTGGTATATATGCTGAATAAAGTTAAATACGGGAATGTTATGTCTAGCATGGTTATATTTTGGAGTAATTAGCTAGAAGCTGAAGTATTGTATTTTTCCTCTCAGTACTATCTTTAAATAAGGAAATAACTTATTCTAGCCATGCTTGCTCCTAACTATTCTGGTTGGTAGATAGAATACATGTATTATCCATTCCATTATGTAACTTCTATACATTCAAATATGTGTTGCTCGTTTAAAAAAAAACATTTAGAAATCTCAGTCTCTCTATGGCACACAAGTACAAATGTAAGACTATGTTATTTGCTTAAATAGGTGAATCACAAGGAACCTGAATTGTGTTTCAGTAAGATACATAGAACCAAGTCCTCTGGTTTATGTGGAAAGTTTAGGAAGAGAAGCAGTTTGGGATCCCTCTGGGGAAAATCTAGTTAACACACATACAGCAGGCCTATTTGGTACAACTGTATGATTTCTCAAGTTTTGTTCAGCAACATAGCGATAGGAAGAGAGGACGTCTCTTAAAGAATTATTGCAAAT
Source organism: Sarcophilus harrisii (assembly GCF_902635505.1). Lineage (NCBI taxonomy): Eukaryota > Metazoa > Chordata > Mammalia > Dasyuromorphia > Dasyuridae > Sarcophilus > Sarcophilus harrisii. The sequence continues at coordinate 209,134,524 of NC_045431.1, forward strand.
AATCTGTAAGATAATATGTTAGAGTTCTAGTTTATTCATAGACTATTTTGATGTCATCATAGATGAAATGACAATTGGTTATTGTCTCTTAGCACTTTATATTATTATACTGAAATATCCTTTTAAAAAGTTCTGAAAGACTTAAAAACTTTTATCAATGTTATGGTCTTTTGTGATATCAGAAGACCTGCAATAAGGAATTCTTGATACCTGCTGATTTGAGAAGTGAGTGATGGACATATTAGTAACAACTTGACATGGTTGGTTGGAATACTCCTTATTCCCCATTGTCATGTCTAGCCTCTTCCTGTGTTAAAACCATTCAGCAACATCTTTTTATTTGAGATTCATACTTTTCAGATTTATCCCCCTCCCAGATCCTGGTGGCTAATATCTTATAGCTCTCAAGATCTTCTCTTTCCTTTTTAAAGGAATTAATTACCTCGTTGACAGTTTTCCTCTCTACATCTACTGGTATTTCACTAGAAAAACTCAACATACATATTGATATTCCCTTAAATATGACAAACTTCCTCTGTCTTTTCAAATCCCATGATCATCCCTTCACCTCCCTCAGTTATACACAGCAAAGTCATATGTTCCTCATGTTTCTATCATTTTCAATTGTCTATCAATTTCTATATCAGAAGATCTGAAACTCCTTCATTAATCATCAATCATTTGCCATTCCATATTTCCCTGTACCTTATAGCTCATATCTATATTATTTTGCTTCACAATGACTTCTAATTCTTAAATCTAACACTAATTGATCAGGGTATCACTCTGAGCCTACCTTTACATTGCATCCTTCTCAACCTCACTGTTTGGCTAATCATTTCAACTCAATATTATCCTCTGCTCTTGAAGTCCAGAACACCTTTCCCCACCACTCTGACCCTACCAAACTCTAATCCTGAATTAGTCCTATCATGACTTCCTCAAATTGATGATTTTTCAACATTTTGAGCTCCCTCTCAATCACTTTGTTATGTCTACTGGCTTGTTAATATCTGCCATTTTCTTTCAATGTACTATAGTCTTGGATGAAAAGATATTTTCTTTACCAAATTTCTAATCCCTTCACTCCTGTTTTCTCTAACAGACTGCCTCTTCATATATCTCCTTTATCTTTATCTCAATTTCTCCTTATCCTCCATATCTGCTAGCACCTTCCCTAATGCCCATAACCTTGAAATTACCCTTATAAACCCCTCACTAGTCCCTGTGAGCCTCCATATCACTTCCATATCACTTTTCCACTTTATAGCCAAATTCATTAGGGAAAAAAAAACACATTTATATTCATTATTTCATCCCCTACTCCTCTCACTCCTTCAACTTCTGTCTCCAAAGTTGCCAGTAATCATTAAATTGCCAAATCAGATGGTCTTTTCTCAATCATCATACTTTTGAATATTTATGAGGCCTATGGATCACGGCATCTTCCCAAATGCTATCTGGATTTTCATGATCCTCTTCTTTTTTTTCCCTATTCTTTCACATCTGAAAGCTTTCTGTCAGTCTTCTTTCATAGGTCATTCCCCATATCATACCCTCTAACCATGGTGTCCTTCCTTGGCCCTCTTTACTTTCTATATTCTATCTCCTATCTCACCACTAAGCTCATGACTCTCAAATTTCTCTCTCTTTCTCACTCTCCCTTTCCTTCCCCCCTCCCTCTCCTCTTCTTCCTTCTTCCTTCCTCCTCTTCCTCTTTCCTCCTTCTTCTTCCTTCCCCCTTCTTCCTTGTACCTTCCTCTTCCTTCTTCTTCCCTCTTCCTTCTTCCCCCTTCCTCCTTCCTCTTCTTGTTCTTCCTCTTCTTCTTTTTCTTCTTCCTTCTTCCTCTTCTTCCTCTTCCTTCTTTCTCTTTTCTCTCTCTTTCCATCTATATGTGTGCATGTATATAATGTGTGTGTCTGTGTGCATATGTTACCATAAATCTGGGGATCATCAACATAGAAATTATCTTATGTGAACTTATGAGTGAAAACATTTGAGTGAAAACTCATATATACATATAATACACATAGATATGTGTGTATACATATATTGCTATATATGTGGAGTATATAAATATATGGGTATGTATGTGTTGCATGGATATACACAGAATGTATGTATATACACGTATACATATATAGATACTATATGTATACACATATATGTTCACATACAATAGTAATACACTGATGAAATGAAATTATTTTGGTTTGAAGACCTAGTGTCTTCTTCCAGTCCCGTGTTGTGAAATGCAAATTGGATATTTTCCAATGGCTATCTTACAGACATCTAAATATTAACATACCCCAAACGAATGCATAATCTTTCCCCAAAAATCAAACTTTGTTATTTCTTTTGAGGACATGAAAATTCTCCCAGTTTCTTAGCTTGACAAATAATGTAAATCTGTAGAACTTTCTCTTTCTCTCTCAATATCTCTCTCTCTCTCTCTCTCTCTCTCTCTCTCTCTCTCTCCTATATATAGTTAATTAATCGATGGTCAAATGATGCCATTTCTATCACTATATTATCTCTGGGATCAGTGCCCATCTCTCTACTCACACATCTGCCATTTTCATCCAAGCTTCCACTTTTGTCTACCTGCCTAAATTCTCACCCAACTCCAATCTATTCTCCATATAGCCTCAAAGTACTTTTCCTAAAGCCAAAGTCTAATCTTGCAGCTTTCCCACTCAATCAACTTCAGTGATTCTCTATAACCTTTAACATTAGAAATAACTCTTATCTTTGCCATTTAAAATACTTAACAACTTCGCTCAATCTACCTTTCTAGCCTTATTACACATTATCTCATTTCTTGCAAACTTGTCAGCCTTCACTACTTCTTATTCATGATATTCTACCTCTGTATCTTTACATTTATTGTCCGCCATAGTTACAATGAATTCACCCCTTCCCCATCAGAATATATTATTTCCTTCAAGATTCACTCCATCTGTATGAAGCCTGTCCTGATCCCAGCAGGTGCTATGCCTTCTTCTCCCTCTCAATCATCTTGTATTTATTTTGTGTATCTCGCTTTCTCCCTCTAGTTCTGTTGTTTTTTTCTTTCTAGGTATAGATATACATACAAGTGTGTGTGTGTATATGGGTATATGTATGCATATACATATATATACATATATACCCACCATCCCTTGTAACTAGATTGAAAACTTTTCAAAGGCAGTGTCTATTTTACATTTGTCTTTATGTCCTAGTACCTAGTATAGTTTCTTCCATATAGGTAGCCTGTAATGACTTATTATACTTTATGATTTATAAAATAGTTTTTAAACATCAGCTCATTTGATCCTTGTGACAATTTCTAAGAAGTACAGTATTTCAAGGATTTTATATATACATACATATGTATATATATATATATATATATATATATACATATGTATGTATATATATATGCGCACATATACACTCTTACAGGTAAACAAAATGATGCTCAAAATATTCAAGGGGTTTGCCTAACTCTATACATCCACAAAGTAACAGAGCTTAGAATGAAAACCAAATAGAGTCTCTCATTCCAGATCTGGGGCTCTAAACATCTCACCAAGATGCCCCTCTGATTTTATCTTCATGCCTTCCCCATGCATCTTAATACCACAGTTCTCCTTATTTATCCAGCAGTTGATCTCTGCCATTTCCAAAAATTCACTGCTAGGGATTTTACTAGTAATTCAGTGATTTAAAAAAAAGGCATGGTTCAGCTCATTAATTTCTTCATGAACTTAAAAATGCCTTAGCTTTTATTAGTCCTCTGACTTGTTTTGATTTTATTGTTAAAAGAAAGAGGTTTACAATTTTCTATGTCTGTTGCATTCATTATTTATTGACAGTTATAATTGCATACAGCACTCACATGAGAAAATGTCCCTGCCCCAAGGAGATTGAGGTTAAGAACAATGTTGGCACTGCAGATAAGACAAAATCAGATTTTATTCTGTAAGAAAAGATGGCAAAAATAAAGAGGAGTTATTCATTTGACATGCCATCATTTAATGACTTTATAATATATTATAATATTTAGGATAACTGGCCATGGGCTGGCTCATTATGGTCAATTGCCTGAGTCACAAAGTGTAAGTTAAAAAGGGGAAGAGGCTCCTCTTCCAATCAGGAACCAAGGTGTTTAGAACTGGAATCCAAGTGAGGCAGAATGAAAGCAGCTCAGAACAGCAGGGCAAAGGCCTTATGGGGTTGGATTATATCCCGTAAGCTATAAGATAGCCACAGGGGTACAAAATAGAGAATCAGAAATGCAGAGCTCTCAGAAAGCCAGATTTAGAAAAATCCAGGAGAGGTCAATGCTGACATTGTTCCAGTAGGAGCCTCATTGTTTCCATTTCCCTTTAAATCCTGTGGTTCAGGTTTACCTGTTCAGCCATTCCTTAGCAGGCTCAAAAGTATCATAATGATTTTTGTTCAGATCATCTCAGCGGTTTTTTTAAACTCATTTATTTGTTAAACTTTAGAATATTTTTCCTAGTGTCAAGCAGTAATACAGTAATACAGACAAAACAAAAAAAAAAAATCAAAACGTGCTCTCCCGTAAATACAACAACAATAAAGGAAACTGCTATATCCTCTGAACTCTCTGAGGTTTTGAAGTTTGTCTTTCAGCCTCCTTATTACAAGCTTAGAGCAAGCTAGAACAGAAACTTTAACTTTTCAAGAGCTCTGATATTTATCCATTGGGCAAAAAAAAATCTTTGAAAATGTATTTTTAAAAACCAAACTATTTGTAACAATAGATGTACCTTAAGATTGCTGTTGATGTTAAACCTGAATGTCAGACGACTTTTGAAGATGCTCAAAGATGGAAAAAATGAAAGAACTTTTTTTTTTCATTTCACCAATAAAGTCTGTCAGATTTTTCCATTAAGAACTAGTTTTGGGCAGACATGAGCAGAATATCACTATAGGATCATAAATCTAGATAGAATCAGGGAGGAATTCAGAGGACATCTAGTTCAATCCTCTCATTTTATGAAGGGGGAAACTGAGGTTCATGGAGGTTAAGTGATTTTTTCAGTGCTAGGAACAGGACATGAAAAGGGGTCCTATGACTCCATAGAAAGTGTCATTTCCACTTCACTACACTGCCTATCTATATTCCAGGTTTCTAGGGCAACAATTTGTGACATCTGAAAGGTAGCTTTCTGTTGACTTTCTATTAAAACACATCTTTTTTTTTCTTTTAAAATTAAAGAATAACTATTTTCCTTGAGCTTCATTTATAGTAAAAAGCTTTCTTTTTTATTTTCATAGACCCTTTCAAATCATCATTTTAACGAAAACTTAAGAGCTCTGTGTGTGTGTGTATACATATGCACACATACACACACACACACACAGATAGTTTTCACTTTTTTATCATTCTATTTCATGTGGGATTTCTCCCACCCCATTCCCAGTAGAGCAGGAATGACAATTACTTTCTCTTTTTCTGTGTTCCAAGATATAGATTCAAATAAACACACCTGTTTGGGAGAAAGCATGATTAATGTGTAGGGCACATGGAGCATTCAGTATTTCGATCATTTATTTCATTTTCATTTTCCCATAAACTGAGAAACCTTTGGTTGTTTCAAAAAATGCATTACCAGCTGAGGGAACACATTCTGGGTAAATTTAAAGATGCATTTCAGGCTCCATCAAATTTTGCTTAAAAAAATTCCAAATTACTATTTCTTTTTTTTTTCCTTTTTAACATTTCAAATCCTGGGCCCTGTTCCAACACCATATTCACATCCTCCAATAATTTATAACATGACATAAATCAAACCTTGGTCATAGTTCGGTGTGATTTGTTATATGTGTAGATTTCTGTTTATGGAGTCTTTATTGAGATTTCTCACAATAAGATGTAATATGTAATCTCTACCTATTTAAAAGCTTCATGCTGTTTGATCACAAACATGATTTGCGTCTTCTTTATCTCAGTGGAGAGAACATTTGCTACAAGGTTGCGTGCTACAAAATCCCCTTAGTATGGTATGCCTGATGAGGTGCACACACTATATGGAGTGGAATTACTGAGGCATATGGTGTTTGTTGTTTCTGTGGGATGAGGGACTGGATGCTCAGTGGATGCTCAGTGGTTGATAAACAAGCAATTTAGTTGTGAAGGGAATGAGCTTGTTTTAAATTCAGAATTTCTTCTTTTTTTCCCTTTGTTCTGATAGATGGATCCTGTGGTCATAATAACAGAAAATATTATTGTACAGAGAAGCCTTTTTCCTTTCCTCTAATAACAGGTCATCCACTTATTCTGTGTTTTTTTAAAATTTTACTTTTGTTTTTAGTATCTGCTCACAACAGGACTTTGTCATGTATGAATTGAAAATTCTTGAATTTAGACCTAAACCTCTATATCATCATTATGACCACATGTTGCCTATACAATTAAAATCCCCAATAATTATGGGTGCTTGTGATGTTCCCTTTGTTCTTTACATTCATTTCACTGAGAACTTAATTGTATAAAACATGTTTATCAATATTGAGAATCTGGTAAAAAAAAAAATTCATTCATTTCCTAGCATTCTTGAACAATTGTAGTAAGGATTTGTTTTTGTGTTGATTCTGGAGCAGATCTACCTGCAAGGAAACTCCATTGACCAGTGCAAATCAGAAATAGTTTTCCTGCAGTTTATAATCTTAGTTTTCTGGTACACTGAGCAGCTAAAAAAACTTGTTGAAGTTCACATAAGCAGTTGGAAGTGGATCTGAATCCAGGTATTCTATGTTCTCTATCATCCTGCCTCTCAAGAACTTCTATTGGGATGAATTCCTGTTTAGCTCCAGTTCTTCAGCTGGAGAAAAATAATGAGATCATAGCTATCAAGCTAAATGGCCTTCAGTTTAAACCTTTTATTTTCAAGATGGAAAAACTAAGGCACAGAAAAGTTAGGACAGTTTCATGAAATCACAGGTGGCAAGTGACAGATCTGACAGATCTGTAGCTAAAATAATAGCTACAGATAAGGAATAAGCCTCCCTTATCCCACCATCTTATTGGTTCTTCAAATCTAAGGAATGACAATCCAAGAAAAACAAAGCAAAAACAATCTGTTCCCTGTTTCCTCTTAGGGATCCAGAATTAACTAAAAAAAGAAGAAAAAACTAAAATGCTATCCTCCTTCTCTCACCAGTACCCCCAAAGTATATAAATGCATAAGATATGGCATTATCATTTAAAGGGTATAGGATCAAATATAAAGATGCTTTAATCAAATTGGCAAAAGCATATAATAACAAGATACAGCAAGTAGAATTTCACACAGAAGCCAACCAGACTTTTGCTGTCTGCAAAGGAAGAAATTTTAACAACACAAACCACACAAAGCAATCCCATCAGCATTACTACTGACATGACCATCTTTGGAGTTATAAGGACCATTCCCAGTGATTCTGCCTTTGTTTTATAACTGCTTACTACACTCCCAATGTGATGACATGACTGTTCTGTATAGGACTTAACATCTTGACCATATTTATTGTCTATCCTCTGTTGACTCTTGTAAAAATAGAGATTTCTACCGAGTATCACCTGGCTTCTGATGTATAAACTTTCCCTTTTCCCTCATCCCAGGAAATCACCGCAGTCCACATACTGGCTTGTCACAGTGGGTATTATAGGAAATATTGACCAGGTATAGCAAGGGAAGAACGTCCTGTGGCTAATTTGATATTTGTGTTAATAAAGTCCAAATCTATGCCATATATGGTCTGCCAAATATGGTCTTCCAGTTACCTCAGGATGAGAATACAATAAGATGCACACAACACTAAAACTAAATTAAAAATAATTAAATATCTAATTAATGATTTAGAAGGCACTTCACGGCCATGAAGCACTTCTAGATAGATCATCCTTATAAACATCACTTGGAGTGCAAATTTATCCAGAATTACAGCGGACAGAATACCAGATAAGCCAGAAATGTCCTTTCTTTTTTTTTCTTCTTTTTAGTTCTACTAAAGTACCTCACACTTCTTGGTGACATTTTAGCCTAAAGTCTCACTTGTTTGTCACTTATGCTGAATGGTAGAACAGTAGGTGTAAAGGAGAAAAATTTCCTTTGAGAATCGGGAAAAACATTACCATTAATTTTTCCCTATGACCTGTCATGTTTTGAATCCAAGCCTCCTGGGGTGAAACATAGGGGATTTATCATCACCTGTCAAGCATTAGGGAGGGTCTCATGAGGGATGTAAATAACATTTTGGTTTATGCTCCACCTAAAAGCAAGATCAAGGCATGTTATGTTACTCATGAAGGTAGTAAAAATGTTATAACTCCCTGCTTAGTGATAGACTGGTCTGTCCCAAGTTTTACAATAAAGACAAGCCTAGAGTGGGAAGACAAAAAGGGGGAAATTTATGAATTTGAGCCACTCTCATTGTGGCTCAGTGTCTAATTATGTGCTTCTTGGGTTTGAAGCAGGTAGAAAATGCAAGAAAGGTCAGAGCCATTGGAATTTTGAAAGAGTCTCTGAGAAACAAACAGCAAGGGAAAAAAAAATTAAATAGCTAAGGCATATCCCTTGAGTAGCACAAAAGCAGTCCCAAGAAGAGTCAAAATCAGAAACTGCTGACCTATAACCTTGGAATATTCACCTTTTTCTTCCAAGAAATTCCTTATTCCTCTAAAAGCTTTGTATCTTAAGGACAGTTGATAAGCTCTTGACCCTCAACAAAGATAGGGCTTTTCTAATCAGTGTCTACAATGTTCTCTTTGGTAGTTACTGAATTAGATTATTTCCTTTGGTCCTACCATTTTTTCCTTGTATTATGGCTATTTATGGTACATGTTCCTTCCAGACCCAATTAAATAGCTTCTTAAGAGCATGGTCCATGTTGCATTGATTTTTGAATCCTCAGTACTGAGCAGAATACCTTGAATATATATATATATATATATATATATATATATATTTTTTTTTTTTTTTGGTCCAAGCTATGATTTTACTTGGTATATGGCACGCTCAGAATGGAAACTCCCTCAAGTCATGCAGGTCAGATATAGAAACTTGTAATTTATAGCCTCCACAAGTTTCTTGAGGAAACTCAGGGCCAGTGAGACATAGCCAGTAAATTCTTGTGGTGGGAAGATAGCCTTTATGTCACATTGCCATTTAACTTATATGTTAGTGCTTAATAAATATATGTTGAATTACATTAATTCTTCATTGACCCATATAAATATATATGCACAAATATACATGTATATATGTCCATATATATATACACATAATTTTTGAAAATACATTTTGGACAAAAGGAAAATATTAATAGTTTCACTTTTGCCCAGAATGTACTTCACTGTTTTGACATGAACTGGTTATATAATATTTTCATGTGTTTGAAGTTTTAAAATTTTAGTTTCTTTACTTCTTTGCCTTTTTCCCCCAAACAAAGGAAGCATACTGCCACTATAGCCTATAAGACGCTGGGCTATAACTTTGTTAAGAGATATCACCAGCTATTTTCTGGATGCCTTTAAGAAAGGATAAGTATATTATGTTTGTAATAAATGAGAGATGATCAGCAAGACCACTCTGGTTTTACCTCTCTGAGCCTTATTTTATTTTCTGGGGGAAAAAAGTGTTCAATAATATCTGAAGTAATTCCTTGCATTGTTGTGAAGTCGAAAGTTTTTAAGATGCATAGGAAGTATTTTGAGTGAAGAGCTACATAATCTCAAGAACTTCATGTAACGTTATCAGATATCATCTAACCATCTCCTTCTTTTCCTCCTTCCCTCCTTTTTTTCTCTTACCCTTCTCTTTTGCCTTTGCTTTCTCTTTCTTTTTATCACCCCCTTTCCTTTTTTCTCTTCCTTTTCCATTCCTTTTTCCCCTTCCCTTTCCTGTTAAAATAGGACGCCAATGATTAAAGAATAGCATGAAAGAAAGATAGCAGAATGATGATAATCATTATGATAACATTGGCATTTATGTAGCATTTTCAGGACTTTCAACTACTGTATGCAGTAGGTACAAATATCTTTTGTTTAGAATAGAAAAAACTGAAATTGCAATAGGTTGGTTTACTAGTCCGGAGTCATACAGCTATAAAGGGTAGAATTTGTTCTTAGGTCTAGTTATTAGTTCTGGACTCAGTACTTTGCCCATTAGGAAATTTAGTTGCCCCCAAGGGCAAATGTTGTTGATGAGCAAAGTACCCCAACCAAATAATTAAGATTGAATCAGTGGGATCATGTCCTTAATTTCCCTAGAATGGGAGCCTGTTATGGATATCCAAATTAATAATTTATTTAAGGAATTTAAGAGCAGCCTGAGTTGGAGTAACTGAGTAATCTGAGATTTTTCAGAGAAGCCGTTCTATCTGAAAGTACAAGTTGAGAATCCCCACTGTCCCATTGTCCTTGATCTCTGTAACTATATGGAAAGAAAGATTCTTACCGTTATATAAAGAGGGATGAACTCACTTGGGTTGCTCAGCAATGCTCACGAGAACAGCCTGTAGTCTGTTTTATTCCGCTAAAAACTGCTGCCATGGGGTGGAAAAGTTATTACTAAGTTATTACTTAGCTATGGTTGGGGGAGAACAAAAAAAGGGGATTGAATTTCTCAGTATGCAATTGATAACACTGGGCAGTATGGTTTTAAGCAGTTTGATTGACAACTTTCTCCACTCACTCAATCAGTGTGGGCCCAGATTAAAAATGTTACGTTTATTGATCTATCCTCCTTGAGTTTGTTCCTATTTCTTCCTTTCATTTTGGCCCCATTTTATTATTTGAAAAATAAAAGCAAAGGAGGTCTTCTATCCCCGAGCTTATGCCTGTGCTCCTAATCACTCTGTTTTTTTTTTTTTCTTTTTTTTTTAAATCAGTCTTTTGGTACTTGATTTCCCTTTAGCTAACCAAAGGCTAGAGGTTGGGGGAAGCAGAGAACAGGAATGGACCTGGGTGACTTTTCCTTGCTTGCAAGATGCTCGCACTTGAAACAAGAGGTAGGAGCCAGAGGCTGGAGTCTTTGAGATCAGGACTTGCTGGATACACTCCAGCAGCCACTAATTGGGCCTGTTCCACTAGGAGTTTGTATTCCGTGCTCCTTAGCATTCAGTGAGTTCTTTCCCAGACACCTCCACAGGGCGGCAGGGGGGAGCAGTGCAGGGAGCCATGTCTGCTTTGTACGACAGCTCCTGATGTTGCGTGTCGACGAGGGGAGCTTGAGCTCCTTTGGGGGTTGTGCTACTTACTCATTGTTTTGGTCTCTGAGGAGCCCTAGCTGCTCCGACGCTGTGGAAAGCAAATAAATACCTTTCTTGAGAGAGAAAATCAAACTCAGCAAAAGGCTCCTGTGAAGGTATTCTGATCCTTGGCTGAAAAGAGATTACTGTCTGTTTTTCACCCACCCCATGGGATGTGCTTCAAAGCCTTGCTCAGGCCTATAAGTAGACAGAGAGAAAAGAACTGATGGGACAGAATAGCAGAGGTATCAGAGGGAGAGGCACTGGGATGATTAATCCTGCTTAGGTGTGAGCCTGGCACTTCTAACATGGGCAGAATTTCATAGCTAGGTGGTTCTCACTGTATGAATGCTCTTGTACCCTCCGAACTAAAAAATGATTTGCAAAAGGAAATTATTCAGAAGGGATGGATAAGGTTGGTTTTAGATCAAACATGCATCTCAATTTTCACTTAACAACCAAGTCATTTTATTGAGAAATTCTAAGACAGAAACAAAACTGTGTGTTTTCAGATAGTGTAGGAGGAAGGTATTCAAAGCAGAAGGAAGTGAAAATGTTATTTTAAGTAATATTTCTTCTTAAGATTAAATAGTATGAATGGTAGTGTATAGTAGTGAGAGAATCTTTTGTATCATGAACATTTTCTTTTCTATGTTACTGTAGTTTAATGGAACTAACAGCAAAACCCTCCAAAATCTGGCACGACCTTCCCCATATATCCACATGCAGTTTTCTGCTACTCTCCTGCTCCTGTCAGGATATGGTCATCCCTATGAATAAAAATACACTGCTCTTCCATCCCTCCAGGACTTTGTTTCTGATGCTTTCTCTGTGGGAATTATTTTCCCTCTCTACAGATCCAAATTCTCTCCAAGCTGTAAGAAACAGTGTAAGTCCCACAACTTCCAAAAGTGCTGACGATATAAGTCCATGGTGAATACTCCTTTCTTTGAATTCTCTTGGTATTTATATTCTGGGATTTATTTCTCCAACTAGATTAGGATCTTCTTGAAGACATGTCATTTATTATCTTTGTTTCTGTCTCATTTAACTGAAAGGGCAAGGGAAGTAACAGAGGTTCAGTCACCCTACCTTCAGAATTCATGATGTTATAAAATTTTTAACAAGGACAAAAGTCAGCAGTCAAGAACTTTATCATGAAGTTCAGTTAAAGACATGAAACTTGATAAGGGAAAAAGGTCAGGTATTCCAGATGATTTCCCTGGAAAGAGAATTCTGATATATTCCATCTCAATTCAGTCTACTTATAAACTACCTGGTAAAAAGAACAAAGCAAAGTATATGCCCTTTCTTTTACTCCTTTCTGGCAAAGTTGAAGTGACTCAAAAAGTTGGGAATGGAATTGGAGAAGTGTGTTTTAAATTAATCAATTGCCATGTGGGGGACATGCAGGGTAGGCAAACATATATATGTGTATATATATATATATATATATATATATATATATTTATGTATATATATATTGTTCTCTTAGAAGGTATGGGACTAAGGAGTCTATTTTGGGAATGGAGGAAGTAATGTATCTTTTTCCATTCAACAAGGGTTTATTAAACAACTACTCTGTGCCTTGTATTTTCCATAAGATCTGTTTCTTAATATAACATTATTAGTTAGCACCTAATCTGATATGTTTCTAGATGATTTTAGATTTAAGATTTTTAACTTGGGATCTATAAATTTGTATGTTTTCCTCACAAGTGAGAGTGATAATACAAAGACACCAGATATGTAGTATAAGAGTGGAGCCTCTTTCCAATCCAATCCAAAAGGCATTTATTAACAGCAATTGTTAAATTGGGTTCCATAAACTTAGTTTTTTTAAAATAAAAATTGTATTTCAGTGTAATTAGTTTCCTTCATAATCATAAACATTTATATGAATTTTAAAACCCAATTTGAGATGTCCACTGGCTTCACCGAATTACAAAAGGGGTCCATGATACAAAAAGGTCAAGAATCCTTGAATATAGACTGCTATAATCACTGCTGTGTTAGTTCTAGTCCTTTGGGGGTCCCATTTGAACATGCTAGAGTACTTTTTTCCTTCATCTTCCCTGTCATGCTTTGCTGATTCTTGTAACCATGGCAAGAGTCATTCTCATTGCTCAGAAACAGACATGAGAAGCAGCTAAGTCAGAGAAGGCTTTAATGAAAATGTAAGTAAGTAGTATTGATTAGAGAAATGAGTTTTAGTGATGACAAAGCACCAAATGATTATAATCTGAGGCAGTTCTGGAAAGCCAGCAGCTGCTGCATTTAATTAAATAAATCCTATTGGCTGTTTTCTCATCAGTTGTCTTGACAACCATCACTTTTTTATAATGTAGGAACAATTTAGAGTTAGCCTAGGTTTTAATAGAGAAGAGCTGCTACTTTAGGGAAAGAAGTGATTTTGCTAGCCCACAGAAAGGGGGCCCTACTTTCAGCCTCTAAATGCACTTCACTGCCTCCATTGGATAATCTGTAAAATGAAAGGATTGAACCAGAAGATCTCTAATGTCTCCCACAGGGCTTAATCCTGTGAAATGTTTCACAATATCATTATTCCCATCACTCATTCACAAACACATAATAATTTTCCTAATGTAGCAGTTTGGAAGTGGTGCCATAATGCACAGACCCATCTTCCTGAGTTCAAATCCAGCCTCAGAGACGCACTAGCAAGTGAATGAATGATGGGAACTTGACAAAGGAGCAGACATTTTTGGTAATTTCCCTCAGTTTTTCAATAAGTGTTAACATCTAGGAGTTTTAAGTCAATTAGAAAAGAGACATCATATTCCTTTCATTATTATTTCAGGTGATTAATTTTTTTCTTTTCTTTTTTTATTATAGCTTTTTATTTACAAGTTATATGCATGGGTAATTTTTCAGCATTGATAATTGCAAAACCTTTTGTTCTAATTTTTCCCCTCCTTTCCCCCACCTCCTCCCCCAGATGGCAGGTAGACCAATACATGTTAAATATGTTAAAGTATCTGTTAAATACAATATATGTATACATGGTCCATACAGTTATTTTGCTGCACAAAAAGAATTGGACTTTGAAATAGTATACAATTATTTGCTGCACAAAAGGAATTGGACTTTGAAATAGCATACAGTTAGCCTGTGAGGGAAATCAAAAATGCAGGCAGAGAAAAATAGAGGGATTAGGAATTCTATGTAGTAGTTCATCCTCATTTCCCAGAATTCTTTCACTGGATGTATCTGGTTCAGTTCATAACTGCTCTATTGGAACTGATTTGGTTCATCTCATTGTTGAAGAGGGCCACATCCATCAGAATTGATCATCATATAGTATTGTTATTTGAAGTATATAATGAGAGTGATTAATTTGTTAACCAGACACAAGATAGAGACAACACAATAAACTAGATAATTTTATTACGTGTAACAGATAAGCTTTTATGCAAATTTAATTTATTAAGGATGGAGGAAGTGGTCAACTGGGAAAATCTTTATCTGACACTGAAGAAAATTGACAAAGATGACAAAAGACTAAAAAGTATATATTGCAGGGTGCTGTTGATGGAACTACAAATTGGCCCAAATTAGAATTATACAGCTAAAGCTACTAAAATATCCATACCATATCCTTTTGGCTCAGAGATTTCATTACTAGACATATACTCCCAAAGAATATACTGGGGACAAAAAGATCCTTCACATATCAAAATATTTATAGTAGTATTTTGGGGGGCAACATTAAAGAACTGGATTATGATAGTTAAATTGTGGAATGGCTAAATAAATTGTGGTACATAAAAGTAACGGAATGTTACTACACCAAGAAATAGCAAATATGATTAATATAAAGAGTCATGGAAAGACATAACCAAATGAAAAGTGAAGTAGAGTTCAGAAAATAATAAGCCCACTGATTATAATGTAAATGGAAGAAAAGAGAGGGACATGAATTTAATAAAGAGCTACTATGTGTCAGGCACTCTGATAAATACTGGGGCTATGAATACAATCTAAGAGGAAGACAACTTCTGCCCTTTAAAAGCGTATATTCTAATAAAGGAAGATATTTCAAAAAAGGGAGTTGAAAATTAGGGAAGAAAGGAAGAAAAAGAATCCAACATGGAGGATTGGGTTTGAAACCTAGAAGTCAGAGAAAGAATTGGGAGAGGAATCTAAGTTTGCCAGCCTAGGATCGTCCATAAAATGGAAGGCCTTAGAAGAATTCAATAAGGGGAGGAAAAGTCCATACTAGCAAAAGGATATTCTAGGATAAGGAGATGGTTGAATATACAGAGTTAGCAGGCTCCAAGTTCTAAGGGAAGATCTAGGATGAGACAGCAATGGAGTCAGAGTGTTGGAGTCCCAACTTTCAGGAGCAAGACCAGCAAGGGGAATGAGGGAATAGAAATAATTTCTGTGAAAAAATATGAAACTGAATCTACTGAAATTATACAGAATTACCCGGTTTTATGAAGACACCTTCCCTGCTCTTTTGCAGGGGATGAGGTCAAGGGATATGGGACATTGTATATGATGTCTCTTTATTAGTTTTATCATTTTTCCTTTTTCTTACTTTTTTCTTGTTTTATTTATTATTATTATAACATATAAATATTATGTTTATAGGAATGAGTTGGGAAAATTTAGGCAATGCAAAAAAGTCATATAAATTATAATCTATAATTTGAATCTATAATCTGAAACTATAAGGAGGATGTCTAGACTGATACCTAATTTCCCTTCCATAGCTAATGACCAATTCTATGACCATAAAATTGACCCTATAAATAAACATGAGACCAGAGGATTATCAGTGACAGCTTTGAGATGATAATTTTTAAATCTGATATCTATCGAGTGATATATGGTTTGCAAAGTTCTTTCCTGTTAGTTCTTTCTCTTTCTTCCATGTACATTGTAATCACTGCATTTATTATTTTCTGAGCTCTAGGAGTCTAGGAGTTAAGATCCTCCTTTTTAAATATGATAAAATTTAGGCAGTGAAAGAATAGGGATCATCTTCAAGATCATATATGACTTAATTGATCCCAGGACTCTAATTATACTTCCTGTACTTTATCCATGAATTCATGCTGCTTCTTAGAATGCAGTGAAGTTTCCCTTGCCTTAAATAAAATAAGGCAATTGACAAATATAACAGTATAATAAATAGAGGCCTGAATTGTTATGAAGAAACACCAGGTTTTGAATCCAAAAAGTCTTACAGCTATTTGATCTTGGACAATCTCTTTTGTTCTTAGTGTCTTCATCTATAAAATTATGTGGTTGTAGGACCTTCACAGCCTTCTCTAATCATAATCTATGACCCTAATTTGTTTTTTCAGCATAGAAATGAACCTCTCTACTGATCTGATGTTCATGTTAGTAGAGATTGCATGGGATTGAATCATAATTAAATTTTAGTTTCTGTTTTATAACTCTTAGACTTAATTTAAGTCACTTAAACCCACTGAGTTTTTTTTTCTGTCAAATGGAAATAATACATTTCTCATAGCATCAGTATGGTGATAAAAAGTGAAGATAAAAAGCTATGAAAACTCATTGTAATGAAAACTGATAGTAATATGTTGATATGATATGTTATCATCATCATCATCTTCAATATCATCAAAGTGTATCATCTGTGGAACACTGAAAGTATAACGAAGGATCCCAGTGATTTTGCCAGTAGACTGTAGGTAGAGGGGATTCTTGTTTTTGCATAGATTGTATTAGATGGCTTCCAATGTCCAGTCCAAACTCTAAAAGATGTTTCTATTTTTCTTTGCTTATTTTTACAATTTCCAAAAGTAGAGTGGATATAGATTGTACTTTTGCTTGAAAATTAATAGATGAATATTTAATAGTCCATTATGTCTGACTAAGCATGTAGCACTAACTTTGCTTTACTTAATTATGCCTCTTTAACAAAGGTCCTTCCTACTACACTACATCAAATCATTCCATTATACAGCTCTTAGCATTATTCAAATGAATTTGGCTGTAGAATAATTTTAGTTTGAAATATGTTTAGAGGCCATAAATTTAATTGAGGGATATGAAACCTTTTTGGGGAAAAGGAGCAAATAAAAATTTTTAGCAAAATGGGGGAATTTAAAATTATATTTGTGTAAAATATTCTTGTATCTGAGACTTGTTTTAGATGGTTGGGGAGAGGGGTGCGCCAGACTTGTAATTTCACTGGACCAAGGAACTCCCATTGAGGAGGTCCTCATACTCCCAACATTGACAGACAACTCATGTGTAACTTACAGAGACAAACTGATGTCTGGAGTACTAGGGAGGTTACATGAAGGATCCATGTTCACGTATAACTCTCTATTAGGTGTCAGTTGTAGGATTCTCAATGATCCAGATGATCCGCAGAATTGCACTGCCTTTCATTTTTAATGGGTATAAATTTAATATGTAATATATTGGGAACTGTCACCACAGTTGAAGTTTTCCAATGGAATGTCTTTATGTATTGTGTAGAAAATGTTTCTGTGGAAAAAAAAACTTTAGGAAATTCCATTTTTGCACATATGGTAGACATATAAAAATTACATAAATTCATATAGCGATAATGATAATGATAGTACCAATAATTCTATCAAATAAGATGAGAATATTTTTTTCAATAATAATTATTTTTCAAATAAGCTATGGCATACTTTGTTATAATCTCAACAAGCATACATAAAATTCACCATTATGTGGCATAGTTGGGCAGGTTCAATTTTATTATACCCCACAAAGCCATTACTAAGGTGTCATTAGCTATCAAGGAGTTAAACTGTCTGGAATAATTATGCTTCTTCTAGTTCATTAAAACATTTAAATAATGAGTGGTTTTAATGTAATTTTATGTAATGCATGCCAATGTAATTGTACTTACTAGGCATCCGGATTCCTAGTCTCTTATTTAAAAATTCTACTTTCTTTGATTAACAGCATTTTCCATTTTACTTCAAGCCTCCTATTTTGTCTTGTTCCTTTTGTCAATCACAGCTTTATGGGATCAGCAAATGGGAGATTTGCTTCTATCACCACTTTATGTGAGAGCATGATTTCCTTGCTGTTTCCTGGGTAAATAGAGACCTAAAGAAACCTTGGAACCTATCTTGTGAAACCATGCCCCAAAGTGTTCTAGCAGAATCTGAATGTAAATGATGAGAACTTTCATCGATTTCCAGTTGGAAAGTGTTATAAAGATTATCTAGTAGTACTTTCCATATTTGTAAATGAGTCTTTTTTCCAAGGTCATGGGGATACTATAGTAAGAACCAAGACAACATTTGAAATCATGTCCTTTCACTCCAAATTCAAAAGTCTTTGTGAAAAATTTATTTTATTCTGAACTTAAGAAATAAAACAAGCATGTCCACAAAATCTTTCTAAAAAACATAGTTCATTTATCTGTAAATATATTTGAATAGTCAAATTTATTCATAGCTCTCCAATATAACTGATGTAATGCAGTAAAACCTTGATTAATAAGAATACAACTAAACAATGGCAAATTATGTCTTTCTTTCTCCCTCCCTCCTCCTCCCCTCTCTCTTTTGACTATATCCTTTACCACAAATTAGAAAACAGCTAAAGTAAACCTAATCTATAAAATGAGAATCATAGGAGATGCACTTGTTTCACAATATTGTTGTCATAGTTAAATGGAAAACTATAGAGAGAGAGAGGCTTCATAAACTATAATTCTATGAAAATATCACTCCTTGACCAGCTTTGCTCCATGCTTCTTCCATTTCCTACTTAATCTCTATCTCTGCCTTTCATGAAACTTTCTTATTTTCCCTGGTCTAATAGTAAGACTATCACCTTTTCTGGTGAGAAGCTGGGCCATCTTCCAACCATTCACAAACTCTTTTCCATGTTCCTTTTATATGTTTTCTTCCCCAGTAGGAGGATAAATTTCTTTACTCCATCATTTTGGCTTTGTTTCCCCCAAGGTCTAGATTCTTGAGGACAGAGGTTTGCTTTCATAGTTTTCCTTACCATTACTGTATCTGATCCATAGTCAAAATGTTATTGTAAATAAAATAGTAGATGTAATCTGATATATTAAGGAAAGAGCAATTTTTGTTATATATTCTGATATTACTTTATAGTAAAAAGACTCCCTATGACCTGTATGATCTGGGAAGAATCATTTCCCTGGATTGAAGTTTCCTTAGTTTTAAAATGAGGGGGGTTGGATTACATGGTCTTTGAAATATCTCTTCCAACTCTAGATTTATTGACCCCATGATTTTATACTTGGATTATAATCCCCGCTCTGACACTAACTTTCTTACCTTTGGCAAGTCACCCAATTTCCCTGAACTTCAGCTAAAGTCACCCAATTTCCCTGAACTTCAGTGGGAAAATAATGTTTGAACTTTTTAACTTGAATGTTTTTCCTGAGGGTTCTGTAAATGTGCTTTGTAAATGTAGTGTGTTATATCAACATAAAGCCTTATTATTATAGTCTAATGTTACTCAGTGGTAAACCAAAAGGTTCCTTCATACTTATCCTTTACAGAATAACCTTAGTATTGATTTTAAAAAGTGTCTGATCATTTTCATTCATCAAAGGAAGATACCCTGACTACTTATACAGCTTTTGGTAGATAAATATAATGATTTTTTAAAAAACATTTTATCTGTAACATTGATATCACAGAGGTTTTGGGGAGGTGGTGCTGGTCTAGCAGAAATCATGCTAGATTCTTATCTCAGTTAGAATGTTGATTCTGCCACTTACCACTTGTATAAAAATGGGCAAATTATTTATCTCCACTGGGTCTCAGTCTTTTCATTTACAAGTTGAGGATATTCTTCTAGATCAACTGAGGTAATTTCCAGCTTGAAATTTAAGATTTGATGGGAAACTGTCATCAAGATAGATCAAAATATTCCTGATGACAAAAGAGAATCCCCATAATGACTCACTTTGCAGCTGGTCATCCAACCTTTGATTGAAAACTCCAATTAATAAGAGCCTACTACTACCTGCTGAGGATGTTCATTCCATTTCTAAGTACTCCTAAGTTTTAGTGGAAAAACATTCTTATGTCAGACCTAAATTTATTTCTTTGCACTTTGTACTTTCCCCTACTGCTGTTCCTTTTACCCACTGGGAAAATGTGACAGCTTTTCAAGTAATTACAGATAGCTATCCCTTCTTCAGCCTAAATAATCCTGGTTATATCTAGATGATCCTCCTATGGATTTTAGGGCCTTCCCTTTCTGGACAATCTCCAATTTGATCCTTGATCCCCAAATGAACTAGATAATTCAGTTAACCATTGCACAGCATTCCCTAAGGATTCCAAAGAACTGGGTTTGTACTGTGCATTCCCAGATATATTTTAAATTTGATTTTTGTTTTGGGTCCCATGCTGGAGAAAAGAAGCTCCAGTCCATGGAAGCTAATTCCACTAAGCCATCCCTCCTTTTATGTAAATATGTTTCTGACAGAATGCCTCACAACTGAAAAGCAATGATTAGCAGACTTGGCTCAAAAGAAAAACCTTCAATAAAGCATTCATTTTATAGGGTTTATAAGTTATAAGCCTTTCACATTCTTGAAAGAGCCATAATGACTCTCCTTCACAGGTGATCTGTCACCGTTTATAAGAATCTAGATAATCTATATAGGAAAAGTGCCGAGGTAAAAAGAAGGAAAGAGAGAAAAAGAGAATTATGTTCAATTTACAAGTGATTAAAATACAGCCCAAAGGCAGACTAGCCACTGACTCACTCAGCTGACCCTGGGAACCCTGAGAGGCATGAAAGACAGAAGCATCACATGAGCTTTTAAACCTAACAGTCTATGGATCAACTATCTTCCATTGAGGGACCTTTGCTCTGAAAATGCTGCTAAGCACTAATGTAATTCTGTGTGACAATAGCTACAGGTCTCACAGCTATTTCCATTATAATCCTCCATTTTCTGGGGTCTGTTACTCAGACATGAAATTCAGTTGACATTCAAGGTCTCACCTATTAATTTTTTTCTTTGCCACACAAAATTTTCAGTGTTAAAAAATTATATATTTTACTGACCATAAGTTACCAACGTGGGGGAGATAATTTACAAAGGTATTTTAAAAAGTGACAGTTCTATAATGCCATCTATTAAAATGACATTTTGCAGGTGTTAGTTTCATAATGTGAATTTCATATTCAGGCTTCGATAAAGTCTATTTTGATGGATTAATGTAAAAAGCAACTACTAAGGTTTTAAAATATGATTGCTTTATTCGCTGAAATATTTTCATGTATATTTTAAATTCTGAAAGAATTCTGAAAATGAATGAAATGAATGAAAAGGACAAAATATTTTAAATTTCCTCTTGCGCTATTCACTTTAGTCTAAAATGGTGACTTTTTTTGAGGGGGGGATGAGAGGGAAAAAATGTTGAAGCTTCTTTTCCTTTACAACTCATTTTCAAGTATGGAGCTAAATGCTGGATTTTCCACCCTTTTCAAATTTAGCCAAAATGTTGCTCTGTGAGTATTTGCAAAGCTTCTTGTTCCTTTCATTTGAGATTTTCAAGGCATCAAGTTGTCACATATTTACGGATTCTGATCCCCATGCTAGGGTATTTGTGTGTGTGCTCATCAAAAAAACTCAGTACATACATCTACAAACTATCCATTCGTTTTCTCCCTTTCATAGTTATCATTCAATAGTTCTACAGAGAGGATCATTACTTTAGTAAGCAGTTTAATTTAATCAGAATAATGATAGTTATTGTTTAGTTGGTTTTGGTCATTTAGGGCTTTTTAGCAAAGATTCATGAATGCTTTGTCATTTCCCTTTTTGTTCATGAGGGAAATAGTTAATTGACTTGCCCAGGTTCACCTAGTTACTAACTGTCTGAGGATGCAATTGAACTCCCATCTTCTGGACTTCAGGTCTGCATTCTATCCACTGCTCTATCTAGTTCCCCAGTGACGAACAGGCAGAGACAAAGCTATCTCAGAAAAGGCAATTGTCCCAGTTCCTTCCATGTCCTCCTGGTGTGGAACCTCATTCCTGGTACCTTCCACTCCATGGTAAATTGAATAGAAAATTCTCATTCTTAATAGACTCCCACTGGTACGGCTCCCATTGATACAGGGAGGAGGTGGATATGATTTATTCTCCCAGTCCATATCAAATGAGTGCTATGCTCATTTTTCATATTAATTGTATTAGGAACCTTAATCCTTTCTCTTTTGCCTTTTTTTTCCTACATTTATCTGTGATTATTAGTAAGCCAGTTTCAGATTTCTTTCTGCTCTATTCCAGTTACTTCCTCTGCCAACAGACAAGGAGTTCTTATTTTTTTTTTATTAGAAATGTAACCAAAGCATGAAGAGAAACTTTCCTCACATCTGCACTACCTCTGCTTGCCTTCTGTTTACACTTTCGCATTTTTCATAGTGTCTTGGGGAAAAAAAATCTACTAATTTACTCCTTTGCCTCCAAAGACTTGGGGGAATTTTAGTATTGGGGAAGAAGGGTCAAGGCAACACAATCTCCTAGATAAAGATCAACTAACATAGTTTTTTAACAAGACAATTATTTCTGACTTTGTAATAAATAAACAAACAAATGAAATGAAAGTAGAACAGAGAAGTCTCAAGAAACCCGAGATTTTATTCTCCTTTGGTTGTTAATACTCTGACTATAATACTATAGAAGGTCAAAGACAGAGATCACTACAAAACTAGACGTTCCAAATTGCATCAGCTTTGAAATTTTGAAATTTCAGATAGTTGGAAATCACTTTTAAGGCTTAAAATATGTGATGAAGCCTTTTTTCCCCCCTTACTGAATTGATGAATAAGCCACTTGCATATTTACCAGCAAAAAAGACAACCTACAGGTTAGTCATTTTTCCTTAAGATAGATTGAATGAGTTCTTTCTGAGTGTGATGTGGATACTGAACACAGTCCAAATAGCTCAATGAGCCAAATGCGGAACCACCCACAGAGGGAAGATTCTTGAGACATCATGCTTTTTTAAGGTACACAAGTCTTCCAAAATCTACTTCCTCAGCCCTAATACTATCTGTAACCTTAGGCAATCCTCTGTGTTGCTACTGATGTTTTTACTTATTTTATGTAGCAGGTGACCCTGGATGCAGTGACTTTGAACTTGAGAATGTTCAAACTGAGAGACCATTTGACTCAATCCACTGATTTTACAGAGAAAACTGAGCCAGAGGGAAGAAAGGAGAGAAGGTAGGAGGGAGAGAGAGTGAGAAAGAGAGCGTGAGAGAGACAGAGAGAAATTGAGAGACACGGGGAGTAAAAAAAAGAGACAGACAGATAAATAATCAGAGAGAGTGAAAATAGAGAGCCAGAGCTGAAGCAAGTCACTTCAGCAACAGCAGAGCTGAAATTAGAACTCATTTGGATCACCTCATTGTTGATTGGATTTTCTATCACCTTGTCCCATAATGGTAATAATATTTTTGTTTTTGAAAAACATAGCCCAAGAAGTGGGTTGAAAGATAGTTGATTTTTTTTGCATCCTTAGCTAATTTAAAACATTATATCATGGATCATCAATGGTGTGTGTTTCATTTCATCATTCCAATTTTTAGGAATAGTAGAAATAATAAGAAAAACGAAGATCATATCTGGGATTTAGTAATTAACTCTCGTTCTCCTCTCAGCCAGTATCCAGAGAATGTTCTGGCCTTAATACACATTCAGCTCAGTTCTTACCCCTTTGACACCTGCAAGTATGCAACTGAACAATAAGAAATGAGGCTTATAATGATAGCCTTGAGTCACTACATGGTTCCTAATCAGTAATGCAAGATTTCATTGTGTTCAAGAGATTGCACTTATTAAAAGGGAAAACAAGGAAAATGCAGCTATTTTAGAAAGATTTTCAACAACAACTTGAAATGATAAGTGTTTTAGGGTACCCTTCAATTAACTAGAAAATCATTTTCATCAAAACACTACTATTCTAGTTAATTAAGGCTTTGCCACAGTTGGGGACAAAAACAAGTTTGTTTTTTTTCCTCTATGATTACATTTCTAAAAGTGTTATATAAGAAAAAGAGCAACGGAAAGACAGTGAGTGTCCTTAGAGATGAATTTGGTGCCCTCGATGTTTACTCTGGCTCTGGAAAAATAATCGTCACTCTCTGAGCCTGTTTTTGTTCATTTATAAAATGGGATAATACTAATCTGCTATTTCATGGGACTCTTGTCAGGGACAACTTTGTAAAATAAAAAGTACTCAGCTGGTGTGCAGTCACTGGCATGGAATTCCAGCTCCTGTGGAGGCTGAGGCAAGGGTTCAGAGCTGCAATGTGTTCTGTCACTGCTCTACACTGTGACCCATGTTGGGTCCACCATTTAGTCTGAGGAGAAGTGAACCAGCCCAGATCAGAAATGGCACAGACCATAGCATTTAGAATGACCAGTAGTGGAATTGGGACATGAGTTACTCTTGTACTTCCATTCTGGGTGAGAAAGACCCTATCTGAAAAATAAACAAGCAAAACAAAAAAAAAATTAAACTCTGGAATTGTTATATAGAATTATTATGCTATAACTTCTGGTTTCATAGTACCTCTCTATGACTTATGATTTTGTTGATGATTAGCCACTCATTTTTGAAGCTCTGTCAATTTGGGGGGAGGGGGGAACTACATTTTCCTGATCAACTTCCAAATTGAATAAACATTTATCTTGCTCCTATTATGTGCAAGGCACTGAGGTTGCAAAAGCAAAACAGGATCAGCCCTTGAGAAGCTTGTGTTTTATGGGGAAAATATAATATACTTAAATATTAGAAAAATAAAGATATTTGAGCATATAGATAGTACACTTAGCAAATGACAGGGCAAGAGACAGAGATCACAGAATCACGGATTTCATTTTGCAAAGGAGTCTTAGGGTTACTAACTCCAACAACTTCACCTTACAAAATAGGAAATTGAGACCAGGAAATTTAAGTAAGCTACCCAAGGTTATACAGAGAATAATTAACAAAGCCAGCATTTTGAACTTAGATGTAATATCCACCCTCTTCAAGTTCCAGTAGGATGCATCACCTAAACTGAGCTAAGCAAATGGCAGGTGCTTAATGAATACTTATTGATGGGCAAATCTTAATAAAAGATGATGATGTTGAGAAACCGAGATGAGAAGAGAGTATTCAGACGTAGGGAATGGTTTGTGCACATGGAGATAATCGAAGGAATGTCAATTTCAGAAAACAGATTATAGGGCATTTTTGATAGCACAGTAAAGGACAGAAAAGTGAAATAATATTTGAAGCCAAATGGTGGAAGACCTTTATAATTCCAGCAGAATGTATTTTATTTTAAAGGTAGTTCTTGAGTAATGGTTTACCATGGTCGGACCTGTTATTTGGATTATTTGGTTGGCTATATGAATGATGGATTAGAGATAACTAGTTTCAGAGAATAGAAACTGGGAGCACTAAAATCAAAGAAGCTACAGTAGTCTAGGAAAAAGGTCATGTGGGCAATTAGAACACTGAGTGTGTGACTGTCAAAAAGGGGATGGATTTCAGAAATCTAATGAAAAAATAGAATCAACATTTTCATCTGATCAATATGGAAGGATGAGAGAGACAGAAGAAGGGGAAGAAAGACAAAGAATTTGAATATGGTTGGCAGGAAGGATGATAATCCTCTGCATATTTAAGTGACTCGGCTAGCTAGGATCATATCAATAAGAAATGTCAGATATCAGATTCAAAGTGCTATCTTCCAGACTCCAAGCCTTAGGTACCAATTATTCTACAACGCTGGCTCTTCTGTTTTGGAAAATAAGGAGTCAAGCCCTGCTTTGGATACACACAGACTAAGAAACCATATGCAGGTCATTTAACCTTTAAGTATCCCCCAAGTCAATTCTTTATAACTGGGAACTTGAAAAGCAAATTGCAATGTGTTAATGGGGGAACTATCTTTGCCAGGAATTCCCTTCATAAATGAAATTTTTACCCCCAAACCTCAATCCCAAACACTCAGGAGACTAGATTTTAAAGTATATTTATATTATTTATTTAATATTTTATTTATATAGACTAGATTCTATAGCATTGTATAATAACACAAAGGTAATTTTGTCTAATCCTTTTCATAGTACATAGGAGGTATTTGGGGCCCAGAGAAATTATGACACAAGATCACACCTATAGAAAATGGCAGAGAACCGGGATTCAATCCCATACCCTTTAAGTATCATTAAAATATTCTTGCTAATATATTTACACATGTCTGTACATAAAAAAGCATATCCCAAAAATCTCTGTGCAATTTTAAGGTATTAATAGTTAAATTTTCCAAGTGGGATGAGGAATTTTGTCCCACTAAAGCTATTCAAAGATTAAAACTATACTAAGATTTTGGGGATATAATTTCTAGGTGCATATATATGTATGTTACTACATATTAATAACTTCTCTATTTATTTTATTACACATGAAGATTTTGGGGGACATTAAGTAGAGGAACAAATATTTATAGATGGGCATATTTGCTATTACTATTGACTGATTCTTTGCTTAATTGAAAGCTTGCCTATAATTCCCCTAGCTATTCATATGTGAAACTAAATGTTTTCAGGATTTCCCTAGAGTGAGCTCCCAAAAGATAAATTAAATTGAATGCCACACATGAACAGTTCTGATTTTGGGTTCTTTAGCATTGTTCTGACTATATGGTAGTAATAAAACTCAATAATGTCATAATCTCTCCACCTCCTGATATGCATTGCTAAATAAACAGTGGCTTTGGCCATCAGCAAAAGTCATCTTTTACTATTATCCTAATTAAAAATTAGGAAAGCGTTTGAGGAACAGATACTTTTCCTTGTTATGATGACCACTGTTAAAAAAGGAAGAGGATGAGTTGGAGAAAATCCTGGGGAAAATGCTCCATCTAATTCAGAAAATTAAGAATAATTTAAAGGCATAATAAATGTAAGAAATGCTGGAAGGAAAATTGGAGGAAGGAGGTGATATAAATGCCTGAGCTAAAATACTAATATTGGCAAAAATTAGTTACAACAAATGTTAAAGGAAGAGTACATATGAAGAGTTGAATATTGCTTTTTGATTAATTCATTTTCCTATGTAGTTTGGAGTATTTGAATTTTTTTGAATTGAATAAGTAGATTATTCGATTCAACAACAACAATTACTTTCTTATTAGTTCTCTGCCTTTCTTATATCCCTGTGAAATAAGAAAATGTGATATGATTTTATCATATGATTTATTTATGTATGATTCACACACATTACATAGTATCTATGGAGGGGAAAATATGTCAAATTTAACAATTTTAAGGGATCTGATTCTAAAAGTCAATTAGCTGTTCCACAAGCATTTCCTAAGTACTTGCTATGCACCATGCTTATAACTAGGACACAGAGTCCTTTTAATACTTTGGATTTTCATTATTAAACATGACTTGTTTCGTGCAAGCTAATGTGGTAGATATTAGGTTTACAAAGACTAAAAAGAAATAGTCCATATTGTGAAGGATTTTAAATTCTACAACAATAGCTAGCGATTAAAAGTCTTATATTAACCTGAAACTTGTGGTAAGAATGGCATTTTTTTTGGCAAGTAAAAGCAAATTTATATTCCTTTATCTGGTATTTAAAGTAATTAATTTTGTATTTGGCTTTTAAGTACCTTACATGGATGCATTTTGTCTTCCCAAATTCATTCTTAAAAAAACTTTTTTAAATAAATCTTTTATTTCTTTTGTTTCCATCATTTGCTTTCCATCCCCACAGTTATTTATAAAAGGTTGGGGCCAGGACTAGAGCCTCCATGTGTTCTGGAGATCCAGTTTGTGGTACATTCAGATCATCTAATTTCCTGAAAAACTAGAAAACAAGAATTGGAAGATTTGGAGCAAAAGGACCAGTTGTCAAGGGCTCAGAAGCAAGAGATATTTCAAGAAAGATAATACCCTCGGGGCAAGTAGGAACCAATAAAAGATCAAGCAAGACAAGGAAAAAAAATATTCCCAAGTAGATATGAGTCAGTATATACAATCTGAGTAGAATGAATAAGCTCCAGTTTTTTTTTTTTTTTTGAGATGTTCTATCCTGCTCTCCATGAGGGTTATCTGTTGTCCCTCATGAGAAACAGCTATGTAAGAACATGAGAAGGACCCAAGAGACAGCCCAGAAGTATCTGAATGAATGAAAGTCCAGAACATTAAGAGGACTTTGTCCTAGAAATAAGCATGGTATGCAGCAAGTACTTAGGAAATGCTTGTTGAACAGCTAATTGCCTGACTTTCAGAATCAGATCCCTTAAAATTGTTAAATTTAACACATTTTCCCCTCCATAGATATTATGTAATGTGTGTGAGTCAGAGAATGCTTTAATAAAACCATATCAGATTTCCTTGTTTCACAGGGGTATAAGCAAGGCACAGGACTAACGAGAAAGTAATTTACTCATTCCTATTTTCTCTTCTAGTTGTTGATGCTACTTGCCTTAAATATCCTTTGGAAATTTCATTTCTATAGAGTCTTTGAAGAAACCAAGAGTCCTTAAGGGACCGGATTTCATCTTCGTTTTCTAGCAGCTCGGCAGTCTCAGCTTGCCTCTGCACTCCTAATCTGCTCCAATGAATGAATAATGGCACAGAATGCTTCTGTTTGCCTCAAATGTTCACCATTTCAGGATAGGGGAGCTTTAAGAAATGTTTCAATGCTATTTTTCAAAGTGGTCTTAGGGGAACCGCAAGTGTTTTCCATCCTTCCACAACTCACATTCAGCAAAAGGAGTTTCATTGTCTGGCTTGTGCCTAGGATACAGTGATATGTCACAAAAAAGTCTGATCTAGAGTCAGAGGATGTGGCTTTGAAAATTGGCTGAGTCTTACTCCTTCCATTACCATAAGCGGGTCACCCTGGGAATCGGTTCCTCAGTGAGGGATGGAGAGAGGGGGTCACTAGGTCTTTCTAAGGTAACATTCCACTCCAGTGCTATAAAGCACAAAATCATGCCCCTTTCTAGGCTTATTCTTTTCAGCTGTTAAGTCAATTGATAAGCATTTAGTGTTTACTGGGGGAAAGGCTCCAGAATACATTGTGGTGATTTTTTAAAAAGAAAAAAAAAATTACAACAATTCCTTGCTTTCAAGGAGCTTATATATTAATGGATGATCCAACTTATACATGAAAGTCAACATGTAGAGGTAAAGATATAGATATAGCTATAGATTCATTAAACAAAATTACCTCTGAGGTCTCTTTTAGCTCTAAATATATTACCTCCAAAGTCATCTTCCCCTCTGAGCTTCAGTTTTCCATATGTTAAAAATAAAATAAAAGGGATGAAACTAATTAGTCTCTAAGATCCATTTTAACTCTAAATTTGTGTCCACAAAGTTATTTCTCCTTGATGGGCTTACTTTTTCTCATCTGTAAAATAAAGAAGTTAGATAACCTTACAGGTCTCTCTGAGCCATCTGGGTGCTATAGTGACTAGAGAGTTGAGCCTGGAGTCAGAAAGACCTGAGTTCAAATTCAGCCTCAGATGCTTACTTTAGGCAAATCTCAAGTTTCTTCAATTGTAAAATGGGGATCATAATAACATCTACTTCATAGAGTTTTTACGAGGATTGAGAAAATATTTGTAAAGCACTTAGTACAGTATGTGGCAAATAGAAGGTGCTCAATAAATGCTTATTTCCTTCTCCCTTCCCTTGTTTTTCCTTTCAGCAGTATATCTGTGGTTCACAGTCACATAAGCTCTCTAGACCTCAGTTTCCTCATTAGATGATATTCTCTGAGGCTGCTTCTAGCTCTAAATCTATGTTGTTAGCTATGCATTAGATTATTCAAGCATCAAGTAACTATCTGGCTTTCATAGAGGTTCTCATCCTATTAACAGTCATGGCTAATGAGAATATTTATGTTTTGATAATTGTATAAATATAAATATATATATATATATATATATATATATCAGAGTTAACATATATTTTAAAATGTTTAAAAAACAGAATATTTATACTTGAGTTTGCATTCTGAATATCCCTAATTTTTCCACAGAGCCATAGGTAATATTTGCATAGTGTCTCATCATTTTACAAAA
This sequence comes from Sarcophilus harrisii, assembly GCF_902635505.1. Lineage (NCBI taxonomy): Eukaryota > Metazoa > Chordata > Mammalia > Dasyuromorphia > Dasyuridae > Sarcophilus > Sarcophilus harrisii. Next base: position 209,164,879 of record NC_045431.1, read on the forward strand.
CAGTTACTGTCTTAGAAGTCATTACTGCATCATGTGATATATAAACAACCCCATCACTAGAGGTGGCAGAAATATTCTATACTTTCCCATTTTAAATGTTTGGAATCAGAGACACAGGGGAACTTGCCTGAGATCCTGTGAGCAGCAAGCAGCAAAGCTGGGACCTTTGTATTATTATTCATCTTTCAAAGAAAGCTATATCACATAGCCAAAGGAAGCCAGCGCTTTCCAATTATTGGTAACAAAAGAATGTAGTTTGACTCAGATTGGAAGGTTCCTATTTTTATTTTCATTTCATGCTTGTTTTGTGTGAATCTAGGTGACATGACTTCTCATCAGTGGCTTCACTCAAATACAGGTCTTAAAATGAAATTTCTCCATCAACATTCGATTATTTCCATCTCTGCTCAACATGATTTCCTCTTTTTCTCTTTTTTACCCACTTCCTACCTAATTAAGCATAAGGCAGATATCTTTGATATTCCTCTAATGCCTTCCCCTTTAAAGCTCAACAGCTTATTCTTTCTGCCAGTGATTCATTAGCTTTGTGTGAATTTGCTGTAGGAGGCTGCTCCTCTATTACTTACTCCACTTTTAACTTTTCCCACTCAAATTTATGTTTGCAAAGCAAATGATAAGACTACTGCCAGAAGTATGGGTGATTCACAATGCAATCAAACATACAGATAGATAGACATAGAAATATTTATATTTATATCTATATCTATGTGTATGTATCTATATCCATTTATCTATCTCTTTCTCTCTCTCTATGTATATATACATAGAGAAAGAGAGAGAGACAGACAGACAGAGAGAGAGACAAAGAGAACATACTCATGTCTTCAGGCTTAGGCAGACAATGTTTACAAACGGTCTTCTCTTATTGCAATGACTGCACAGCTACACATTTCAAGGGGTTGTGGTCAAATGTTGGAATCTGGGCTGCAATAATGCCAAAAAAATTCAGAAAAATGCAAAACTTTCTTTTCCCTTCTGCATCCAGGAAGGTTTTGGAAGTGAGGTGATAACAAGGATAGTTACAGTATTGATCAGAATTGCCAACTGGAATCATAATGTTTTGTTGCCTATTAACTAAATGAAGTTAGTCAAAAATTCATATTCTCTTTTCCCCAGGTATTCTAGTCAATCATGTCTTGTTTTGTTTTAGTTTGGTTTTTTTGATGTGCTTCTAAAATTTCTTTATTTTAATCACCTTAAATTAAACAACATAGTCCCTTCAAAAGGATTACAAAACATGATGAGAATCAGCATTGAAAAGAACACTGATAATTTAAGGTTTCTCAGTGGAAAGGAGACAAAATCAGTTATACATTTATTCCAGAGATTATGTTGACTTTTGTTTGTTTTATTTTTTTAATTCATTTTTTAAATTTTTTATGTTGACTTTTTTGAGCCTTTTTATAGGTATTAAATAAAAACTGTAGGATAACCATAAGGGGAAAAAAAGCCATGTACATAAATATATAGATATATTTATATTTAAATGTAGCTGGTCAAAGGAGAAATATGTAGAAAAGTTTAGGAGGGCCTCTAACTGGAAAGAACATGAAGGTTATGATATTAACGGCTTTGAACCTAATAAGAGCACATGATCCTCTGCCCTCAATATAATTTTGCTTTCTCATTTTCAGTTGAATGAAAAGGTCAGAGATTATCTGCATCTTATTTAATAGGATATTACTGTGATATTCAAACTTTCAACTCATCTATAATAACTGCACTACCAGCAGATGACATACTCTGTCTTTTAAAAAAAAAAAGATCTAGGTAGTAAGTCTTGAGCTACTTAATTTTTATCTTCTATAGACCTATAAAACCTGCTGTCAATTTGTAGCCATCCTTTCCTCCTTTGTCCCAGAATGAAGAATGATGTTGTTCCATTTGCTCAGGTTAACCAGTTGTCTCCTTGATTCTACTTATTCTCATCCTCTTTTGCAGCTTGCTCCTCAGTCTCATTTCCACTCTGTATTTGCCTGCCCTACTCCATGAATATAGAATCAAACTTTCCTTATTTGTTAAAAAAAAAAAATCACTTTGTCCTGACATATCCTGAAGCTATTATTCTGTATATCTTAATTCTTTTACATCCAAACTTTTAGAAATACAACTCTACATTGACTCTCTCCCTTTGCTCCCCATCAATTCATTCTTTACTCATCTGGCTTTGATTCCCACAATTCTATTGAAGTGAATCTATTCACTCAAAGTTACCAATTTTAATTGCTAAATCCACTGGCCTTTTCTCAGTTTCCAATTTTCTTTGACTTTTGTGCTGTATTTAACACTGTCAATAACCCCTTTTCCCACTGTAGATTCTTTCTTAGTTTTCATCAAAATGCTTTCTTCTTGTTCTGATACATTCTGACCATTGCCTCTTTCTTTCACAATTCTCCTCCTAATCCTTTAATGAGGACTTTTTTTTTTTTTTTTTTCATGAAACTCTCTTGCGGGCCTTTACCTCCCTCCTTTTTCATTAACCTCATCTGCTCTGCTCCTATGCATTCAAGTATTATTTCACTGCAGATGAATGGATCGCCCTCTTTTGTTCTCTTTCTCAGTTCTTCTCCTACTCCTGTCTCCCCACCTTCCAGACAAATTAAATCTAAAAATCCATTGTGGATGAGTTTAATGTCTCCAATCCTAATCTCTCCACTGCACTCCAGTCCTGCAACTTCGCTGGACTTCTAGACATCTCTACCTTAACATTCCCTTGGTACCTCAAACTCAACATGTTCAAAACTCAAGGGAACTCAAAGCCTTTTATCCGTTTCTACCTTCCCAATTCTCCAAATCATTCAAATTTCAAACCTTTTTACCCTTCTCCCTCAACTCCCACATTTATCCCATTACCAAATCAAGTCTATTGAACATTTATAGTATCTCTCAAATTTCTTGCCTTCTTTGATATGGTTACCTCACTTTTCCAGAGTTCATCACTACCTGCCACATTTAATGCAACAGTTCCCTAAATATGAGCTGTTGTAGCCCTAGTCCATTCTTCATGTTCTAATTATCCTTCTACTAATTCTATATTGCTATAATTCAAGAAACACCACAGTCTCTGAAGACTAGAAGTTTGGAATCCCAGAATTGAGAATGAGAGTGTGAAAATTGGATGAATATTTAGTTTTCCCAGAGTTATATAAAACTTAAATCAGAAAAATGAAATTGAAACCTAAGAAATTCAAAACAAGGAAAGAAAAACTTATGAAGGCAAACTGTAATCAGGGATGGGGTCTCATTCTTGGAAATGGTGGGAAAAATATAATCAGAGGTGAAAATTCACTCACAAGTGGATGGGAAGATGTAATGAAGGGTGAAAACTCAGGTTGGGAAATGAGACTCTCCTGATAGGCTGTGATTTCTGTAATACCTAGTCATTGGAGAATCAGGAAAAGGATTTGCATTTTGGGTGAAAGGGTATAAAAAGACATGTCTATTGATTCAAGAGTGCCTATTCTGTAAGATCACCCACTTCTGTAGATGTTTAATTAAATGGACTTCTTAACTTCACCCCTCCCAAGTCCAATAGAATTATTTCTCACAAGAATATTCTCTGGGGCAGCTAGATGGCACAGTGGATAGAGCACTAGTCCTAAAGTCTACCAAAATAAGGTCAAAATGGGTACATGATTTGGACATAAAGGATGATACCATAAGTAAATTAGAGCAAGGGATAATTTATCTACCAAATCTTCAGAGAAGAAAGGAATTTATGACCAAAGAACAATTAGAGAAGATTATGAAAGGTAAAATGGACAACTTTGATTACATTAAATTAAAAAGGTTTTACAACAGGAACATGATTAAAAGTAGTACAAAGCAGAAAAGTAAAAGTAGTAAAAAGAAGTACAAAGCTGGGAATTTTTTTTACAACCAGTTTCCAATAAAGGTCTCATTTTTAAAATATATAACAAACTGTGTCAAACTTATAAGAATACAAGTCTTTCCCCAGTTGAGTCAAAGGCTATGAACAGACAATTTTCAGGTGATGAAATTAAAGCCATCTGTAATCATATGAAAAAATGCTCTAAATCACTCTTGATTAGAGAAATGCAAATTAAAACAACTCTGAGGTACCACCTCATACCTCTCAGATTGGTTAAGATGGCAGGAAAAGATAATGATCCATGTTAAGCAGATGTGGGAAAAGTGGGACTTTAATGCATTGCTGGTGGAGTTGTGAACTGATCCAACCATTCTGGAGAACAATTTGGAACTGTGCCCAAAGGGCGTTAAAACTGTGCTTACCCTTTGACCCAGGAGTGCCATTACTGGGTCTGTATGCCAAGGAAATCATAAAGAAGGGAAAAGGACCCACATGTGTAAAATTGTTTGTAGCAACTTTTTTTGTAGTGACAAGAAACTAGAAACTGAGTGGATGCCCATCAGCTGGTAAATAGTTGAATAAGCTGTGGTATATGAAGGTAATGGAATATTATTGTTCTATAAGATATGATGAACAAGCTGATTTTAGAAAGGGCTGGAAAGATTTACATGAACTGATGCTGAGCGAAACAAGCAGAACCAGGAGATCATTGTATACAGTTTTAACAGCAAGATTGTGCTGTGATCATTTATGAAAATCTTGGTTCTTCTCAGTGATTCAATGATCTAAGGCCAATCCCAATAGATTTTGGAAAGAAAACACCAACTGCAACCAGAAAAAGAACTATGGAGATTAAATGAAAATCAACACATGCTATGTTTATTTCTTTTTTCTCTCCCAGGTTTTTTCTCTTTCATTCTGATTTTTCTTTCCCAACATGATACATAAAGCAATGCGTATTAAAAATAAATTATTTTTTTAAAAAAGAATGTCTTTGGTAGATATCAATAGGTTATAGTAGATTATTTATGATGACTTTTTTTTTTTTCGTCAGAAGATATATGACCGGAAAAGTGATATGAGCAGGGAGATTGAAGTGTAACCCATAAAAATGTAAAAATACCTAAAAAAAAGTTTTCCAAAACACTGGTTTCCCAAACATTGTGGAACAATTATGAGAAAAAAAATGAATGAAAAATGAGAAAAAAAGGAATGCATGAATGAGTTATGAACACTACTGGAACAAGTAACCACATGGATGAGATCACAGAGCCATTAAAACAATAAAAGGTCAATATTAATAGCTCAAATGAAGATAATCATTTACAATTTATACGATTTTTAAAAGAAACTCAGTATAGATGTTATATGTATTCCTATCTCCTTTATAGAGATGAATAAACAGAAATTGTCTGTGAGATTATCTAATATTTTCTACTTGATTTGAACTAGTTTTTTTTAGTACCAAGTATAGTTTCCCTTACACCACTCAATAGGCAGCCTCACAAAATTCATATTAGAGAACAAAGAAATCCTAGAGATTATTATGATTATTGATGAATTACTTTAGAAAGCAGAATTTCAAAATATTGGTCATTAAATATAAATCTCAACTGCAGTGTTAGAACAGCTAAAAAAAGGGGGGAAAAAGTACTGCATTTATCTCTTTTCTCTTTTTCATTATAATTCCATTATAATCACCTGGAATTGATCTGCAGGATTGTCATAGAACTTACTACAGAGCTTCCTATAATAAAAGTTTAATAAAAGGGGAAAAAATGACAGTGCCAAAATTGACTTTCCAGAAGATCTATTCATGCTTAAATGTTAAAACATCTTAAAAATGTAGTTAGGACTACTGAATAAAATCACCAGTAAGCATTAATGTGTTACATAATCACTTTCATAAATAGAATTATAGATATATTACAGATAAAATGTGAAACTAAAAGTGATGAAAACATCACTTGAGAACTAACCATCACAAGTAGATTTTAACCTCATTGAAAAAAATGATCTTCCATTATATACTTCAACAACAATACTATATGATGACCAGTTCTGATGGACCTGGCCATCCTCAGCAATGAGATCAACCAAATCATTTCCAATGGAGCAGTAATGAACTGATAGCTATACCCAGAGAAAGAACTCTGGGAGATGACTAAAAACCATTACATTGAATTCACAATCCCTATATTTATGCCCACCTGCATTTTGGATTTCCTTCACAAGCTAATTGTACAATATTTCAGAGTCTGATTCTTTTTGTACAGCAAAATAACGGTTTGGTCATGTATACTTATTGGGTATCTAATTTAATTTTAATATATTTAACATCTACTGGTCATCCTGCAATCTGGGGGAGGGGATGGGGGGGTAAGAGGGGAAAAATTGGAACAAGAGGTTTGGCAATTGTTAATGCTGTAAAGTTACCCATGCATATAACCTGTAAATAAAAGGCTATTAAATTTTAAAAAAAATGATCTCCTCTAAAAGTGAGAGGTCATATTGTACAGTGGAAATAACAATGTGGAATCAGAGGACATCGGTTTAAACTCTCTGTGAGTCACTTAACTGCCTTTGGTTATTGTTTGGGTCCTGATTGGCTCAGAATGAATATAAAGGGTGATTCTTTCTGTTTGGGTCAGAAACCCAGAGGTTTTTCTCCCAGACTGATTTCTTTTTGTTTTCTTCTTTCTTTTCTTTTTTTTTTCCTTTTTTCTTTCTTTCATTTAATTTTTTACCTTCCTTTTCTTTCTTTTTATCTTCTTTTCCCTACCTTCTATCCACACAAGGTACCCTATTCTTACTTGTGGGTGCTGTCCCCAAAGCAATGAAAATTTTGAGTTCTGGAGTTCTAGAGCCAGGAAGACACATCACTTAATTTACTCACATCTACACTGAGATGGAGAAGGAACTGGCTAAGCTGTCCTGTATCTTTGATAAGAAAACCCCAAATAGGATTGTTAAGAATCACATACAACTGAAATCACTGAACAACAATAATATAGATTATTCATCTGTCATCCAAGTAATAGTTGAGGCTAAGGGTGGATAATCTGATGATTAAAAGTTGATTTAGCCATTAGGTTATGATTTCTTTAGGTCAAAACAAATCCCAGAGATTTTCTAGAAAGAAAAGTGTTTGGGGATTTCATTAGATAGGTAGGAGTTTGCATACTTGTTAAATTAGGGATGATGGATTTTTAAAGCAAAATGGTGAATATAAATGAAGTAAAAGGTATAAGAGAGGAGAAATGAAAAATAAACCAAAATAAATATTTTAAGATTGTATGGGACAAGTTTTTAGACAGATGTTATCTTGTTATTTATTCACATGGAGAATTGGGGAAAGAGAAAATCAGAAGGACTCAAAGACATCATAATTCTTAGGCTAGGGAAAATCCTACTAATAATATCTCAGTGGAATTTGAGTTCCCATTTTATACTACTAGTATTATACATGCTTAAAAAGTAGGGCAAATTTTCAGGGCAAAATAATATATACATGCAACTTAATAATTATCATAATTCTCATTAGAACTTAATTGAATAGAGAAAGAAAAATTGAGAGAGAAAAGAGAGAGGAGCAGGTTATGAAATGGTCAAATACTAGTTGGCAATTGGCCTCTTCAGCAAAGTTTACTTGAAATGAGGAAAATAAAAACATCTTTTTTAGGAAATAAAATTCTATATACAAAATGGAGATTTAGACAAGTAGTCTGTCAGACTTTAAGACATTAGATGTCTGCTGAGGTTTTTTGCTGTTCTAAATCAATGATCTTATGATCATCAGACATTGCATTTTATAGTTGGGTGAATGATAGATTTGAAAATGATGGATTTGAAGTCAGAGGTCCTGACTTCTGTCACTACCTTCCTATTCAATCTAGGACAAGTAATTTAATTTATCTGGTTACCAGTTTACTTATGTACAAAATAATGAAGATTAATTGAGATGACCCCGTAAAGACCTTTTCCAGTCCTAAATATAATTTTTTTTCCCTTAGTCTATGAGTCAGAAGTATTCACTAGTACCACAGTGCCTGATATCAGGGTGGGGATGTAAAGAAGGGAAGGAGCTGCTCCAGAATGCACAAGCAAGGAACGAATGAGGGTTCATTTCGGAACATTTTTTTGGAAGCTAGAATTTTAGCCTTTGTCACTGACAGTCTACAACTCTATTTAAGTTTAACTCCAGCATGAAAAGTTTTGTTCAGCCTCAGGAAATAGGATCTCTGCTCAACACAGCCTTAGGCAAAGATTGTCTTACACACAGGTATAACATCAGTGCTTGATGAAACACCGAACATTCCATAGGCTGTAACTCATCCATTTGGCTGGCCAGTGCTTTATCCAGGGCAAAGAAAAATAAGTTATGTGAAGAATACATTGATTCTCCTGGAGACAAAGAATAGACATATACTTCATGAGTTATATTCAGAGGCATCAAGACTTAGAATTTAACAAAAATGATAGAGAACATACGCTTTTTTTTGAGTTCATACAAGGACGATATGAGACAATAATATTAAAATATTATCCTTTTTTTAAAGCTAAGCCTTCTGAGTTTTTGATTTTGTGAATATTATAACAAAAATCCTTTGATGTATACTGAGGGCAATGGAAGGGTCAGTCCAGTGCTGCAAGTGAAGAATATAGTTTCAGTGCATAATAGCAAGAGAACTGAAAGTGTTCTCAGAGGCCATTTAATTCAAATCTTTCAGTTTTCAGGTGAGGAAATTGAGACCCATAGAAGGTAAATGACTTACCTAAGCTACCTCAGGTCTTCTACCTGCAGAGCCATTATACTTTCTACTCTACCATGCTGCACCCATGAGTTTCATTAGTATTCTTATACTGAAACACAAAGAATCATTCTAAAAAACAAAATAAAACAAAACAACATTGGATGCATCCCTTGTGGTTGAACTTATGGAAAGAAATGGAAGACAGATGTTAAGGAATGGTTGGGTTACAATCTACATCTTTCAAGAGAATATTTACATCAAGAGATACCTGATTAACAGGTTATTGGAAAATAAAATATTAGAGAGTAAATCTTCAGAGATTTCAAGATACCAATCAATCAACAAATATTTTTAAATGCCTAGGATGCACCAGGAGTGATGCTGGGAATATAGAGACAAAACAGTCTCCGCCTCAAAATGTTTTCTTAAACTTGCAAGATTTTAAGAAACAATGTTACACTGTTATGCCCAAATAGCAAAAGCACAGATTATATTCAATCATCAGCAACAATTCTGGTCCAGGGGAATCTTTCTCGTTATGAGCATTATGACTATGCTGATCAGAAGACCTTGGACATATGGGAATTCCATATCTCATTGCTATTGAATGCCCATGCTAAGACCTTAACATTTATATTTGACCAATTTAGAAATTGAATTTAGAATTTAGTGATTGCTCTAAAATACAATTCATCATTGTCCTTAAGAATTGAAATCATCAATGTCAAGAGTTTTATATTTGGATGGCTTGATAACACTTATCTTAGAGATAGGTGACATGGATACAAGATTAAACTTAGAATTTGACTCTTGCCTCGGGTAATTGTGTGACTTTCTGTATAACACTATCTTTCTGAGCCTATACATTCAATGCAAATAATAATAGAATTTAACTCCAAGGTCTGATATCTGACTCATATGAAAAATGCATATGAAGTCCTTTGCAAACCTTAAAGAGCTTTGGAAATGTCAATTATCACCACTGTTATTATTATCCTTACATTTGATAGAGTTAATATAGAAATAATCCCTAGAAAAGCTGCTATGTCATATTGGTTTTGCTGTTATTCAACATTTGATGAACAATACTACTAGTGATAAAATTCTTAGGCAAAAATATTAAGATGCAAATTATTTGATAAGCTTATTGAAAGGATAAGCTTATTAAAAGATGGACATTTCCTTATGAAAGAAAAAACTGGGGAGAATGTTCCTTCATCTGTAATAAATAGAATGATGAGTATTGTGGACATCTGATCTATTCCCAAGTGATTTGGTTTACCCTGCTCTCAAGATATTAACAGTTTTACTTTCCATGTTAGGATGTTATGAATATTTAATCTGGTGACATGTATTTTAAAACTGCTATTAATTTCTTATTTTTATGAATCCATGCTACATTTGGAAGAATATGGGCTACAGTTTTGTCTAAGATGACTCAAATATAATAGTTTGTTGAATTCGAGTGGATATATTGGGGACTCTATATTGTAAGGATTTGTTTTCTGTTGTGTTGTGTTATTATTTATCTTGGTCTTCTCATCTTTTCAGTGGAGTCAAGAGAAAATGGTCTTGGCACGAATAGCTTTTGTATTATTCATTAACTTTTAATATTCTCTTTACTATTACACAGGTGGATAAAATAATTACTCTTATAAGTCAATAAAATTATTATAATATAAGCTCATCTTCTTATGTTGACTGAAAGCTTCTATGGGACCATGCCAATATCAGAGAGGATGACAGAAATGATTTGTATCTCATTCTGCTTCCAAATGATTTTAATTTCTTCTATGTCTCTATATTCTAAAAGTGTTTCATTTTTTTATAGTCTATTAGGTTATGAGTATTTGGTATGGAAACATCTGGCATTATGCTGTTAATTTGAAGGAAATGTTCGATTTTTTGAGGGGATCACTGCAGGCAATTTTGGATAATAGTTTAATTCTAGACACCAGATAGTATCTCGCTGGGAATTGGATAGATACTGTTTTACAACTAGTGTTATCTTATTACAGTTTCTACCATTTCTTTAAATCTATATTGGTGGTGGTTGTTATTATCTCATATTTTAGTTCTTATTAATCTATTCTTTTCATCTTTTTGTAGAGTTCAGATAGGACGTACCCTGAGAAAAGTAATATTCTGATAATATTTTATAATGTTTTTTTGAAAAACTGCACATGTGAGATAGAATGAGTACTTTTTAAAATAACTGAATAAATGTTGAGATATAAGCACATCATTGGTAGGTTCACAAAAAAGCTCTTTGAAATAACTCCAATAGCAGATAGGATAAAAGGTAACATTTTCTTCCTTTATTCCCCCTTGTTTAAAATTTCTTTTATTATTATATTTTGTCGTTTTTTTCAATGCAAATATGTAATGAGCAATATATATGAATTATATTCTTACATTTTTATGGACTGATATTGTTTTGGAACAGTTATAATCAGTAGTCTTGCCTGCAATTTGCTTCAAGTATTGATCAGCTTACATGTTGCATTTTCAAGGATACTTTTGAATTTTGCATTTGCATTTATAGTGCGATAACTGACATACTATGTTAGTTTATAATGCATAGCAACTTCTGGCATATAACGCTAGCTACTTGATCATATCTTTCAAGTTATCCATATAGGCATTAATTTTTTGCAAGCTGCAGTGATATTTTGCACATTTTCAATCATTCTCTTGAATAATCTGCATTGATTAATCAATACAGGCCCCCTAAGTATAACTATTCTGTAATTTCTCATGGGAATGACCTGATACTAAATTGCTATCATAAACCTCATGTTTCTGTAAGCAAATCCACATGATTCATCTATTTGTTTAGCATCTGTCAACATTTTTTGGTTGACTTCATGTTGGTGTTGCTCATGGGATGCCTTTAGATTCCCCTCTTGGATGCATGCTCTATTTAGCAGGTGTCACCTGTGATAAAGTACATTTGGATGCATTCACAAAAACCACAGAATATTTATGCTGTCAATCCTTACTAACACTTTGTGAAATGAGGTCTATTCATTCTAAAGACACTTGTCGATTTTAATATGTTTATCAAATTCTCAAGGAATGTTCTTTGTCCTCTCCCCAGTTTTTTCTTTGATAAGGAAAAGTCTCTTTTTTAATAAATGCCCATTATTTTGTTAACATTTCATAGGCTTTTGTTTGGACATCTTCTAGATAATTGTTTTCCATTTTACTAGTCCAAAATCTGGTATTGCTTATATGTACATTGCTTTTAATATGTTATTTCTTCCTTATAAGTTTTGACTTTAGGATTCCAACTAGTCTCTTATCATATACAGCCTTTTCTTTCTCCTTTAAAAGTTTTTACTTGACATTTCTTATGTAGAGAAGACAATTTGTAGGTGTGCCTTTGATCATTATTTCATTATGATCTTCATATTCAGGCACAAATCTTTCCATGAAGGAAAATCATATTCAGTTCTCTTCATAACTGTTGATGGTGATTTTAAAGCCAGGAAGGACCTGGAGGGTGATTATCTTTACCCTCTACTCACTGACATTATTGTTTTGATGGTATGCTTTAAACAGATAATAAGTTTCCATGTGGACATCTAATACTGTACTGTTCTCACTATGCTTGGATCTAGTCATATTATAATGCTTGACTAACCTGTTAATGTGGATATGAGTCAAAGGCTTTATAGAAACTGATAAAGGCACTTACCATGTTAAGATAATTTGGGGTGGCTTGTTCCATAATTGATCATCTAAATTGATAATGAGTTGTCCTTCATACCTCTGGGCTCCTTTTGTCAGACTATTTTTGTTTTTCAGCTAGTATGTTATTTTAAAGTACTTATTTACTTTTGGAACAATGTAAGCTCTAAGTGATTTGAATTAATTAAATGTATATATTATTCGTCTATATTTTGAGCAGTTGTCGGTATTTTCATTCATGACGATAGATATGTGACGTCTTCTATTAAGAAAGATGGGTGAAAGCTATCATCGTTGAATGAACTTGTAATAGACTTCCTAGTATTTATTGTCCCACTGTGAATTATTTGATCATATAAGTATAGATTTTATCCAATCCTATTGCTTTCTTGTTTTGCAAAAACCCTAGAGCTTTAATTACCCACTTTATGTAACCATTCCACGATTATCATAATGATATACACACTTTATGCTACACTTTTGATCCAATTTATGATTTTGTGAAACTTTTTCCATAAAACATTTGATCATAAATTTTCCAAATCTTCCTCCTCTAGAGATTCTCTTCAATTCTTTGCTTCTCAAACATCTTTGGTTCCGCAATGTTTGCTTCTTGACATTTTATCCATGTATTTTTCACTTTTAATTGTCTATTAAGGCTATCAAGAATCAAAGATATATTGCTATCATCATCATTATTATTGATCATACATGTGATTAGTTTTGCCATCTTAATCATCTGTAGTGCATACAAGAATCCAACAATATTTATTCTCTGAGACGAATAAGTGAATGTAAGTATTATGGTTTTGGAAGCATTCACAACCATGTGTCCCCCCATTTCAGTCATAAAAAAATTTTCTAAAGGGGGGATTTATTGACTTGCTGAAAATTCTGAAATTGATATCTACATTATTTCCTGAATATACTCTGGACACTTCAATAAAAAATAGATGTAAAACTTTCCAAATGACATATTTTCCCATTTTTAAAGAATACAAAAGGGATAACTAATGTTTAGCAATAAGTATCATTACTAATTATCGACATGGTATTTGCCATTTCTGAAAAGACAACAATATTCAAAGTCACCAAATAGTATTTGGGAACTAAGCCCATTGAAATAAGGGGAGGATGCAATTCTCTAGTGAATCTATCTGCAGTCTCTACTTTGTGCTCCCATTTAGGATGACTTGGGGCAGGTAATGGACTTCTTGATATGGTTCCCACATATGCATATTGAGAAGCAAGAGCAAAGGACTCAATATGAATTGCCTTTATATTGAATGCCTCTCTTTGGCATGATTCAACAAAGCATAAAACTGTTGAGCCTCTGGAAAGTTTCCATTACAATTGTATCCTGCCTGAGTTGGAAAGCTATATAGTTACTGCTAGGTTTTATTATTTGGCAGCTTTCATTGTTTTAATTTGCTTGCCTGTGCTTTCTGAGGTATTTTAATGTCTTAAGTAACAGTCCTTCTTTAATCTGTAGTCTGAAACTGTTTTTGACAAAAGACAGTTTTTCAGAAAACTTTTTAACCATAATACACTGTGCCTTGTATTATGGTATTAGGAGGAGAAAGTGGTCCAGACCTTTGGATATATGGCATAGGGAATACAAATGAGGAATTTTTCTCTAGCAATATAGACTAGCTACTATTCTGCAATTTCTAGCCTAGTATGGCTAGACTAAGGGCTTCTTAAAACTTTTCCACTCATATTTATCCAAAAAATTTTTATGTGACTTCAGATATATAGATAAACAAAATAGCCACACAAATAAAACATTTATTGATAATCATAATTTCATAACTTCCAAATTCAGTTATGAGGCCCCCATATGGGATCTCAACTCACACTTTAAGAACCTAGCTAGGTTCTAAACTAATAGCATTGAAAGGTTAAGGGATTTGCCCTGCATCATTCAGTTAGTATGTATTAAAGTTAGGAACTGAGCTTAGTTCTTCAATTATTATATGTCAAAGGCAGCACTTGAACTGATTTTCCTGACTGACAGACAGGTTAGCTTCCTGTCCAATATACTCTGATCTCTCCCTTGTTTTATTACCCATCATCATTTTCATCATCATCCTCATAGCTAATATTAGTATAGAACTTGGAGAGTCACAAAATATTAATCAAAGAACATTTATTTTTTCCCTCTTTCTTTTTTTTTTAATAACTTTTTATTGACAGAGCCCATGCCAGGGTAATTTTTTACAACATTATCCCTTGCACTCACTTCTGTTCCGATTTTTCCCCTCCCTCCCTCTACCTCCTCCCCAGATGGCAAGCAGTCCTATACATGTTAAATAGATCATGGTATATCCTAGATACAATATATGTGTGCAGAACCTAACAGTTCTCTTTGTTGCACAGGGAGAATTGGATTCAGAAGGTAAAAATAACCCGGGAAGAAAAACAAAAATGCAGACAGTTTACATTCATTTCCTAGTGTTCTTTCTTTGGGTATAGCTGCTTCTGTCCATCCTTGATCAATTGAAACTGAGTTAGATCTTCTCTTTGTCGAAGAATTGCACTTCCATCAGAATACAGTACTGTTGTTGATGTATATAATGATCTCCTGGTTCTGCTCATTTCACTTAGCATCAGTTCATGTAAGTCTCTCCAAGCCTCTCTGTATTCAACGAACATTTATTAAGAGTCTACTTTGTACTAGTCAGTAAGCTAAGTATTAAGGATAAAAAGACAAAAGGCTAAGAGTACCTGGACTTGAGGACTTTATATTCTTATGGGGAGGACTGCATATATTTGACATATGTTGGTAGAAGATATGCCTATGTATATATACAAACATACATATATATACATACATATCTATATAAATTGTATTTGTTATAATGATGATGAAGGAAGTGTTTTGGGGTTGATATTTTAAAAATGCTTGTTAAAATGAACTGATAAGTGTCCATGTTGAAACATCTACTATGTGAAAAATTCTGCATTGTAGACATAAAGTCCCAAATCAAGTAGTCTAGACTTAAAGAAGCTGACATTTACTTTGTTATGAGATTTGATGCGGTTTATAACAAGTACTTCATGAAAATAATTGATAAATAAGTGAACAAGAAAAACTGAGGGAAGAGGGAAGACTCTGTGAAGGAGGGAGCATCTGAACTGAGCTCCTAACGAAAACAGAGACTGTCAGAACCCAAGAAAATAACTTCTAGATCTAGGAAATGATTTCTATGGAAATAGAAGGTGGAATGGAGATGGAATTTTAAGGAAAATAGTTTTATCAGGTTGGCTAGTTTTTAAAGAACATACTATTAGATAAATGTACAAGGGCAGACAGGAGATAACTTGTATAGATCCTTAAGTTCCAGGTTAAGAAGGGGTTTTGGTTGTTTTTTTAAAATTGAGCTTTGTAGGAAATAGGCAGCTTTTGAGGGCTGTTTAGTGAGGGAATAACATGGTCAAATATGTGCTTGCTTTTGCAAAATTATTTTGACAGCTATGCATATAAAGGATTGTATATCAGAGATGCTAAAACCATAAATACCACTTCACTACAGTATTCTAGGCAAGATACAACCCTGAAGTTACTGCTCATGCAAATGTTCCTTATATAAGAATTGTTACAGAGAAGATGTACCACCATCATATGAAGGAAGATTGATTGGATCTAAGAGATACAATGCTCTAGAAAATGGTGCATTGTCTTAGAAGTGAAAAGATTTCATTTAAGAGCAACAATTAACTGAATACCAATGGTTCCAGATGTTCAGAGCTTGCCCTTTAGCTCAGTATGTGAGTCAATTATATGTAAAACAGGAGCATTTATCCCACTTTTTTTTTTTTTTTTTTTTTTTTTACTTAACATGAAGTATATGATTAACATGGCTAGATTTATTTTAATACTTGAGAATTATCTCTAAGATTCTGGAGGGTTGCCTGAGCCTATTTGGAATCTGAAAAACATATGAGCTGGCAAAAATGATTGAAGCTTGACAATAATTCATTGAATTTAGGCAGACATATAGCTTCAGAAACTCCTTTTATATTCATTTACATGCAGGCTGTGGAATAATTTGCTCCCCAAAGTTCTGATTTTTTTTATTTGCATTGACAGTCAGATGGGATCCACTTGTGATGACAGATGCCTCTTCTCAATTTTATTCTTTCCACTTGTGGATAATAATGTAGTTTCAGAATGATCTAATTCACACAGTCATCTCAGGAATAAGTGACCTTAGGGTTATTGCTTATCACAGGTTAATGACTCACCAATGAGTCTATTAGTCCCAGACTCGGGCTTATTTCCTGCCACTTCCCCCTCTCACCCACTCACACAAACCATCAGAGTGTGGAAAAGGGATCCTTAATGCAAAGAAAGATAGTCTTTGCTATGAGTAGAGGCTGGAGCTTTATGTATTCAACTTCTGCAACAGGGAGTTAGGGACCATCAGATCCTCCAAGGCTGTCAGAGGTCATTCTCTAAAATAAATCCTTGGCAAGGAGAGAAACAGAGAGAGAAGCGAGGAGAGAGAAGAGAGGAGAGAGAGAGAGGGAAGAGAGAAAGGGAGAAATGGAGGAAAAGAGAGAGGGAGAGGGAGAGAGTAAAAATAGAAAAGAAATAAGAGAAAAAAGAAAGAAGAGGGAGGGAGGAAAGGGAGGAAGATTGAGGAAGGGGAAACAGTACAAAAGAGAAGAGAAGAGGGAAGAGAGAGAAGAAGGAAGGATTAGAGAAAGAAGAGAAGGTAAGAGAGAAGGGAGGAAAAAGTGGTAGGATGTTATAATTAAATCTTCTATGTGATGACAATGCAAAGCTACTAACTGGAAAGAGGTAGAGTTGCAGCCCCAAGTGGAGGAAAAAGGGAAGGAAACAAGCTCTGATTAAGTGCTTTTCATATGCCAGGCACTAAACTAAGTTCTTTGCAAATTTTATTTCATGTGTACTACACGCCTTTGGTCCTCAGTGGTTTATTCACTGGAAGCATGCAGTCACCCAAATAATTACCTTTGGTTAATTCAGTTCCATGACCAGCATCCTGCTGCAAGTAACTGAATTCTCTTAGGAGTCTTCACCCAACTAATTAATACATCAAGGACAATGTCTGGAGTTCAGGTGGCTTAGGTAAAGCTATGGCATTTTAAATACTGGGAAAGGAACTTTCCCATCAGGGCTCAATTGGATGAGCTTTTGTCAGACTTCCTGATCATGTGTTCTATTCATACAATTGCTAGTCTCTCAAACATACATCTAGCATACCATGCCTACTATACTTTAGAAATATAATTGAGGAACTCCAAATTATATTTATTTTCCTGCTGCTCAAAATATTTTCAGGTGAATTTTTTTTTATTATTTAATAGCCTTTTATTTACAGGTTATATGCATGGGTAACTTTACAGCATTAACAATTGCCAAACCTCTTGTTCCAATTTTTCAGGTGAATTTTTTTAAATGCCCTTGAAAGAATGAATAAATATACTTCCCGAGTTCTCATCCCAAGCTCATCTTTATGAAAACAGACTTCTCTACAATATTGTACCCCATATACCTGATATTGTATTGCTCTTGATATTCATCCCAAAGCATTGAATTGACTGCCTCAATAACAACTATGTTCATTATTCTTATGTCTCCACTGTTGCATATCCATCACTGAGACCCATTTTAAAAGAAATAAAGCAGATCTGATCTATACAACCCATTAAAAAATGAATGTCATCTTTCAAAGTGGTGATCTTAAAAAAATGTTATTTATTAAAATAGTCCTGTGATCTCTTAAAATATTTTCAGACTTCCTTTTGGGGATGATCTTCAGATCCAGGCTTTTAAGTGACATGTGAACATCAGGTTCATTTTTTAAATAAGTTTGTGCCAATTTGACCCGAAAATGTATTACTAATTTTATCAGCCATTTTATTCAACCAGAATTAAGTGTACATTAATTATAACTTTCCCCCCAAAAAAATCAAGTTTATCCTCTATAGGCTTTTGTTTTCCTACTATTGAAAATATTTGAGAAAATGTGAAATAGTGTCCGAAGGTCATTCCAAAAGAGAGGTTCTAGAAATCTTTTGATCAATGACAACAAGATTAGACTATATAATCTCCTGATGTATCTATTTTAAAGGAAACAGTTATCACTTGGGTGGACAAATTCTGCTGCATGTGATAAAATACATTAATTATAGCAGACTCCCAGAGTCCCAACATGTTGATTGTAACTGACTTGTCAATTGTCAATTCTGAAGGACAACCAAATCAATTGTAAATAAGTAAACTCGAGCATGTTCCATTCTTTGTGGCTCATCGTCTTTCTGAGTGGTAAGCCTTGGGAAGCTACTGTGCTCCATGTGTGAAATGACATCGAGCTCACTCCATCAAAGGGACTGACATTTCAAATGATGTGGTGTAAGAAGAGTAGCCTTGCTGGCAGTACTCCAGGTTCTTGCTGGCATATATCCTCCCAGTCTCTTTCCCATTCTCCAGGATACAGACTCAGAAACACTGGAGCTTAATTTTTAACACCAAAAAAAGCAAACTAGCTGCATTCTTTTTTATTTTATTTTGTTCCACAAGTAGGCAGTGGGTAAATGAATATTGTGCATTTCTGAAAATGTTGCAGCAATCTTAGAGGTGGAATTCAAAACTAACAGGTTTTGAATTGTTTCCAGAAGGTCACAATTTGGATTTATTATTTTCTAGCTTACTGTTCTTTTGTCTGTATAAATACTGAACACTATATGAAAAAGAAATATCATAGCTCAGAGTGCTTAGGAATATAACTTATATCTTCCACTAAAATGTCATGTATCATTTCTTCTTTTTCTTATTGTGGGATTATGGTCCCACTGAATCTGGAATTAGTAGATTTGGATTTGAATCCCAGAACTGCCCCTTAGAAATGATGTGTCCTCAGTTAAATCATTTTAGCTCTCTAGAATTCAGTGTCCTGAGCTTCAAAAAGAAAAGTATAGATTAAATATTTTCTAAGGCACCTTCCAGTTCTAATTCTGTGATTCTATGATCCAACATAATAATAATAATAATAATGGTCGATTATTCAAGGAACTCATTATCCACTTAGTAAAATATTCATATTCTCTACAACAGTCCACTTTTCATCCGTTTTGTAGCTCTGAGATAGTTATTCCAAGAGGATATGAAAATAAGTGAAGCTAAATTTAAATTGTTCAATTTTACAGCTTCATAGTTCTTTCAAACAGTATGCCAAGATTTAGCAGATACAGGTGGGTTGTGGTAAGAGAGAAAAGCTGAATTCATTTTAACTCAAGTAACCCTACGTTTATTAAAAACTCAGGCACTGGAGATAGAAAAACAAATGAACAAATCCTGTTCTAAAGAAGCTTACATTCTCTTGGAAGGAAAGAGTATACACAGAGAACATTAAATACAAAATCATTTCTGGGACAAAGCCCAGATACAACAAGAACTGTTGTTCCAAAATGCATCATAGAAGGTCAAATTGGAGTGGATTAAGGATGATGAAATAATATAGGTGCTTACAAGGAGTGTGGGGCAGGTAGCCAGGGAAAAGAGCTTTATATAAAGGAGATTGTAACTCAGAATCACATTGAATCTCAATGAGATTACGAGAGGAGTGAGTGTATTGATTTGATGAGCAAGAGTTGGTGTCTTCAGGGGGAGAGTTGGTGACTCCTGAGCATAAGTGGATCAAGTGAAAGATTGTCTCTGAGGGCTGAAGCAGCATCTTCCAATCTTCAGGTCATTTCTGCCCCAGAACTCATTACAATGTGAAGGTGAATATTTTCTAAGGATTTAAATAATCCGTGCTACCTCTAATTGTGTCTTGTTGAAATATCCAATTTACATTCACATGCCGAATATTAAATACAATAGAAAACATTTTTAACATGTGACTTTGACATGTTCAGTTTCTTTCTATGAAGCAAAACTTCACATGTTAGTCATTGATATACAAATTCTCTCCTGTTACATTTCTCTCTTCTCCCTAGAAAGGGGATATTCAACCTTAGTTTGTCACAGGCATTCTCACAAACTTTTGTTTTTTGTAATCCCAAGAAAGTAAGAAGGAGAACAAATAGATGTTAGCAATAAAATTTAGGCAAAGAGCTCATTTTGTATCTTCCTTCCAGCATCGTTATCACAGCTATTGTTCATATCTTTTCTTCCATCTCCTTGAATTGCAATGTCCTGCTGATACTTTAAAGAAGTCAAAACAACTCTGGTAGCTTCCTGATACATAAAAAATACTAACTACTGTTGCCTAAGGAAATTATCTTTCTTTTTCCTCTTCAGTTGCCCTGGTCTTGCTTGTATCATGACTACAAACTTTAATCTTATATCTATGGAAAACCATTGAGCTCAAAGAATCATAGAACATATACTCTTAGAGCTAGAAGGGGTCTCACCGAAGGAATGTGTTAAGGGACAGGTCAATTCTCCGAGAGCCTCCACAGCTTGTGGATCATAACATCTGAAGGAGTTGCGGGGCAGCCTTTGCTAACATAGGTGTTGCTTGTGGACTAGGAATGAGATAAATTAGAAGCAGAGGGAAGAAAAGAGAGGTCAGACAATGCAACTGCCTCTCAGTCTCCTTGTATCATCCTCTCACAAGAGGAGATCCATTCTGGGTTAGATCTCCAGCAGCCACTGTTGGGTGGCTCCCATGTAGTCCAACAGGAATGAACTAATACTTCCCCAAATTTTACCAGAAAGCTTACCATGCCCTAGCAGAGCTAGAATCCAAAAGTGAGATAAAAACTGAGCTGAAGAGATCCTGGTTCTCTTCAGGTCTGAGGAGCTATGAATGTTATCTTACTTTGATGGGGAGATTCCCTTCTAGATAAGAACCAAACAGAAACCCAAAAACATGCATCTTTATTAATAAGGATCAAGAAACAGAAAGAAGAAGCATTTATTCAAACTAGCCAAGTAAGACCAAGACTGACATACCAGTTCATAATGTAAGAGAAAGGGAAGAGCTGAGGCAAATTATATTAAATGAGTGAACCAAAAGATATCAGGAATCAAAAAACCAACAGCAGCATTTAAGGGAATGTGTTACAAGTATATTTTTTTGCCATTCAGAATCATTTTTGTCTAATAAGACAGCATGACAGCTCTGATAGCCTCAGTATCTTAAAGTATAGTGTCCTGGGGGGACTGACAATTTAATAGTGGGAGTGCTGTGAATGGAAGCCACACTGTCCTAATCCTTTCTTGATTACTCTATTACATTGTGCATATTATATATTATCACTTCCAACCTAATGCATGTCTAACAATTGAAGAACCTCTCTTACTGTCCAAGAGAGCCCCATTTCATTTGTATATATTTTATATACAAATACATTATATCTATATCTACTACCTTCAACACTGTTGGTCCTCTTTAAGAATGAAGGACAAAAAATGGACAATGTCATCAGGAAGGTGATACTGTGAATTGGATTTAAGTGAGGGAGGACTCTACAAAGTTACCAGTCTCACTGACTCCTTCTGGAGCCATCAGGGTCCAGTGGCAAGATATAGATCAGAATGACTGGAGTTGGCCCCAGATCTTTTTTCTTGTAATTTAGATAAAAGAAGCCATCCTTTGCTTTATTTCTTACCTACAATAATGACTAATGCATAAGAGATAATAAATTAGTATTTTTTTTTTCATTGAAAATTAATGGAACATACATAAGGATAAACTCCAAGAAGGTGACTCAGCCCTTTTCTCTGGTGAGAGTCAAGTATGGCATTACTTACAAAACAGCCCTAAAGAACACAGCACAGCTCATAGAGGAAACAGAAGAAAGTTATCTCAGGGTCAGCTTAGTCCAAGAAGTCTCTTGAGTCTTTCTCTGAGAGTATAATTAGGAGTATTAGTAATATGCTCACCCAGAGAGACAGAGATAAAACAAGCACCAGATATATGTTTCTATGGTCTCTCAATGGGGGAAAAAAAAGTGAGAAATTATTTTTCTAGAATTCAAATAGATAACAATAGGGAGGGGAAAAAAAAGAAGCTACAACCTATCTTGCTAAAGATAGCAATATTGTAAATATTGTAATATTGGAAAGTTGGAAAGAGAGTTAATTCACACACACACACACCCCAAGCAAGTGGAGAAAGCAAAGTTCAAACAGCATATCAGGCATGCTGGATACTCATGCCTCACACTAATTGGCAAAAAGAATAGCAGAGGGACCTATAATTAAAATAGGATTTTTTTTTTTTTTTAAGTTTTGGCCAGGGGAGTAAATGAAGGCAGAAGTGGGTGAAATGTTATTGTTCTATCTCTAGAGCCAGAATATTTCACCACTGGGAATTTTCTTCAACTAAATCCTGTTATTCCAGGAACTTGTATAGGCAATATTTCTGCTATGCCAATTTTAGGCTTATTACAAGACTGTAAAATCTGTGAGGTGAGGGATTATTACCACATATAACAGGTGCTGAACAATGAATTATTATGAATTATGCCCTGATCTTGGAACAACAGTACCTGAATTACAGAATTAAAATTTTGCTCATCTTGATCAACCCCAACAGCCCCTTCCCTTTTTACTATTCTCATCTCTAAAATAGGAGGTTTTTAAAGTAGGTGGCTGCTAAATTTCTGCCTATGATTTTTTTTTAGTTGAATTAAATAGACACAAATCAAACCAAAAAGCAAGACAGAGCAAAACCCTTGTTTTTGAATAGTATATGACATTGAAATCAAAATTCAAATTCAGCATATGTCCCCAGGAACCTCATCAACATACAAAGTTACTTTAGCCTTGATACTCATGTCTCATCCATAGTGTCTGTCCTGTGACCCTTCTGAATAGAGGATCAAGTGGAGAGTTCCTTCCCAAACTTCCATTTAAAGAGGGAGCTCAGAGGACCCATCTCTTTACTCCCACTAGGTTCTGGTCTTTTGGACTTCCTCTCATACCCTGCATAGGATGTTGCCCCTATCCTCCCCTGCATGCTCCTTACCCCAGTTTTAGCTTTCTGGAGGGAAGGTGCTGTCTTTCTTTTCCATAATTCTATCTGCAGAGCTTAGTGCAATGGTATATAGTAAGCACTTTATAAATATTTGATTATTTGTTAGCCTGAGCTGACCCCAATGCAGTTTATTTCACTTTGGATTCATTCCAATTATAACTAAATTTTTGTATCATCAAGCCAAAATGTGTCTTTATGCTACTTACAAACAGATGAGGTCCAACCTTTCTTCCACACGCCAACTCTTCAAATGCTTGATAACAGCTATTATATTCTGTTAAGTTTTCTTGTTTGTAGAATAAACATGCCCAGTGCCCAATTCTGTAGTATGGCAGGATTTTGAGGTCCTTTATCATCCTGATAACTCTCTCTTCAGTGCCCTTCCAGCTTCCCCATGCCCTTTCTACTACTCAAAGCTGTAATCAAGATGGAGGGTCTCAAGGGCCAAAGAATTTATCTCCTTGAATTTAAAAAAAAAATCATATTCAAAGAAATCTGAAATAGATCATTACCATCCCCACCCAGCTAAGGTTCTTCAAACCTCCTTAAATATTCTACCATCTTTCTTAGATTCCTTTGTCATACTTCCATTGGCCAAGTCTTTATTTTGAAGACTAGATGAACACTTGGTTTTTCTTTCCTAACCTGATCTTTGTTCTTGTTGAACTCTATTCTCTTTGCTTCTGACTCCTTCAAGTGCCTATTTATCAATGTGGGAGAGAAAGATTACAGGATAAAAAAAAAATTGGTTGGGCTAGGTTAAGGGAAAAAGACTTAAAAATATGAATTTAAATTGAATTGAAGACAAAATTTCCAGTTCTGTGACCTTTCTCTAGTGTTATGCTTAATCATTGTTTAACTCAGATGAAAATACTTAAGCCTATTTTCTTACAGAGTTTAAGCCCTGATCTTCAGCTTCTGGAATTCTTTCTTAGTTGGTGAACTGGAAATATATTTCATGAAAGCAATATTTTCCCCTTCTCTCATACCTAGAACAGATGTAACATTTCATTTTGTGATATTTTTGTTCAGTCATGTTCAGATTTTTCATAACCCCCATGGACCATAATGTCCATGGGATTTTCTTGGTGAAGACATTGGAGTGGTTTGCCATTTCCTTCTCTAGTGGATAAACAAAACTTACACACCTTGCCCAGGGTCACCCAGCTAATAAGGGTCTGAGTCCAGATTTCAACCTATTCCTTCCTGACTATAGGCCCAGTGCTCTATCCACTGAGCTACCAAAGTGCCTTATACAAACTTACATGCATATGTATGTATACATATATATACACACACATAAGTATTACATACAAATGTATATTTATATACATAAGGAGAGAATATATATATATGGAGAAAAATATAAAAAAGAAGAAATATATATATATGGAGAGAAAAAATTGTGTACAAAAGTCAATAAGACTAAGCATCAAGTAATAGTAATAGAATCATTAAAAAATAAAGATTTCTTGGATCTGATTAAAATCCAGCTTTACCTATGATCTCCAAAGTCACCAATTATCACAAGAAGCAAGGTTTAAATTTTTTAGTTGATTTTCAGAGATCATTGAGTTCAATTGAGTTCAATTCTATGGCTAACATATGTTGGTCTCAATATAGCACAGAGCTGGCCGTTTTTCCCCTGGTAGTTTTTGAGCTGTAGAAATTTACCAGAAGCAAAGTCATAAGGAAGGTCTAGTGCATTTTTTAAAATCTCCCTTCACAGCAATGCCTCCTGGTTCAAATAATGTAATCTCTGGGAAAACTCAGTGTCCTACCTTCACTGATCAGTAGCCCGCCTACTGTCACTCCCATCTCAGTTAATCATTGCCTAGATTGTAGTTACAGGTACCTTAGGATCCAGGATGCTTATAAAGTACAAATGCTTTTCCCCTAACCTTGATTGCTGAACTTTAAAAGATCCACAGTCTTACAGCATTATTTTAACTTGTGCCACAAAGCACATTATTCATTCATTGTTATTGTATCATAAATCATTCTCTGCCCTTTATCCATTGCTGGACTTGAATGTAACTGTTGATATCATGTTTCCAGATGCTTTATGGAAAATGAAGCCTTTGCCCACATGCTGCATTTTTCATCATAATTAGGACAGAAACAGGATTAGCCAATGATTTCAAAAAGATCATAGTTTGCGTATAGATTTGACAGTTGATCTCTCTTTGACACTTTTTTTTTCTCTGTCTGTTAATAGACAAGGTGCTAAAAATAGATAAGCTTGAGAATCGGTGGTCACAGGCTAGTCAAAACCTAGTGAAAGTCTTATCAGACTTTGTCATTGCCCAAATCTCACTTTTAAAAATCAATGGAAGAAGCACTTATTAAACATGTACTTACAACAAAAACAAAAGTGACAATATGTTTTGGACCAAAAGAGTAATTATTTTTAACAGATACTAACAGACTGACATGACCCCTGAAGTTAGAACTTCTTAACTTATATCATAAGCACTTTGGAACTAGTCTTAGAACCTTTCTCAGAAAATAGCACAAATGTATATACAAAAAGTACATGCATTTATTCCCTACCCTCTCCACTCAGAAAGATATAGAAATGAATTTGGATATATGTGTGTACATATCTGAAGAAAAACTTACAGTAGTAGTTTAAAAATAAAGATGTGACTTTTCTGATCCAAGTTCATAGACCTGTTAAAATCCATTCATGAAGGAACTCCACATCTGTTATTTCATTTAATTCAAGCAATATATTTATGAGATATAGAAAATGCTAATTATAAATTCTATTTTGCAGATAAACAAAAAAATTAGTTATTGTTAGTTAACTCAAATATCCTGACTCTCTTAAGACCATCCCTTTCCCAAAAAAGGAAGCAGCCTAATATTTACCATGTGAAAGGAAAACAATTATCCAAATATTGTGATATTTTCTTTGTAACATGTTCAGTTTTGAAGTTCTAGTTTTAATTGATAACACTGTGATTCATCATATTACTCTTCATTCCTGTTAGATTGTGTGGCAGCATACATTTATACAGACTATTCTCTATCTGAAATGTACTCCCCTACTTATATTTCCTTCTTAGAAATTCTACCTTCCATCAAAGCCCAGCTTAGGTAACAACTCTTATCTGAGGGCTTATCTAATCACTCCAAATAGTCTTCTCTCCCTCCTGAAATTAGATTGTATTACATTATATGGATACATGCTCTTCCCCACCAAATTGTAGGTTTTCTGAAAGAACAGTTTCATTTGTTTTTGTATCTTCAACAGTTAGATGATACTTGCATATAGTTGATTTAGTAAATATTTGCTGGTTTAATTTAATTGGTATTCCAGCTTCCCTTGAACTTAATTATATATCTGCAATTTTTGATGGGGTGCAAAAAAATGATGATGTTACTTTTAAGTCATGGTTTATTGAGGACTAATGGTGACTGAAATAACACCTTGAGATAATTTTATTCTCTTCAACATCTGTCCAACTAAAATGGTTTTGAAGGGGGAAAAATGACAAGTATTAAATGTCTATACATTTGCATCACTTGTGCAAAATGATCTATTGAAAGTAATAGATTGGTACAAGGAATATAAAAAGTTTCAGTAAAAGCTTTTTCTACCTTAAGGGTTTCCAATATAGTAAAAGAAAAGGATAAGAAAAATGTCTAAATTATAATCCATTATAGGATAATAATACCAAAGAGTTATGAAACTTTGTTCCATATAAGGTATAAGAGAAAAGATCAAGGTGATCATTAAAGACTTCTTAGAAAAGGAAGCTTTTGAATTGAACTCTGAAGAATGGGCAGAATTTCTAATTTTAAACATAAGAAAGTCTATGAGTTAAAGAAAGGAATGGGGAGAACTCTCTTTGTGTGTTCAAGAAAATGTGAATTTACCAATTTGGGCAAAATAATAAGGTAGGAGTAGAGAGATAGTAGGGTCAATTGGTTCTATAATATGGAGGACATTGAATGCCAGGAAGAGGAACGTGTATTTTATTTGATAAATCACTAAAGCCATGGGATATTTAGAGAAAGACAAGTGAACTGAAAATCTGTATATGAGAAAGAATAAATTGATAATAAAAATAAATTAAGCACAGGGAAGAGAATAAAGAGGGCAAAAAAAAGAAGCCTATATGAAGTCAAGTATGTGTAAACAATTCTCTGGGGTAGTAAAATTAGAATCGGAAAATAGAGGACATTTATAACCAATATGAATTTATACTATGGCTGTAGTATGGTTTAACCTTAAGAAAACAATGAAGATAATTATATTTTTTAAAATCTAAAATAACATTGCTTGCTCTATAGATGCAGAAAAAGCTTTTAATAAAGCATAACTGCCATTTACAAGTTAAAAACTCTATGAAATACAGGCATATGAGGAAATTTTAATTTCACATTTATATAAAGTCAAAATCAAGGATATAGTATGGAGACAAACTAGAAAGTTCCCCAATAAATACAGGAGTAAAGGAAAGATGCCTTGTCTAGCAACTATTATTTTATATAATTCTTGAAATGCTATCAATAGCAATTAGACAAGAAAAAAAAGTTTAAGACACAGAGATACGCCAAGGGGAGATAAAACTATCCCTACTTGCTGATAACAGAAATGATTTTAGCATCCAAAGACAATAAACTAAAATTCCCTGAGGCAAGAGCATTTTTATGTAATAAAAAGCCAAAAGACAATAATAGAAATGGAAATTTCATCCGAAATACTTGGATTGACTCAAATATAAAGTGCTTCTAAAAGAAATAAAGAACAAGTTCTTAGCTTAATATTCATAGTTCCTGGCTGGGATGAACATATAATCAGAATGACAATATTGCAAAAGTTAATTTATAGTTTTAAGGCTGTACTAATAAAAGTATCAAAAGCATTTTTTACAGAACTCAATAATATTGAAAACAAAATTCACTTAGAGAGACAAA
Organism: Sarcophilus harrisii; assembly: GCF_902635505.1. Taxonomy (NCBI): domain Eukaryota; kingdom Metazoa; phylum Chordata; class Mammalia; order Dasyuromorphia; family Dasyuridae; genus Sarcophilus; species Sarcophilus harrisii. The sequence continues at coordinate 209,193,069 of NC_045431.1, forward strand.
AGGTCTAGACTCTCAAAGAAAAAAAAAATTTTCATTAAAGGAATTGAATAGGGACCAGACCTTAAACTATATTATAAAATAATAGCCATCAAAAATATTTTGCATTTTTAAAGGTAGTAAGTTAACAGAACTGAATAACACTGTTTGATAAACCTGAAAGCAAAATTATGTAGTAATATCCTATTTAATAAAAGTGCTGAGGAAATTGGAAAGCAAGTCTGACAGAAAGTAGGTTTAAATTAACAACTTATATCATATTTCACAATAAAATCAAAATAGATAAATGACCTTAATATTAAAGATAATTATTATTAAATTATTAAAAAATAAGGGGAAAAAAATCAGATGATATGTTGTCCCTGGCTTTGGGTAGGAGATAAATTCTTTTTTTGGAGGGGTGGGGGTGGGAGTGAGGGAGGGTGAGAAAATTGGAGTTAAGTGACTTGCCAAGATTGACACAGATTTGAGCTTAGATTGTCCTAACTCCAAGGCGAGTGCTCATTCCATTGTACCATCTAGCTGCTCCTAGGAGATATATCCTTAACCAGGTGAGATATAGAGACTATGAAAGAATAATAGATAACTTTGATTACATGAAATGCAAAAGTTTCTGTGCTAACAAAATTAATCCCTCTAGGACAAGAAGAATAGTAGTTAAACAGGAAAAAACATATCAATTCTCAAATAAAGTTTGTTATCCAGGAATATAGACAACCATCAAATACACCATCTATGAATATATATGCAAATGTACATGTATATACATGTATATGTGTTTATATGTTTATATATACTTATATACACACATATACAAACACACAATACATATATAACACATCAATTTTTTTAAATGTATGAGTGTGTAGCTGTTGCTTACCTCACACTTGATGAGAACATGTAATAGATATAAAATCATTCTTTAACAAACAAATGGTCAAAGACTAGGGATAAGTACTTTTCTAAAGAAGAATTGCAAGCTGTTAACAAGCATATTCCAATAATGTTCCAAATCACAAATAAGAGAAATGCAAATCAAAACGATTCTAAGGTTTCTCTTCATAATTAGCAATTTGGAAACATGCCAGATAATGGTAACAGTTAATATTGTGTTGGAAGACAAATGTACTAGTTGGTTATTGAAGGAGCTGTGAATAAATAAAACCTTTTCAGAAATCAATTTGCACTTATGCAAATAATATGATGAAAATGTCAGTACTTTTTGACTCTAAAATTCTACTTCTAGCCTTATACTTGAAAAAGGTCATGGACAAGATGATAGTCACTACAAACATGAAAATATTGCAGTTCTTTTGTATGGTAACAAAGAATATGAAACAAAACAGATTAGGGAATGGCTTGGTGAGAGAGTGGAAAGAATACTGGGCCTGACATCAGGAAGACCTCAATTCCACTTGAGCCTCAGACAATTAATAGCTTTGTGACCCTAAGCAAGTCACTTAATTTCCCATCTGCCTATCTGTTAAATGAAGATAATAATAGCACTTACCTCCCAGGGTTATTATGAGGACCAATAAGATAATAATTGTAAAGCATTTAGCATACTGCCTTGCATATAATAAATGTTGGATAAATTTTAGCTATTACTAATGTAATGGAATTATTGCGCTGGAAGAAATTATATAATGATGGATGCAGGAAAGCTGAGAAAAAATTACATAATCTAATAAAGAGTGAAATAAGCAATACCAATTTTTAAAAAATTATGTGTATATATCTACGTGTAATGAGTAGTAATGACCAAAGCATTGTAATTGGAAAGAAACAAAAAGCAATCAATGTGAATGTTGCAAAATTGAACAATATAAAATTAAGAAAACATTAAAAAGAAAAGATTTCAAAAATATCCATTTCTCCCTTGCAGAGAGTAGAGGTTCATGAATAAAGGATGGAGGTATTCATTGATTTTGCTGATTTTTTTTCTCTCCATTTCTTTTTACTCCTTAAGATAATTTTTATATGAAATTACTCTCTTGGATAGTAAGAGAATTTCTGATGAGTTTAACAAAATTAGGATGGCAAAAATTTATTTAAAGAAAAAATAAATGGGGTAATATGAAAATAGATTTTATGTATTTCAAAATAATATTAATAGCTTAATTTTACATAGTGCTTAATATTTGCAAAGTGCTTTACAAATATTGTATGTTTTTATTTTAATAACACTCCCAGGTATTTGGTACTATTATTATTCTCATTTTTCAATGAAGAAGGCAGACTGTAGTGAAGTAACTTATGAAGGTCACACATGTTAGTAAGGATTTGAATTCAGATCTTCCCAGTTCCAAGCCCAGTCCTCAATCATTCTACCACCTAGCTTCTTGAAGACAGTAAAGGACAATTAGGGATTGTGATAGAGAAATAGGTCACTTCTTGTGAGTTTGGGGGAAGAAGAGGCAAAAATGATCTCCATCAAAGAAGGCTGCAGAAGTCAGTGAATTTAGAGAAGAGACAAGTTTTGTTTAAATACAGGAGATATAAAATATATTGACTAAAAACTTTAAGGATGTAGAGAGGAGAAAGGGGATGGGATGAGGGGAAATTCGATTTTCTACTCTAAGACCTGAAGTTCTGTTATTAAAATATCCTCCCTGAATTAAATGGATTATATTCTGCTTGCCTATTTTCTATTATACTATGTTGTTGATTAGTTGTACTTAATTTCGAAGAGGACCAAAATGACATCATTGTATTAGAATGAAGGTACAGTGTTGGCTGATCAGAATAATATGAGCTTGGAAGGCTCTATCCAGTTAGGCAAAATAGTCCATATATAGTCCACTATGTGGTACAAATATTTCCTAAAGCATACATTGCTCACTTGGAGGAAGGAGAACCTGGCTTTAAATCTGCTTCCATCACATTAATTTCAGGACTACAGGCAAGTCTCCTAAAATCCTTCAGTTTTAGTTTCTTCATTATGTAAAAATGAGCATAATAATAATATTTGACTCACGGGATTATTGTGAGGATCAAATGAGCTAATCGATATAAATTTCTTCACAATGTAATTGTGTATTTTATTATTATAGTTCTTGTTATTAGTGCTCACTACCCCACAAAAAAATGGCAATGCCAACATGAATTGTTGGTTGCTAGAGACACAAGTTTTAAACTTTAATGTAATAACTAATGATTGACTTGATTCCCCTCTCTGTTCTTTTCAAATCTTTTCTCGAGGAAGTCTGAAGAATTCCTATTTAGCTTGCCTGGCTTTCAGATTCCTTATGATTATTATTTGGAATGTGTCTTTGAGAAGTCTGAAGCAAAATGGTTTTGATTATTTCATCCATTCTATTCATTGCTTTTGGGAAGACATACAGTCAGAAATATAGATTAGCTTAGTAAGGAAATTTGGGAATGTAACCTGGTCTAGGTCAGCCAAAGGAGAGAACAATCAGGCTGCCAGCACATGCACTGGACTGCTGGACAACACAAGAGGCCTTTGTATACCCAGGGCTGTCATGATAGTGACCCCTGCTCTGGGAGTCAGAAATGACAGTCACAGATGGCCTAAATTGGCACACTGCTCTGACATAAAGACCAGTCAAGAATCTCTCTCTCTCTCTCTCTCTCTCTCTCTCTTTTTTTTTTTTTTTTTGGGGGGGGGGGGGAAAACAGCTTTCACAACTTTCTAGATGCCTGAAGCCTACCAGGGTTATCAGTGCATGTGAGAGAATACATAGTGGTTTTCTCTGGCTATTAGTTACTTGGAGGAAAAAAGTTTGACCTAATGGTCTTATGTGAACAGATATATTATGACTTGGAAGAAAAAAAGGGGACTTTGAATCCCTAGAAATCCAGAAGAAGGACTGCAATTCTATTTTTCTAAATCCAGGTACTAAAAGAGGGCCTGATTAGTCCCTTGGTAATTTAGTTTCTATGTTGGAGATTATCATAAGTCATTCAACAGTCAATAAAAATGAAACCTACTTAATTACAAGCATAGAAAAAAAAATCACTCATGTATTTCAGCATTCTGTTAGGTGGATAGAATTGTCCCTTATTCCCACAAGGAAATATATCTGCTTAACAAGGCAGGGAATGATAACTAACCTGGATTTAATTAAACATGAAGATTCCACACCCCACAATAGTGGGCATTTTTATGCTATTCAAAGATGAGAAAGTCAAGCATGGCCTTAGAACTACCTCAACAGCCATGGGGATTAAGACTTAAGCCTCTTGAGCCAAACAAGTTTTGGAGTTAGCTTTGTGATATTTAGGGAAAGATTTTTAGGGAGAGGAGGCAGGGAATAAAAGATAAGGATCCTATTATAGGTGATATACATTTCCTGTAGTTTGAGAGAGTAGAGTAAAACATGATTCTATTAAAGTCATGGGAACTGTTAGACCATAGCTTATTCCATACAGATTCACATAAATACCATGATTCAACTCGTGTCATCCTGACATAATATCACACAAGAAAGTTCAGCCATAACACAATTCACCCAAATAAAATGAGTCCAGTAAAGGAAGCATACTTGGTTTTACTTTACTATCTGTGAAAGAGTTAATGAGAATTACTGGACTCCAAAAAGGACTCAGAGAAAAGCAATGAAAATGATTAAAGGACTAGGAGGATCATTTCTCAAAGGAAAGGTTAAAGGATTATTTAGACTGGAAAAGTAGAGATTGCAGGATGACTTAATATTGCTCTTCAAGTGTGTGAAGGCCTATATTACCATTAGTAGATGATAGATGGTAGTAAAGGAAACACTGAAGGAAGGGTTATGCTCATGGGAAGTGATGACCTTTTTGTTCTCCAGTGAGCAGCTGTATCCCTCTGGAAAAAGGAGCATGGAATGAAATGTCTTTAAATTGAAGCCAGGAAAGTTAAAATCACCAAAAGATTTTGGCTGGATTAGATGGCCTAGACCATTCAGTATGATCAGTGAAATCCCTAATAAAAGCGTCCCCATACTTGAAGAGTGTATTTGCTACTGGCTGGCTTGTCATACATGTGCATGATTACATAAAAAGCAGATCATGCTTTCCTATTCCCCAACCATGTTTCTGCTAGCCACCTACTGCTGATTGCCTACCTTAGATAAGTGTTAACATTTATCAACATTTCATTAACTAAGGAAGTCATTTTGTAAAACTTAGGACAACACATATTCTGAAGAATTTATTGCCTTTCAAAAATTTAAAGGGTTAATGAACTATCTTCATTTCTTTCATATTTATAAGCTACTTTTCTGTTTGATTTAAACATGTTCATTTTTCCCTATGATTAAAAAATACAAACCCAAAATCCCTGTGCTGAATGATAGTTTGATTATTACTGAAAATAATAACAACAGATTCTACCCTCATGGAAATATAATTTATTGAAGAGGGGGATAGTAAATCTATGGAAATCAATTTTAAAATAAAATATATCTTAGAAGATAACATATTCCAAAATATCTGAAAGTAATAAGGCCTTGGTTCATTTCAACTAATTCCCTCTTGTAGTGATGTCAATATATTTGACAGAAGTTTTTTGTTTATTTGTTTGTGGCTTTCTGACAATCTTCATCAAACCCAGCAAACACTTTTTACTTTTTTTTTTTCATTTAAAAGTATTTCAAGCTGGGTTGTAGCTTACATATAATATATTGCTATTTTGAAGTTAAAGAATATGCTTCTCCCAGAATGCACTGCCAATGCAGCTAACACAGCCTTTGCTTTCAGGATAGTAACCAGGCATTAGGGACATGTTTGATCTGCTTTAACCTGATTATCATCTCATTTTTCAAGTTGCAACTATTCTTGGACTCCAAGTCAGCAAAACTGAGGATTAGAATAAGTTAGACATGTAAAATCACTTTATAAAAATAAACTATGAAGGGATAATTGTTATATTATTAAATACTTAATAATAAGCCCTTTGGTTAAAGATAATCATATTATTTCTTCCATAGTCATTCCAAGTACTGTTTTCTTTTTTTAATATCATAAATGATATATGAGACTGATCAATAGGTGATTAATAAATGCTAATTAAGTGATTGTCCTCAATTTACCAAATATTTCACTCATAATTCTTGTAATTTCCAAGACTAAAATCCTTTTGCCTTTCTGCCATTCTGCTACATATGTTATTTCTTTCTATTAGAATGCAAGTTCCAAAAAACAGATTTATCCCTTTTCTATTTCTCTCCTAAGTCCTTAGTATTCTTGGTACATAGCAAGCACTTAATCAATTATTTACCCATTCATTCATCCTTTGGCTCAAACTTTTATGAAGAAAAAGTCTTATAGAGAAATATTCTTCCCAACCCAAAGTTCTTATCTGGGAGTCATTAATCCATTAAATACCATATATTAAGTACCTACTAAATAGCTGGAACTGTGATAGTTGCTAGGAAACCAAAAACAAAGTTTACTTCTTTCCTTCCAGCAAAGAAATTATAGTCTAGGAGAATAAAGTACAATTCATAGCTAAGCAGGTAGATATAGATAAATGGGTTTTTGTTTTATTGCTTTACTTATTTATTTGTTTGTTTGTTTAGTCTAGATCTGTGATTTCTCTTTTGTAGGGAGCTTCTTAGTGAGGAAAATTCCTCTACCAATGCACAGTGTCAGTTCCTCTGCAAATTAAATTCTTAAAGAGAAGGCTGGAACAAGTTTAAATACTCTGCTCAGGATTACTTACTCTGTATGTGTCAAAGAAGGTACTTGAATCTGGTCTGAGGCCAGCTCTTCAGCCTGTACAAGATCCTGCTAATGTATATGTGTGTGTATCTGTATACACATAAAGTGTACGAAATAACTACACAAAACATATATAGGATAAACAAAGGATAATTTGGGGGGAGAGGCAAATAAGTTGAGGAATGATAAAGACCTTTTTAGGAAGTATCCCATGAGCTAAGGCATAAAGGAAGCTAGTAAGGATTCCAAGAAACAGGACTGAAAACATACATTCCAGATGACCTGTGCAAAGGCATCAGAGTTTAAGGAATGGAGTGCTAGAAAACAAAGAACTGTGTACTCTCTTCTACCTATGACTTACTAGTTCTGTGACTAGGGGCAAGTCACTCAATAAAAGTAGGACAATAACACCTGTAGGAGAAACTTCCCAAAGCTGATGTCAAATGAGATCACGTATGTAAAGCATTTTGCATTCATTAAGAGGCAGTATGATTCTCTGTCATTCTTAGCTCTATAAATGAAGCTTTGGCAGAACCATTGCCAGTCTCAGCATTCTAGCTTCCTGAAAATATTATATTAGCTGATGAATAGATACTTAGAGACTACAGAGTTTGAAAGATGTTAAATCCATGCCAGACATCGGAGACATACACCTAATGTGTATATAAGTGTATACATACTTGTGTATATGCATATGTAATAAGTATACTTATAATTATGTGCACCTATATCTATGTCTGTTTCTGTGTCTATGTCATCTATGTCGATATCTATATCTATGTATCTTAGATTGACCTTTTCAGGAAAATAGAGAAAAATCAATTCTTGTCATATATACTTAGGTGATTTTTCCACACTGGGAGAGTGATGGGGTGTATTCTTTGTAGAGAACAATAAAAGCAGCTATTCTGCCCAGTATATTCTTTGAACATCATAAAAGATTTATGCTTTTAAAAAAGTAATTCAATATCTAGGTCAATCTGTGTTACCAGATGGGACAGTTAAAAGAGGTTTAAGCTAACATATCCCTCGAGATATCCATAATTTTGTCACTTGGACTATACCTTCTGTGGTGCTGATAAGAATTGCTTTATGACAGATTAGCTACTATGGCCAAAATATCTGGAAACCATCTTTGTGAATTTCTCCTTACCGCTCTATAAAATATGGGAGTTGGATCAAATGATCACTAATTTTCCTCCCTTCTTCCAAGTTCTGTGATGAAGAAAGGATTGTACAGTGGACTCCAGAGTACTGACATTAGGGAAAGTATTTACAAGGGAGAAAGAAGTATGCTACCAGTATTCATTGGGATCATGGAAAATGTTCTGCATAATGTGTAATTACATTCCCTTATATTGGTGGCATTATATTAATTAAGACAGGAGTGTGCTGGTAAGTCTTTACAACAATCAACTCTCTGAGGAAATTAAAAAAAAATAAATTTGTGCATAACATATTCTTAAATTTAATCTATTACTGGCTATATTTTCTCCATCATTTTATTAAATTTAGACAATCAAATCAAAACAATTAATTATGCCCAATTTTAAAGCATTTACTAATTTCCAAAAAATAATACTCAAGCTCAAAATTTAACAATTGATTGGATAAGAAATATCATCAGTACATGCGTGATGTGGAGCCTCCTCAGCATACATACACATTGTTAATGAGATTAATTCTAATTCAACATATTTAAAAAGCATTTATTTGTGTACACAGTAGTAGATTAGGAGGTGGAGATGTAAAGATACAAAATTTAAAGTTCTTGCTCCTTAAAGAAGCTTAAATGTTTCTCAGAGAAGACTTGTAAAACATCTGAAAGTTCCTTGGATCAAGGAACAATTTACCTAAATTTATTTTATTTTTAATAAAGTATCTCATATTATTCTTGTGGAGAGGATAGAAAGGTATGTTAAACAATTTTTAAAAAATGGATTCAGAATTTCTGGATAGGTAGACTTAAATTACTTGTTCATTGCCAACATGGCACATCTCCAGAGATGGAACATCCCTGGGCTTTGAGATTAGTCCTGGGCTGTAAGCATTTTTTATCACTCATATGGATGAAGTCTTAAAATAACATGCCCATAAAATGTGAAAAATGGCACAAACCCAGGAGTGATAGCTAACACAGTGGTTAACAGAATTAGAATCCAAACGGACCATGGCAAAGTAGAGTATTGGTCTCAAGCTAACAAAATAAAATTCAATAGGGATAAACTTAAAGCCTTATACAAAAAGAGAGAAGATTTTATGAAAAGAAAACCTAGGAATTTTAGTGGGCTGCAAGCTCAAAATGAGACAACAATGTAATATGGCAGCCCCCAAATCAGTCTTGAGATGTATTGGGAGGTAAAGCTTGAAAAAATAGGCAAGAGTCCTAATGTTCTTGTCAGACCTTGTTTACAGGATTATGTTCAGTTCTACTTGCCCCTGGTTACTATGAGTATTATGAGATAGTTTTCAGAAGATAAGTGAAAGGCCTTGAGTCATTGTCTTGTGGGGGACTACTTAAAGAAACTGGCATATTTATCTTGGAGAAAAGGAGACTTTAGGGCAACTGGACAGTTATCTTCAAGCACTTGAAAGACCACCATGCATAAAAGGATTAAGCTATTCCTGCCTTGCCCCAGAGGGCCAAACCAGGAGCACTATGTGAAAGTTTAGCACAAAGCCTGGCAAATGTTGTCATTGTTTTTCAGTCATTTCAGTCATGTCCAACGTTATGTGGTGTTCTTTTTCTTTAAAATAATATATAATGGTTCTCTCTGGGAGCAGGTTTCTCGGGGAGGTTTTTCTGGAGGCAGCTTTAGTTTCAGTTACAAGTAAATAATCACCCAAAATGAAGCCAGCTGATAAAATGCAAACATTTATTTTCTCCTTCCAAGTCTTGTCTCTTTCCTTGGGCCCAGTTAGCTCAGAGGCCTATCTCTCTGCTTGGTTCCAAGAGCTCTTGCAGATTGTCCCTTGCTTCTACCTCTGCTTTCTCTCCTTGGTTCGAAGAGCTCTTGCAGCTTTGTCCTTTGCCTCTGCTTTCTTCAGCCTCCAGATGGAATGAATCTCTCTTGCCTCCGAGAGAGGGCTTCTGGCTCTCAATCTCCCAGAGTGCTGAATCTGGTTGTGTCTCCGAGAGAGTGCTTCTCCTCAACTGAACTGACGCTCCCTTCTCCAATTTAATTCAGCTGAACTCTTCTATCAGTGTTTTCAGCTCAACTCCTTGAGAGAACCTCTGTCTGTTTCTTATATAGGATCTCTTCTGAGACAGAGGGATTATGGGTTTCTCCCAGAGTGCTCTCTGGCACTGAGAGCTTCAAGGGAGGTGTGAATTCGAATATCTCATACTAAACCCTGAAATCTCCCAAATGTGTGAACTCCAGTGAGTACAGGTATGAACACAAGCAATGTTTCTCAGTTCCACTTAGTACCTTGTTTCAAGTTGAGTTAACACTAGAATTCCAACAGTTCATGATTTCATTTGGGGTTTTCTTGGGGAACTAAGTGGCTCAGTGGATAAAGAATTGGTTTGGAAATTTAGAAGACTCATCTTCCTGAGTTCAAATCAGTCCTCAGATACCAGCTATGTGATCCTGGGCAAGTCACCCACCCTGTTGCTTGAGTTTTTCATCTGTAAAATGAACTGGAGAAGGAAATAACAAATCACTACAATATTTTTGCTAAGAAAACCTCAAAAGGGGTCACAAAGAGTTGAACATGACTGAAGTGACCAAACAATGACAACTGGCAAAGATACTATAGTGACTTGCCATTTCCTTTTATAGGGAAGGAAACTGAGGCAAACAAGGTAAATGACTTGCTCAGGGTCACACAACTAATTAGTGACTGAAAACAGATTTGAACTCAGAAAGATGAATCTTCGCAATTCCCAGCCCAGTGCTCTATCCACTGAGTCATTTAGCTACTCATGATGAGGTCATGAAACATTGGACCGACTGAAATAACTGAACAGCAGTGACAGATTTGGACTCCAGTTATTCCTGACTCCAAGTTGGATGCTCTATCCATTGCTTCCCCTTACGTTCCCCCTGACAAATAGTAAGCATCATATAAATGTTTATTTTCTTCTTCTTTCATCCAGTCCTGTTTACTACATGCATTCTTCTATGCTCACAATTCTTCAATGATGACTTCTTAGATTATACCATTTATTCATTCATCTTATTATTAATTATTATCTAAATCACATTACTTTATCTCATCTGCAAGAATAACATAAGGTATTTTGCTTATAAATTGTTATAATCTAGGTAAATGAAATTTCCAGTATTCTCTCAAATATTGGAACCACATCAAAGGAAATTATCTATATAAAGTGCTTTGCAAACCTTCAAAGCATCATATATAAATGGTAGTTATTATTATTATTATCATAGAAACCTTATCTAAAAAAGAAAAGCAATTACACTGGCATAATTATCTTGATATAGCCATGATATCTCTTTTGACAATTGCTTCTTTTTCTGGATGTTCTCTAACCATTCCTTTAATAATAATCTAGAATTTTTGCCAGAAATAGGAACAAAGCTGATTAACCTTTATGTTTTTGGTTCCTCTGCTCCCTAAAATCATCAAGTCTCAAGTGAAATAAGGAATTACAGCAATTTTCTAAAACTCTCCAGTGTTATATGTTAGTTATAAATTAAATGCTCTATTGATCCATACTTAATGCCGTACACCAAGATATGGTCAAAATGGGTTCATGACCTAGGCATAAAGAATGAAATTATTAATAAATTAGAGGAACACAGGATAGTTTACCTCTCAGACCTGTGGAAGGGGAAGGTCTTTATGACCAAAGCAGAACTAGAGATCATTACTGATCACAAAATAGAAAATTTCGATTATACCAAACTGAAAAGTTTTTGTACAAACAAAACTAATGCAGACAAGATTAGAAGGGAAGCAATAAACTGGGAAAATATTTTTACAGTCAAAGGTTCTGATAAAGGCCTCATTTCCAAAATATATAGAGAATTAACTCTAATTTATAAAAAATCAAGCCATTCTCCAATTGAAAAATGGTCAAAGGATATGAACAGACAATTCTCAGATGAAGAAATTGAAACTATTTCTAGTCATATGAAAAGATGCTCCAAGTCATTATTAATCAGAGAAATGCAAATTAAGACAACTCTAAGATACCACTACACACCTGTCAGATTGGCTAAGATGACAGGAAAAAATAATGATGATTGTTGGAGGGGATGCGGGAAAACTGGGACATTGATGCATTGTTGGTGGAGTTGTGAACGAATCCAACCATTTTGGAGAGTAGTTTGGAACTATGCTCAAAAAGTTATCAAACTGTGCATACCCTTTGATCCAGCAGTGTTACTACTGGGATTATATCCCAAAGAGATTATAAAGAAGGGAAAGGGACCTGTATGTGCACGAATGTTTGTGGCAGCCCTTTTTGTAGTGGCTAAAAACTGGAAACTGAATGGATGTCCATCAGTTGGAGAATGGCTGAATAAATTGTGGGATATGAATATTATGGAATATTACTGTTCTGTAAGAAATGACCAACAGGATGATTTCAGAAAGGCCTGGAGAGACTTACACGAACTGATGCTGAGTGAAATGAGCAGGACCAGGAGATCATTATATACTTCAACAACAATACTATATGATGACCAGTTCTGATGGACCAGGCCATCCTCAGCAACGAGATCAACCAAATCATTTCCAATGGAGCAGTAATGAACTGAACCAGCTATGCCCAGAAAAAGAACTCTGGGAGATGACTAAAAACCATTACATTGAATTCCCAATCCCTATATTTATGCCCACCTGCATTTTTTATTTCCTTCACAAGCTAATTGTACAATATTTCAGAGTCTGATTCTTTTTGTACAGCAAAATAACGTTTTGGTCAGGTATACTTATTGTGTATCTAATTTATATTTTAATATATTTAACATCTACTGGTCATCCTGCCATCTAGGGGAGGGGGGTGGTGGGGGGGTAAGAGGTGAAAAATTGGAACAAGAGGTTTGGCAATTGTTAATGCAGTAAAGTTACCCATGCATATATCCTGTAAATAAAAGGCTATTAAATAAAAAATAAATAAATAAAATAAATTAAATGCTCTTCTAGACTACTGGTTAGAGATTACCTTTGCCTCAACCTCATTCACAAAATAAACTTGAGATTGCTCGAGAATGCCATTGCCTAATAATCTGTATGAAGCAACTCTGAAGAGGTCACAGACTTCCCCCAAACCAATAAAGCTTTCCAATTATATTCAACTTCAAAAGAACCTTCTGGTCTCTTTTCTTTTGTGACCTTCAAAGATGTAAACCCCTTTTTCAATCCCATCTCCAATATGAAAAAAAAAAAAAAACAAACCTTTGCAACATTCAGATATAGCTGTATTTTCTTTGAAAGGCACAGCATTGGTGGAAAGAAGCACTAGCCTTGTAAAGTGCAAAGACCTTTCTCCTATTATGAATTCCCTAGCTACATCATTTTGGTAAATCAATTAACCTATCTGTTCCCCAATTATTTCATGTATAAAGTGAGTCTGATAATACTGGTACTCTCTACCTTACAATGGTTTTGCAAGCAAGCAAGTTATAAAGCTTGATATAATGGAAGCCAAATCTATTATTTTTCTCTTCATCTTTAAGTCTAATTTTCCATTTGAGGATTTTTTTTTTGTACCCAAGGATAAGTTTGCATTTGATAATGGCTTGTCTCTATTTCTTTTTCTCTGTTGTGACCTTCAGTGTGTTTACATGTGTATGGATAACTTGATTCCAAATCTATGTTAAGAGTTCTCATGCTTGCATTTCCCGTAATCACTAGCCACCTCTTATTGAGTCCTTTTGGATGAATGTTATTTTTGTATAATTTTCATATTTTCCTTTCAATAAAGATGATTAGTCTGTGAACCAAATGAAGTAGTAGGAAACCCCATTATTTGGGTCATTAAAAATGAACAGGACAAAGAACTACATTATAGACTGTAGGCTAATAATGGGCAAATTATTGAGGGCATAATTGGTTCTTCTTGCATGCTCTAATTATTAGAGTTCTGTGATACTGTTTTAGTAAAAGAGCCTCTGATTATCAATCCATTTGCTAGCCAGGTATAGCACAGTACCTGCCACTTATGGTAATAAGTGCTTTAAAAAATGCTTGTTTATTGATTTCTAGCAAAAGGAGTTGCTGCCAGAAGGCACAAAATCTTCCATTCAACGTCTCTGTGAGTTCTTGCACCTATTCTTATTATTCCAGATAGGTGAGAAATCCCAGAATCTTTGAACATCAGACTTGGAGGAGACCCATGTAAAAACTGAATCCAACCCATTTCTGAAGAGAAATATCCTCAGCAAGAGATTATCTGGTTTCTCCTTGAAAAGCCATTATAAAGCCATTATGACTAGTCAGAATCCATACTCTTTTGGGAGAGCCCTCATAGAACAATTCCACTGTATTTGGTCTGTGTCTTACCTCTTTTATCTCTTCTTTCCTAAAGAAGATTCAGAAATGTGGACAAAGTTGAGAAGAAGCAAATTCTTTGAAAGGAAAAAATTGTATAAGATTTGTTCTCACCTGCCCAGGGAAATGGATTGTCTTTAGATATAGTAGCTTCTCTCTATGGATCTTTCCAAAAAAAAAGAAAAAAGAGATAGAATTGATTACTAGCTTCAGGAAATTTGAAGAGTTTTTTTCTATTTAGGAAGTTAAATGATTTCTTCCAAAGGTGTAGAGTGTTATAGAAGCACAGAGCAGCAGGATTAGATATGGAGATCTAGCTGTGTCACTACCCTGTGATCTTGAGTTTGGGGACTTCAGTTTTCTCATTTATAAAGTCAGAGGGTTAGACTTTATCACCTAATAATGTGTCTTAATAGCTTAAAAGCTGTAATACTTTGAAATTTTAACAAGCAGCCACAAGATTTTAATCCATGGTCTCTTTCTAAATGCAGTAGTCATACCACACAATCTCACAATTCATCACAAAAAATGTTGGCGTATGGACCTTTGGTAAGATTGGCGTAGGCTTCTCCCAGCCTACCTTTAATCCTTCTACCTGACTCATGTGGCTGTGATTATGATCAAAATAGCACACAGCCCTAGGGAAGAGATGCGTTGCAGCCATTTCTGCCTTCATCTCTCTGATTCATCAGAATGTGTGAATGTTTCGAACCTGAAACCGAGTAAAACTGTACCTTAAATATCATCTGTGCCTCTTGGGCTCCTCTTCTCTCCATTTGTCACTGATTTTCCTTCAGTCACATCTAATGTAGGGTTCTTTCAATGAATCATGTAACCTCTGATGGCCTTGCAAATAACTGCTCAGCCACATTTTTGCCAGGTAGGGAAGGAGTGGAATAAATCTCATTAGTTTTGCTATTTGGTCAGCTCTTGTGAGAGTAACTGGGTAGGTTTTTTATTTTATTTTTAAGCTCATAGAATTTTTCTTTTTTTCCCCTCAAGAACAGAATTCTAGAAAGTATAGATTAAAAGGCAAAAGAACTTAGAATAAACTTAGTTTTCTCTGTAACATGAAAATGTTGATCTTTCCCAGATTTGTAATTAGTAAATTAGTAAATGCAGGAACTAAATTGTAAAAGCCAAGAAATTAGAAGTCAATTTCAAATGCAGACTGGGTCAGAACTTGGATACAGAGAATTACTGTGATAAGGAAAGAAAACCTAGGCTTCTAAAGATCATTTCAGAATCAGGCTCCAGAAGTGTAAAAGGAGGATGCTAGACTAAGAGCTCAATTTGAGGCTCCTGTGCTCTCATGTAGCGACATATCTTGGAAAAGGCATATAAGTTCTATGGGCCTTAGTTTCCTCACCTGTAAAATGAAGGTATTAGAATAAATGATCTCTAAAGAATCAGGAAGAAGCATCTTTGTTAGTTCAAATACAGCCTCAGATAAATAGCTATGTGACCCTGAGCAGGTCACTTAACTGCCTGCTTCAGTTTCTTCATATGTAAAATGAATTGGAGAAGAAAATGGCAAATCACTCTAATATCTGCCAAAAAAATCTCAAATGAGGTTACAAAGAGTTGGGACAAATGAAATGACCAAATAACACTGTTAACTATCTCAGAATTCCTGAATCTTATTTAATAAAAGTGGGACCAGAATACAAGCCTGAGAGATCCCGAGAAACACAAGGAAATCTGCTATGAATGACTTGTGGGTTCTATGTTATGGTAGGAAGGTTATGGTAGACTTGGAAATGAGGACCAATTTTGGAATCTTATCTCCAACTCTCCTAAGCTGTCAAAGAGTACAAATTGCCTAAGCTCTCAATTTTTAAACTTTCTCACTCATCTCTATTATAGAATGAAGTGAGAATAATAGAATGAGAGAGAGAGAAAGAGAGAGAGAGAGAGAGACAAAGAGAGAGGAAAAGAGAGAAAGGAGAGAGAGAGAGAGAGAGAGAGAGAGAGAGAGAGAGAGAGAGAATGAATGAGAATGAATGAATAGGAGCTGCACACCTGTGATTGCAGTGGTACCAGGAACTTCTAGGTGTGGCAAATCTGACTACCAATGCAGACTGATACCTTCTCCGCAATTTATAAGTTGTCTTTGGTCTTAGAGCAGGAGTGGGGGAACCCACCCTGCGGGTCAGAGAAGGCCTGTGAAATCATTCTAAGCAGCTGCAGGTGATGATGAGCTGAAAGCAAGATACAAGAACATCCTTCTGCTTGCATTCTAGAAATTGTGGCCCATGAATGATCTTATAAATAACCAAATGGTGCTTGACAAAAAGATTTCCCATCTTCGACGTGGAGAAATAATTTCCCCCAAGATCCTCTATTAATCACAAATACCCAATGTCTACATGTGTGCACACAAAGACAGTAGGTGTAATGGATCCAGAGCTGACCTCAGAGTTCTGACTGTCTGTGATACCTCTGGCAAAGCATTAAGCCTTTCAATTTCCCAGACAATGAGTTTTCTAACTTGCATAACAGATGCTGAAATTTTTCCCATTGGGAGTTTCTACAAACAGAAGAAATTACAGATTTAGTCCAAACAATAAAAAAATAAATAGCCTTATCTTCTGACAGAACCAGCCCAAAGATAAGTGAAAGGAAGCCTAAGGACTTAATGCCAATGCTAGTGTGTCAGGATCAAGATGAAACAACCAAGAAAGCCGTGCCATATAATTCAAAGTCTAATTGAGGCTCTCTCTCTCTCTCTCTCTCGCTCTCTCTCGCTCTCTCTTGCTCTCTCTTGCTCTCTCTCTTTTTTTATCCTTTTGCAGAGTTCTTACCAGGGACTTTCCTAGTTATCTACCACTGAATTCTCAAAAATATGTCTTTATCAGCTTTATAAAATACCCCAGAGATTAGCAAACATCTAAAGACTTTTCTTCTCAAAGCTTAGATTATCCCTAATGATTCTTTTCCCATGTTAATTTTCTCTCCTTTGGGAATTACATTATATTTTATTTTTTAAAGCAGTCTTGTATGTACTGTATTACTCTAATTTAAAGGCATAATTGAATCAACTCTCAGCATGCCTTTCTAATCCTTCTCTTAATGAAGCAGGAGACTCACAAGAATTTACCTGTAAGGGTTGACTTTATAAGAAACTTACTCATACTCTCTCCACATCCCTGTCTTGAATACTAATACCCCTATACTATGATCTTACGGTCTCTACTGTGATTTGTGGAGATATATAACTCATTGTTTTAGCCTTATGAGTTTGTGCTTCTTCCAACCAAACCTTAAGATCTAAGTGCTATTTTCTATCTTGTTGAGTATGGTTTAAGGGGAGATGGTAGTAGTTGAATCTGCAAGGAAGAAGAACTAAGCAACTACAATGAGAGCTCAGGACATGGGTCAGAGGCCCATGAAAGATATAGCAGGTCTTAGACTCAGTGATTAATGTGTATGGGACACTGGAAAAGGCCTGTACATACTATAGAACAATAATAGTGTCACAAAAGCTCTAGCAGAAACTGCACCTGGAAGAAACTTAGAGGAAAAAGAATCCAGTGGGGGAAACTGAGTCAAGGACATGGAGTTTCAATAGGAACAATGAGATATTTATCTTAGATTTATCTAAAATAGTAGGGTTTCTTAAACTTTTTCTACTCAAGGCAGCTTTTTATCCAAGAAATATTTATATGACCCCAGATCTATAGGTATATAAAATAAGTATATAAATCAAACATTTGCTGATAATAAGTCACAATTTTGCAACCTCCACATTCAGTTATGAGAGTCCATATAGGGTAGTATCCCACAGCTTAGGAAGCTAGGATCTAAAGGATGTCCTGAAGCTAGGAGTTTTAAAAAAGATCAGTAGATCTTTTATATAGATAGATATCTAGATATCTATCTATATATAGAGAGAGAGATTAAAGTTATTTAATACAGATTAAATTTTGTTATAAATTAATTTTTTTAAAGATTTAAATATGTAGATTTATATAGAGAGAAAGGGATTAAAATTTATTATTATTTTTCTTTTTTTTG
Source organism: Sarcophilus harrisii (assembly GCF_902635505.1). Classification (NCBI taxonomy): domain Eukaryota; kingdom Metazoa; phylum Chordata; class Mammalia; order Dasyuromorphia; family Dasyuridae; genus Sarcophilus; species Sarcophilus harrisii. The sequence continues at coordinate 209,211,216 of NC_045431.1, forward strand.
GTGAGGTAATAAGTGTCTTTCCCAGGTTCATAGAACAGTGAGTGTGTTCTGACTCCAGAGCTGGCACTCTATCCACTGTGCCATCTAGCTGCCTTTACAGAATGAAATTTAGAAGAGAACATAGAGAGCTGTAATACACCATTGCCTATTTCCCAACATAATTATTCATGGTCAAATAGATAACAAGTGTTAATGGAAAGACTGGAACTGAAGATAACTGGATCTAACGCTGGCATCCATTCTGCTGCACCACCCTGCCTAGCCATACTTCTCTTAATCAAGCATCTGCATTAATGCAGGAAGGTCTAGAAATCTCCTCCTCCTAAAGAACAGCTAGTGATTTTCCAAACAAACTCTCTAAGCTCCCTACCAGCTCTAAATGATATAATCCCAAAATCTGTCTCATTTATTCTCAGTTTATAATGTGCTAGGGATTTTTCACTGAGATATCTTAATGGGATGAAACATAGTTTAAAGCAGGGGTTGGCAAAGTATGGCCTGAGGGCCAAGTCCAGCTGTTCTTGCACACTCTCCAGCTAAGAATGGTTTTTACATTTGGAAATAAAGTTTTATTGTATTTCCTAATATATATTAAAACCCTCTTTCTTGACTTGCAGGCTGTGCAAAAATGGGCATGCAAACACAGGCGGTACAAAAATGGGATTTGGCCTGTCATTGTAGTTTGCTGACTCCTGCTCTCAGATGATAAGGACAGCATGGTGGACTGGATAATAAAAAAGGCATCATGGGATCATGGATTTAGAACTGGAAGGCACTTCTAGAGCCAGGCAATCCAATTTCTTCATTTTATAGACGAGGAAATAAAGATCTAGGAAGAGTAAGTGGGCAAGTGACCTTCCTCCCTGGGTCACAGAGTAAGGTTTGACCAGTAGAATTTGAATCCAGGCCTTCTGACTCCAGATCAAGCCCATTGCACTGTATCATATTGTTTGGACAGTTAGCTGTGCTATATACTGAAATAATGAATTCTTTACAAGGTCCTCAACCAGAGTAGGCTGTTATTATCCAAAAAGCATTGCCAATTAGTCTTCCATGTGGATGGATTTATAATTCCAGCGGATGTATTTGAAACCCTTCAGCAGCATGGTAATGACAATCAACAATGACAGGATCACAGTGCAGCTTCTAGCACATTATAATGGCAGTGTGGTTCCACCCACTGGCTTTCCTGGATCCTAAAGAGCCAATCACCCCTGGCCTCAATGATATCCATATCACAGCCATTAACATCTTTATGATTTCTCCTTAAGAGTCCCCAGGGGCACTGGCATAAATAACAGAGTAACTCTGTGCTATTCAATAAATATGACTGTCTAAGGATCTCAGAGCACCTTAATAACACTAGTCAAGCTTCGGAGCCCTCGAGTATTAGAGCACTTCATAGCATTTTGATTCACTGTATACAGCCGTGAAAAGTTGTCATGATTTCAGTCAATGTTACTCTGGGAGCTTAACACAAAACCAGCAGAGAATGCATGATCCTGCAATCCCCGAGACTATCTGTTACAGTTATATACAAACCAGGTAATATTGTAGGGCTCAAATGAGATAAGATTGTAGCTAAGAAGCCTCGCAACCATCCCATGGATCTCTGTTATATTCATCATCAGTTAGCATCAATGGGGGTGTCAGAAATGGAATCCAAGACTTCCTGGATTTAAGGCAACTTCTCTTGCTGATTCACCACCTACCCTTGCTCTTACATGTAAATATAGAAAAGCAAATTAAATCAACACTCTAACTATGTCTGAAACATTCTCTATTATCAAACCATGTTATTTCTGCACGCTGATATGCTGACAATACCCGTTTTACTCATTCTAATTCTTAATCTTTCATCCATTGATTCACAAACCTGATTTTCCAACAGACAAGCGCATCTCTCATCATCTAAAGAGTTTCCCCAGATTTTCATTTGATTGTTATAGTAACTGTAATGTGCATTCAATTTAATTTCAACGAGAATTCTTGTACATATCGCCATCTCCAGAAGAGATGGGAATTAGTAGGCATGGATAATATAAAATGCTGCAAAGACAGGGGTGGTCACAGAATCCAAACTGTTGGGAATTATTCCTTAAAATAAGCATTTTAATCTTAGTTTCATATTTGAAAAGTGATGATGAATATAGAAATGGCACGATAATAAACTAAAATAATTTTAAAATCTCATTCAGAAGCCTTAGAAGCCAAATGACATCAGCACCTTCTGTCCTGGTGTTTAATTTCCAAACCTCCACAGTCCTCTCAGACTGGAGGCACGAAGTCTTTGCTAGATTCAGAAATGTTTGTAAGCGCATGAGTGACCACGTCTTGTTTTCAATTATAGAGCATATGCCATAATGGATGCCTTTTAAAAATCATATTTGTAAATGCTCGGGGAGGCAAGGAAACAGCAGTTGCATTTGATAAACACCATAAATAACTACATTGGTACCTAAAACAGAAATTCCAATGAAATTCTACATGCACTCTTGAAAAGCATAATGGAATTTCTTCAACTAGGACTTGGCAAGTTTCCACAATGACCCTTTAATTCAGACAATACAGAAGAAAGGATTTTTACACTATTTTCCCTTGAGTTTCTTTCAAGTGGAAGCTGATAACACAGCAGGGAGAGTACTGGGCCTGAAGTTAGAAAGAACTGAGGTCAAATCTTAATTCCCACATGATCCTGAGTGAATCAATCATCCTCTGTATGGCTCAGTTTTCTCAACTGTAATAAGGGATATTAAAAGTACCTCTCTCCCAGTGTTATTGAGGAGATCAGCTGAAAAAAGAAATTGTAAAGCATTTAGCATAATGTCTGATATTTAGTAGAGTCTTAATAAATGTCTGATTCCTTCCCTTCAAAGAATTATGCCATTCTATTTTTCTTTTCAATTTTTGGTGAGGCAATTGGGGTTAAGTGACTCATCTCTGATTCCTTCCCTTCAAAGAGTTATGCCATTCTATTTTTTTTTTTTCATTTTTGGTGAGGCAATTGGGGTTAAGTGATTCATCCAGGTTCACATAGCTAGGAAGTGTTATTAAGTGCCTGAGTACACATTTGAACTTAGGTCTTCCTTCAGTGTTGGTGCTCTATCCACTGTGGCATCTAGCTGACACCCCCCCTCTCCCCCCTGCAAGTTGTGCATTCCAAATGCATCTCTTTTATATTGAATGTAAAGTCCTTACTAACTTTATCCAGTCTTAGCCAATCTTACCACAAGGAGGGTAGAAAAGCACCTAATTCATGTAAATACACAGACCCATCAAAAATGATAATAATAATGCTAATCATAAAACACTATCATTCGCAAAGTACTTTTCTAATCATCATCCTTTAACATAATTCAGGAAATACTAGGTAAATGATTATCATTAATGAGAAGTATCCTGGTCTGGTGGGAAGAACACTAATGTTAGAATCCCAGGACCCGAGTTTAAATCACCTTTGGCACTTAATGTATGTATGATCTTGGACATTCATTCACTTAACCTATTTGTGGTTCAGTTTTCTCTTCTACAAAAATGAGGTCACTGAAGAAGCTCCCTTCTTAGATCCCTTCCAGTTATAAATTGATGATCTCATGGTCTTTATTGTATAATTAATGATTATACAGATTTGAGTTGACCTGTCCAAAGTTGCAAATAGTTAGTGGCCAAGCTAGGATTCAAGAAAGACAATAGCTTAAAAATCCAAGTCAGTTAGTCACCAAGCATCTACTATGTGTCAGGCACTATGCTAAATGCAGAGTATACCAACAAAGCTCCTGCTTTCAAAGAATTTACAAGCCGAAGAGGGAGACAACACATAAATCAATAGGAACAAACAAACCACAGACAAAATAAACAGGAAATAACAGGTAGAAGGAGCAGGAACAAGAAAGAACAACCTCATGCAGAAGGTAGGATTTTATTTGATTTCTAGGTGTCATAGAAGCTTGGAGGCAGAGATGAGCTGTGGGGAATAGCCAGAGAAAATGTCTGGAGCCAAGAAGCTCAATATCACTGAACCAAATAATATATAGTTAGGTATAAGTGTGTAAGAAAACTGGAAAAGTTATGGAGAAGGATCCAGTATGAAGGTTTTTGGATGCCAAATAGGACTCTATTTGATGCTGAAGGTGATAGGGAGCCACTGGAGTTTACTGAACAGGGATGGTAACATGGCCAGATCTGTGCTTTAGGAAAAACACTTTTATGGTTGAATAGAGGACAGATTGGAGTGGGGAAAGATATATGGACAGAAAGACCATACAAACTCTAGTAGTAGTCTAAGTATCCTAACATGGTGGCAGTATCCGAGGAGAAAAGGAGATATATTCCAGAGATATAAAGGGTTAGCTCCAAAATGACAAGGGACTGTCAGTCTAGAGTCTATAAAATCACTTATAGCACCAGAGTGGAAGAATGAAAAAAGCATGTTAAATGAGAAAGTAGGCCAGATCCTTAGGAGTTATTTTGAAGAAGTTAATTCACATGTTAAAGCTTAAACTTTTTTCTTTCTTTTAATGGAAGAGAAACTCTTGCTTCTCCAGCATTTCTTTTCTTTTTAAAATTTTATTTGTTATTTTATTTTTCTTCTACATGTAAAAACATTTTTTAATGTTAATTTAAAAAATTTTGAGTTCCAAATTCTTTCCCTTCCTCTGTCCCCTCCTTCTATCCACTTCCACTGAGAAGGCAAACAATTCAATATGAATTATAACATTTCCATAATAGGCATGTAATGAAAGAAAACCACAGACCAAAAAAAAAAAAAAATTTGCGAAAAATAAGGAAAATTTTAAAAGTATACTTAATTTTGTATTCAGAAGCCGCCACTTTTTGGGTGTATGGATGGATAGCATTTTTCATCATAAATCCTTCTGAGTTATCTTGGATCACTGTATTGCTTAGCATAGCTAAGCCATTCACAGCTGATCATCTTACAGAGTTGCTGTTACTTTTTAGACAGAACATTTCACTTTGCATCAGCTTATATAAGTCTTTCCAGGTTTTTTCTGAGAGCATCCTGCTGTTCATCATTTCTTATAACAGCCATCATAATCACACACTACAATTTGTTCAGACATTCCCCAAAAAATAGCCATCCCCTCAATTTCCAATTTTTTTGTCTCCAGGAAAGAGCTGCTGTGTGTGTGTGTATTTTTTGTACATATAGGTCCTTTTATTTTGGGAGTTTTTGTAATCTCTTTTGGGAAACAGACTTTGTAGTGATATACCACTTGAATCCCAGCATTTTTTAAAAGCTTTTTTTTTTTTTTTCTTAACATCACTGACAATTGTCAATAATCCTTCTACATAGAATTCTCCCTGTAAACAACTCATCAGAATAAACTGCCACAGAGGTCATTTCTGATGGTGTATTCAGAATTCTGCACTCAGCCCTCACCTATTTCTGAAGAGAGACATCAATTTTATCATCACTTCTGGAATTGGGATTGATTTTATCCTCTCCTAATTCTGCGTGTTCTTTATTGTAGCTGCCCTTTATATCACTGTGAATATTGTTTTCATCTTTTTTAGCTTTCCTACCGACACTCTTCTGATCGTGTTTGGACAAGAGAATAGGTTTATATGTGGGAAAATGCATAGAATTTTTAAAAAAAGACTTAAAATGAAGAGTGGAGATAAAAAGTGCCTGTCACTAGATCAATTTATACAATGCTATATTTCTGGAAAATAAAGTTACAACAAACTTCTTTTCAAATATAGTGTTTTTTTGTTTTGGTATTTTTTCCCCCACTTTAATGCTGTCCCTTCTTTCTGCCTATTCATTCAGATATGTCCAGGTTATAAATGATTTCTGTGGACCTCAGAATCCTAGGAGGGCAGAATGCAGTAAGGATTTAAAGGTCCTGTGCTATCTTCCTTAGAACCTGAAAGATTACTGAAGAATAGCCATCCCTTAGATGTGTTAAGAGAGTGTAGAAGTGTTGATCTGGTAGGCATCTTGAGGTGATACTGCACTGAAATCAGTTCAGGAAAACAGCTGTAGCCAGAGAAAGACTTTTTTCCATCTTCTTTTCTTATCATCTCTTGTACTATTTCATTATTCTTTGAGTCAAGATGATCACCAAACTTTATCCTGCTGCCCTTTAGGAAAGGGATCATCTTATTATTGTTCCTATTTAACTAAGGCTGAGACTATACTGAGGTTCGAAGGTGGCTATGGCTCCTTTCTTAATACCTATCAAGCATTTATCTTAGCATTTTAAGGTTTTCAAAATGTTTTACAAATATCTTTTTTATCTATAGATGCTATTATGGTCCCCCATTTTGATGATTAAAAAAATTTTTTTGAAGCAAAAAGTTTTTTTTCTGACACCAGGTCCCACAGCCTATACGAATGCAAATCTGATTTACAATAACAATAAATTGGGGAGCCATCTTCCAGACTATTAGAGTAGCTTGATGTAATGGATAGAGTTAGATTCTGAATGATTATATTTCTAAGTGGATTCTATTTCTACCTCTGATAGAAATTGTCTGTGTGATCCTGGACAATTAATTCACTTATGCTTTCCATGGCCTGGGCAGCCAAAAGTCTACATTGCAGAAACTTTGCAGTCCTGGATTGGTGGGGTGGATTTTCTTCATCTTTTAAATTACAGGTCCAGACCAAAAACAAACTTTCTGATTACACATTTGAAGAATTCTTGATATTTCTTTTGTTCCTGTGAATTAATTCCTTCCTGCTGAGTTTTTCTGAAATTCTGGAAGGAAAAGTGCTGGTCTTGGTAGAGACCTGAAAGTATAGAGTCAGTATCCTGTTTTGGAACATACCTGTGTATGAAGACCCTGTTTTTTTGCTGTGGCAAACTGGACTTTTTCTGGGGTTTTGGTTCTTCCCTTGTGTGGATTACAGACTTGACCCTAGGACTAAGCCAGAGCTAAAATCTCACCTCAGGCAGTCTATGGCATCAAATTTTAACTCCACTCTTATGACTGAAGTTACCCTTGTTTGGAGAACTTTCTTAATCTTCCTTTATTTTCCCAGCTGGCCTGCTTTCTATACCCTGTATACAACATTCCACTTTCTCAGCCCTGAAATATTCTCTCTCCACACTTTAACCTCCTGATAATCTCTGAAACTCTCCAGGTGATCTCAAGGGGCCACATCTTTATAATTAACTCAGTTGATAGTGCTCACTTGTCCTCAATCACTTTGCATTTTTTGTGTCTTTTGTATTCACATACATGAATATGGGAATTACATGCTGTAGTGGAAGCAGTGTTGCCCACAGGACCAGGTTGGCTGGATTCCTGCTGCTATATAATGCTAGGAAAGTTACTTAATCCTCAGTGCTCTAGGCCAAGAGTTACAAATAACTTATTTGTCCTAAAACCTTAAATCTGATTAAAATTAATTGGGAAATGTTTAAAAAACATATAATGGAATATTGATAATATTTATTTGTAGCTATCTGTCCTGCAGGTACCCTTATGCATGATTTAGTGGCCCCTGGTTCTGTTTTCATTTGATTCTACTGCTCTAGACACTTTAAAAGATGGAGTGGCAGAGAATTTGCCTGGTAAAGGAGATATCCTACAGCAATGAAATCCCCCATGCAATCTCTAATTCCCATTCACATCAGGATTGTTACTCCCTAACAGAATCTAAGTTCCTTCAGGGCACATATTGATTCCTTTTTATCTTTCTATTCCCAGCACAGGACCTGACACATAACATGAACTTAATTAATTACACATAATCAGATGTAGAAGTGTTATGATTTATATCAGTCAACTGACTACTTCCCCAGTGTGATCAGTATTATCGGAGCATAAACTACAATTTGCTTCTTGATATGACTCAGATGTATATAATGTAATATGCTTGGACTGCTATTAACTGTATGACCTTGCTCAAGTAATTTCCTCTTTCTAGGCCTTAATTTCCTTATCAGTAAAATGAGAAAGCTAGACTAGCTAATCATTAAGATCTCTTCCACTTTAAACTTTCTCTAGTTAGCCTGCAAAGAACAGGAACGAGAGAGCAATGTCACAAATGACAGAAGAATTTTGATGAGAGAATCAAGAAAAGAATGGACTATAGGCTACTTGAGATTAGGAGTAAAGGGATTTTAAAGAGGAAATAGTGCAAAGAGTCTTATACTGTTGCAGGGCAGCATACTGGCCATGGGTTGGTTCCCAGAAGGTATACTGCCCAAAGTGGTACACAAGAATGCCCATGATAAATTGAGTCTATTACACAATCTTGCTGAGGGAAAGACCTGATAAATGGGGAAAGAGAGACACAGTGATGACATTCAATTTTGTCTGTGTATCTCACTTAAACAAAGCAGGCAGCAGCTCCTCTCCCTAGCATCACTTTGGTCCAGACAACAAAGAATTACAAGATCCCCCAGGTTTTCAAGACCCTCTACATATACTAGGGCAAATGCAGTGTCCATGTTATAAAACTGCACCTAAATATTAAGTCCTATAGACAATAATTGGCAGCATCCTATATGGTAAGGCTTAAGGGTTCCAGAAAGGATCCAGAAGAGTAAATTCACATGGAGATTAATCACTGGAAAATAGCTAAGTGCACACAAATACTAAAAACACAGTAAAATTCAGAGGCTTAGCAATAAATATGTGATATTGTTTTCACTAACATTAATGTGTACCATCAATGCCACATTTTATTTCCCTAAATTCTCTGGTATTGTTATTGTTATACTTTTAGAACCTGCCAACTCCTCTGGCGTTTCCGCCCAAGGTTTTAAATATGTGCCCAGTCAATGATGACCTGAATCGTGGCTGTCCAAGGATCCCCAATTTACCTAAGAGGGGATTCTCAGTATACTCCTAAAGAGTAATAAATATTTCAGCTACAGAATCTTTCTGACTCCATGGATTAAGATGAAATCAAACTGATCAAGTCACAAATCTTTGAAGTATTGAGACATACTATTCATTTTCATTAAAAAAAGAAATAACAGATGTCAGCACCATTTATAGAGTTTACCTTAAAAAAAAATCGACAAGTACTAAGTAAATAGCAAAGTATATCTTTGTACACTTTTTGATTGTTTTTGATTGGGGAAGAAATAAGAAAGTGTATCTGTGTATACTTTTTGACTGTTTTTCTTTTTTTTTTTACTGGGGTGGGGGGGAAGAGTGATTTTCCTTCAAACAGGCGAGAAGTACAATGGTTCCTTCTCAAGCCTAACCCTCCTTCTGAATGGGCATGTAGAATCTAACCTATTCTGTTTCCCCCTTTTGGAGTGACCAAGTGGCTAGCCGCTCAGTCCAGGGTCTCACTATCGTGATGCCAGTCAGTATTGGATTTGGTCTCACCAAAGCTCAGAATCCTTGAGCTGAAATGATCCACCTGAAACCTCTGCCTCCCTGGAGGCAGGACTTACACGACCACACCTTCTACTTTTGTCCAGCTGAACAACGCCAGTCATGATTTAAATAGATTCCCACATAGCAAGTCTGCATGCTATCATCTGGCATCTGTGGCCACAGGCAGGCCCAGCTGATGCTTTTGAAGAATGTGTGTTCGCCAACACCAGTCGGCCCAGTCCTGCTGTTATATTTTGTTCCATTTTGTAACTCTGTACCCTGAAGCTCTATTTTTGTCAGAGAATTATATTTGACACCATAGGAGAAATTAATGCACAGGAAATAATGCTTCAGTCATGAGGAAAAATCACCAACTGCACATTCTCTCTTTCCGATAGACCATGGAAACTTTGTAAAGCATATTTTAAAAGGTTCGTGTGTGTCAGCAAATCAAAATGGAGGTTATGTGCATGTAACGAGAGTGTATTTGTTTTACTATGACAGGTATGTAAAATGATCCCTCTGCCATTTTTGAAATGTGTCACGCCAGTTGGGTGACAAGGCATTTGCTCCCATCTTTTCTTAATACAAAGGTTTTGTGGGGTTGTTGCCAAGAATGCTGTGTTATTTGACCAACCTGGCTAAGTACAGGGAATCAATTGGCAAAATGACTCTCCACCTGGTCATGAATTGGGGGAGAAGCCTGATGCAGTAGCCCATGATGTTGTTGAAGAACACTTGATCATTAGAATAAAAAGCAGAATCAAAGAAAGTATTGTTACGTTATAAAAGACTGCTCATCAGGACACTGTCCATGCTAATGCCCAAGCACAGCACACAGAAGAGCAGAGGGAGACTTCACAGTAACAAAGCCAGATTGTCTTGATAGTAAATACATTGGGAAGGAACATTCCATTTAATCAGTATGAATTATATCCTATTAATGGAGGTTTAGGTTCTTTAACTTATTCATTTCAATGAATAGTCAACTTAGCCATTTGTGAATACTAAGAATGTGCCAAATAGAGGGTTGTAATACAGGCTTTCTACTTGGAAACAAACAAGTTATAATATTCGAGTTAAAAATGAGGGGAGCAATGAAAGGGGACAATGAGAGGTTCTAAATACAAAAGTTTTCAGCTTTTTCATTTTACTGAATACCAATTCTGAATGGACAGTACTCTATATCACAAATCATTTCTTGGACATCAGTAAAATTATTTACTATTTTTAAGAACATATTTCAAAAAATGAAAAGGCATAGATGACCTACAACATGTAGTATTGACAAGTTTGACTGTTGGGATTGCAGACATATTGAACGAAAAAGCTATTTTTAAGATAGCAGAGCTTTCTTTTAAATAAATGAATATATACAATATGCTATATATGTATATATACATATATATGTTACATATATGTATATATACACACATACATGTAATTTTTCTTTAATTACATGCAAAGACAATTTTTCATATTCATTAAAAAAAATTTAAGTTCCACATTTTCTCTCTTCTTCCCTATTCTTTGAGACAGTAAGCAATTTGATATAGGTTATACAAGTGAAATTATGGAAAATGTGAAGCATATTTCCATATTAGTTATATTGTGAAAAGACGGAAATCCACAGTGGGGAAAATAAACAAAAAAATAAAAAAATAGTGTGCTTTGATCTGCATTCAAACTCCATCAGTTCTTCTTCTAGAAGTAGATAATATTTTTTCATCATGCTTTGGAATTATCTTGGATCACTATGTTGCTGAGAAGAGCAGAGTTATTCAAGATTGAAATGTGAAATATCTCACTGGATAAAAACTGACCTGGAAAATAGATTCAGGAGAGATAATTTAAAATTTTAAAATTAAAAAAATTTTGGTCTACCTTAAAGTCATGATCAAAAAAAGAGCCTGGACATCATCTTTCAAAAAATTATCAAGGAAAACGATGCTGACATTCTAAAACCAGAGGACAAACTAGAAACTGAAAGAATCCATCAATCACGTCTTGAGAGAGATCTCAAAATAAAAGCTCCCAGGAATATTTTAGTCAAATTCTGGAACTCCCAGGTCAAGGAGAAAATATTGCAAGCATCCAGAAAGAAACAATTTAAGTATGGTTCCACCATCCAGTCAGGATAACACAAGATTTAGCAGGTTCTGCATTAAAGTACCAGAGAGCTTGGAATATCATATTCTAGAGAGCAGTGGAGCTGGGATTGCAACCAATAACTCACCCAGCTAAACTGACAATAATTCTTCAGAGAAAAAGGTGATCACTCAATGAAATGGGATTTTCAAACATTAGTGATGAAAAGACCAGAATTGAATGAAAAATTTGACTTTTCAAATACAGGACTCTGGAAAAGCATAAGGAAGTAATCAGGAAAGCGATGTCGTAAGGAACTTAATAAGATTTATCTGTTTTACATTCCTACATAGGAGCATGATACTTGTAACTCATTAGAAAATTTTCATTATTATGGCAGTTAGAAAGAGTATATAGACAGAGGGCATGGGTGTAGTTGAATATGAATGGATGATACCTTTTTAAAAAAATTATGAAATTAACGGGTGAGAGAATAATATACTGAGAGAAAGGGAAAGGGAGAAGTAGAATTGTACAAATTATTTGCCACAAAAAAAAAAAGAGGCAAGAAAAAACTTACAGTGGAGGGAAAGAAAAGGGTGAGAGAGTGAACCTTACTCTCATAATTAGCTCAAATAGAAAATAACATACATACTTCAATAGCGGTATAGAAACCTATCTTACCCTGCAGGAAAATAAGAGGGTATGGGAAAGGGGAGAGTAATTTTTATTTTCATTAGGGTTGGAGATCTATGTTTTCTTTCACCCCTTGATTTTTATGGAAATGTTCCATGTGCTTTCTTTTCTTTTCTTTTCCTTTCTTTTCTTTCTTTTTTCCCTGAGGCAACTGGAGTTAAATGACTTTCCCAGAGTCACACAGCTAGGAAGTGTTAAGTGTCTGAGGCCACATTTGAACTCAGGTCCTCCTAACTTCACTGTGCCACTTAGCTGCCCCAATATGTGGTCTCTTAATTATGGTGACAATAAAGGAGAGAACCTAGAAGTCAAAAATCTAAAAAAATGTAAAAAAAAATTGTTTTGAATGTAACTGGGAAGAAAACATTAAATAAATAAATTGAAAACTTAAAAAAAAAAGAAAAGAAATGATGGGGAAATAAGATAGGAAGAAATAAGAGCAGAGAGAGACGTGAAGAAGGTAAGACAGGCTGTGTATGTGTTGTGGGTTGAGAAAAGAACTTAGGAGAATTTCATCAAATGTCATCAAATAATTCTCAGGTTAAATTCCTATGGTGGTCGGCTTTTTTTTTTTTTTTTTTAATTTACCCTTACCATTTGAGACACATGACTATTGTCATAGCTACTACAGTCATCACAGTCAACAGCAACATGCCACCATTTTTGTTACTACCTATACCAATTCCATTATCCTCATCAATTCTATATAGATTTCACCATTTTCCCAGACATAGCCCTTTCTAAAATGGAGCACGCCACCAAATTTGTATGTTTACATATAAAGAGCCATGGAGATCCTTTCATTTACCTATAAGAAGCAACTCATATAAAGCCACCATAACTGATTTTAAGTAAAGCTGGTCTCTGTATCTAATGCCCAAGAGCAAAGAACTGGTTATTTAAGTTTAGTTTATTATCAGGAGAGTCACCTGAATGAAAGCATATGGGGGGGATGTCATGTGGCAAATCATAATGTACTTGTTTTTTCTCTGCTTCTGCCAAAAAAAAAGAAAATAGTAGTCTTCATAAACATGACTTCAATTCTCAAATAGTCCAGAAATACCTCTTTAGGTCTGCATGAGAATAAGGAACAGGGTGAACAGATGGAGATATTTTGCTGAGAGTATTGTCTTATCATTCTAAACATCACCTTCCCCAGGAAGCCTATTCTGATTCAGTAAAGAGGTATATTAATCTTCCAGATTGAATCACAGATTTTGAACAAGAAGATAACTCATAGAGCACCTAGTCCAGCCAATTTCAGAAATGAGGAAATTGAGGTCTAAGAAGACCAAGTAACCATGACAAAAAACACCCTCCATATGTCCTGAAAACTGCAAGTGCAGAATTACTAGCAAACATTATGAGCCTGATAGGTTTATAGAGCTCTGCCATCAGAACATTTAGCATTTGAGCATTCTTAATTTTTAATGCAAATTTTTAAATAATTAAATATCCTGTGCAAAGAATGATTCCATGAGTTAAGGATACAAAGACAAAATGAAAAAAAAAAAAGTTTAGTCATAAGTAAAGCTTCCACTTTCATCACAAATTAAGAAAGAATTTTGTTATTCTTCCTTAAGGGAGTAAAGAATGTGAAATAAATTGAAACTTATTGTCTCTTCCTCATCTAATGTCACATACCTTTTACCCATCCTCTTGGTGTACTGGGGGTTTAATGGCTTGCCCATTTCTGAAGTTTTTTATACAGAGACCAGGTAGCCAGAGAGACTGATATAGAGGATTTAGTAAGCCCTTATGTGCCTGGCCCTGGAGGTGCTAATATAAGCAAATATGATATATATTCTAATGGAATGGAAGAATGAGGGGAGCTGGAAAGAATGTGTGAGTTGGTGAGAATATCCATAGATATGCATCATGTACCCAGGAATTGGAATGGTAGCCTGAGCCAAATGCTCGCCTTTCTGAGCCAGGGGAGAGGACTATGTTTGTTGTCAGGGTGAAGGCGGTTACAGAATAAAGTTAAGGTGAGACAATAACAGAAGGTTGCACTTATATAAAATCTCTTTTATACCTCACTTAAATATTGGAGTAGATACTCCTCACTTGGGAGGAATACTCAATGGAATAGAATTCCCAATTAGTCTCAATTTTCTAATTATCATTTATTTCTGAGGACAACTGAACATCCAATTTAGCTACTGTCTCTGAAGTTAAAGGACTTGGGCTCAAATTCCACTTCTAATATTTACTATCTAGTTTTAATCATCTGTAAAATACACAAGTTGGTCTGATAACCTTTGAAATCTCTTTTGACAATAGACATGTGATCTGGGATCCATGGTCTATGAAGACAGTCACTGACAGAGGGCATCCTATCTTTTTGTTTCTATTCATTCACTGGTCTTAGTTCAGATCTCTATAGTTGTAGCCCATTCTAATATTGACTAACACATTCATCTCTTCTGCCCATTATATAGATCTTTTAAGAGTGCATTATGCTTACTGGCTATTTACACAATAGATCCAAGGTCATATCTTTGGCTCCATTTGGGCACATCAAATAAATGCTTGTTTGGAAGCTTGAGATTAACTTGATTCTATCTCTTTAAGACAATATTTTTTGGGTTTTGTTTTTAATTTGTTTCCTTCTACTTGCCAAAGAGCAGAAGGAGATCACTTTTCTGATTCTTTTTAAAAGGTGAACTATAATATTCTGAATTTGATGAACAAGAGCTTTTGTCTCTAGAAAGTTTTCTGTCTCATTAAGGCCCTGGATTGTCTGCTATTACCTAACATCAAAGGAAGTTTTTTCTGGAAGTTATCTCGGAGAGACAGAAATATGGGGAAGCATTTTAAAGGACTGACATACTTAAATTCTCCATTTTTCACTAGGGTATGAAATCTCTCTTTTATTTGTTAGTAAATTATCCTATTTTTCAAGTTTCCACAAATATCTCCTTGATGAATAATGTAGCATATGGGGAAGCTTCAAGGAAAAAAAATAGGGACCTGTCCACAAAGGACAGGAGCAATATTTTTTAAAGATCTAATTCAAAACCAGCCTGTGTCCATTCCCTTTCCAAAGGAACTTTATGGATTCAGAAATAGATGTCTTTATTGCTATGTGTATGTATGTGTATGTATGTATACACACACACATCCATACAAATATACATACACTTAAAACCTGCTTCAAAACTGCCATGATAGGGGCTTCTTAAGCCCAAGAACATCTCTGAGCCAATTAAAATTAAGCAGTGGAATAAGGTGAAACCAAGACAATTATTGCCTACCCTTCAGTAACTTTGGAAATGGCATTACACAGAGCTTTTTGTTTGGGATGAGATGATGCTTTCCTCAAGGCCAGCAGAGCAAAGATTATGAGGTCTGACATTACCATGTCTAATAAAACTCATTGTTTAACAAATGCACCAGAACTAAGGGAGTCACTGAAATTAACTGGGTACCAAAGAAACTATTCATGGATTCTGAACCATTTTTAAAAGAACTTTTCTATAATTATACTTCAAGTAATAAATAAGAAAAACTTTTCTCTACAAAGAACTTAATACTTTTGAGTATTCATGCTGTGGATTTTCCATGTCATTACTTTGCTCAAAAAATTTCAGTGGCTTCCAATTGCTCATATGATAAAATACTAAAGCTTTAACTTGACATTTACAAGTCTTTTAGAATTTGGTTCCAGCTGTTTTTCCAGGATCACTGAATATTCCCCTCTCAGACAGAATTCTGTGCTCCAGTCAAAATGACCTGCTGGTTATTCTGTAAACTCAGCATTTTATCTCCCATCTCTTCATCTTTGCACAGACTATTCTGTGTGCCAAGTAGTCACTGCCTCGTCACTTCTGTAAATCGAATTTCCTTTAAAACTAAGATCATGTGTCATCTTCTAGGGCACACTTTTTCTGAGCTACCTGTTACTTTGCTTTCAAATTCATTCTCTCCCCCTTGCTCTCTCATTATAAAATAAATATTCAAAATAGAAAACCAGAGACAGAACATTTCATAGGAAAGATGTAAAGTGACTTACGGGAATCACTTCAGATATTGCCTGATGGCTGATTAGAAGATAGCTTTGTGGTACTAAGTCTTGATGAGTACATAGCCCGTCTTTTGTCTCGGTATTGGAAGGGATCCAGGGATCTCATTAGCCCTTTCAATATCCCTGCCTTTTTTTTTTCACATCGTGGGCATTCTTGGCATTGAGCAAATATTAAGTAAAAGCCTTCCTTATTATGCACACAACATTGTCTCCAGCTACCATGGCTTCTGGAATGAATGTGACTGGTGATTGCTTGAAGAACCCGCAATGTCTCTGAGAGAATTTATAGCTCAGATTCAAAATATGGTACAAAATATGGCTGATGTTATTACAATGTAGATTGTTGAAAAACCCATAAAAATTCTTCTTCAGTTTTCACCAGTTTCCAAAATCAAGAAGGCATTATTGTATTCATACAATTGCAGATTGGATCTATTTATGTTGTACTATACTTGCTAACAATAATATATCTAAACCTTAGTTTGTAAAAATAGAGAAAAAATAATCAGATCTGTTCATATGTCTTATAAATTGTCTAAATTATGATCCTCTTCCTCCACAGAAGCTAGCTCTCTACACTGAGAAATTAAATAAGTGGTCCCTATGTATTTGGAATGAAATTTTTCTTTTCAAACCTGATATGATTTTACCCAAAGACTCACTTAAATGGGACCAATATAGTCTTTTCATGCCATTATTATTCAGTTCAGCTAAAATGAAAAATATATATCCTAAATTGCAATGGACGCAAAGCAGAGTGGTATTGTGTACCTGCTGATGAACTTATCAGATTAATATGGGTTCAAATCTTGTCTCTGACACTTACTAGCTGTGTGATTTTTGAGCATGTCCCCTAACCTATATGAATCTCAAGTGACTAAGATTTTAAATTATAGGCAATTTCTCATCTGTATGGGTAAAGGGCCTTCCCAGCACATGTTCTTGATGTGAGTAAAGTAGTTTCACTGAAAACTATAATGTAAGAGGGGGAATACACTGTATTAACAGTGAAGAGAATCAAGTCCTACTTATGATTGCCTCCTTTCTAATCTATAGGGGTTTTTCTTAGTTAAATAAGGAGTCCAGAACAGAAGCTCACTAATTTCCCTTCCAGTTCTCATGTTCTTTGAAAGAGTTGATTGTACAATTTTCCCATTTTTCCTCCAACTAAAGCCTCTTGACTCGTCTTTTAAAAACATCATTGAATGAAAAACTTGAAGTGTACTACCAAACAATAGGAGCTATTTGAAAACAAGCCTGTCAGCTCGTTATGTTTCTTCTCCATGGGTTTCTCTGAAAAGAATTCAGCTTGAAGAACACTTTGTAAAGTCTATTGATTTTTGTAAAGTTAAAAGGTAGGTAAAATTTAATGTGGATGGAGATCAGGTGAAAGAAGTAAATTTTTAGATGTAATTCAAATCAACATTGAATTGGCCATTGCAATAGTTATCTATGTATTGATACCTACTACGTTCAAGAGGGAAGAGGGGGCATTTTGTGAATAGAAAAAAAAGAAAAGGTCCCCGTCATTGAGAAGTGTGTAGTTTCAGGGATTGCTTTTGAGCTGGGTGAAGCTATTTTATAATCGTCTATACCAATTTAAGAAAGCTAAAAGACAGTTGAGAATATAATACCAAGTTAGAAGACAAATGAAGATACTTTTGTCCTAAATGTTTCAACGAACTTACTCTTCTGTAACATTAATGAAATTTGGTCACAGGAATTTGAATTCATGCTATCCAATGTTCTGTATAAAGATAACAAAATTTCCCAGGGGAAAGACAATTTCTCAAAGTCCTTCAGTGTAGCAAAAATATTTCTTAGTAATATCTAGGTGTAGGAACAAAATAGACCATCAAGTCTAGGATGCTGTTTCCATAATGGTTTCACTGAAAAAAAAAATTAGCATGGGATCCAGAGTAAAGGGAGAATATGATTTTCATATAGAAAAAATATGGGAAAGAAGCATTCTAGGAGGAAATGGAGCATGAGTGATAGAAAAACAATGGTCTTGTCAAGGAAAGAATGAGTAACTTGAGTTGGCTGGAGAATAGATTGCAAGAATGGTAGTAGAGCAAGAAAAGAACACTGCAGAATGTAAAGAACCCCAAAATCAGGTCCTCTCACCAACGTGAATGCTGAGTTTAGAAGTCTGGATTTTATAGCATAGACACTGGGGATCATGTCAAGGTTTCTGAGAAACAAAAAGAAGTTACAGGATCATCCCTGAGGGGCCTCCCCCTTCCCCAATCAAACTAGCTTAGAGTAGCAAACACACTTTCAAAAGCAGATTAAGTTTGTTCCATCAG
Source organism: Sarcophilus harrisii (assembly GCF_902635505.1). Classification (NCBI taxonomy): domain Eukaryota; kingdom Metazoa; phylum Chordata; class Mammalia; order Dasyuromorphia; family Dasyuridae; genus Sarcophilus; species Sarcophilus harrisii. The sequence continues at coordinate 209,229,645 of NC_045431.1, forward strand.
ACACGACATGTGAGGGGAAAAAAATCAGTTACAAATTGCATTTGCTTTAATGAATGGAAGAGCATGAGCAGCAGGTTGAAATGGTCTTGTGAAGGCAGCTACAATTAGTGTGTCGTTTTGATGTGGAAATTGACTTCTTTTAAAAACTCTGAGGAAAAGAAGGCATGATGGGGGAAGTAATGCTAAAAGCAATAACCATTGAGTGTGCTTTGGGAGGCAAATAATAAATAAAGATTGAAATAAATCCCGATCTTATCTATCCATTGAGACTAATTGTTCAACTTAAACAGAGTGCAAACTTGGGTTTCTGTTTCTAGGTTTGGGATTGTTGACTTGCTTTATTTAAACTGAAGTTAAAAAGACAGTACAAAGGATATAACTGAAGGGGAAAAGGAGAGAGAATTCTTTTTCTAAAGGGAAATTTTGGGATTTATCACCAGAAAGAGTAACCTGGGAAGAATGAACACTAAGGGGAAAACTGGGGGTCCGAGTTTCCAGTTCTGAATGGACAACAAATGGTGGGAATCTGGGCCATTTACTTCCTCTTTTTTGGGCCACAGCTCAGATTAGAACTCTAAGTTTACTCCTACTTCTACTATTCTTTGGTCTGTTTATTTTTTTTCTGGCTCAAATATTCCATTATTTTAAGGCCTTTATCAGCTCTAGTATCTTATGTTCAGTGTTCTAACTATCCATATTCTAAGGTTCCTCTTCTACCTCTAACATTAGGTTAGTCAATATAATTTAGGGTAGAGTCTGTTTTAGGAAGCTCAACTTCAGGGCATCCTCATGCAGAGGCAGCTAGCATAATCAGTCATGGGATGAGAGTTGTAGAGTCAGAAGGGGTCTTAGAAACCATTCAAGGCAATCCCCCATTTCAAAGATGAGAAACATGAAACCCAGAGTGAGTGATCTGTCCAGGATCACATAGCTAGTTGTAATTAGATACTGGATTTGAACCAGCTTCAATCACTGTTCCTTCCACTCTTCTTTCTTTCTCCTTGCCTTTCCTATAAAACTGCTAATGGCTTTGGATGAATCCCAAAGGACAAAAGCAACTCATCCTAGCTGAGGGAAAGGTACTTGGTTATCATTTTGAAATGATCCCAGAGTACTGCTCTGCACTGCTGGTGTTTCCCTGTTTTGATGTCGCTTGTTGCTTTTTCGGGCCCATAGGGCTAACAGAAGTAGCAATCACTTTTTAATTAATATCATGAAAAATATAGCACCTTTTTAATCACAACATGATTACCCATAAAATTAATTTGCCGACTTTTAATTATTGTACTCACAAATAAAGCATGAGCCTGGAGAGCCAGACAACAGTCAAGTGGCAAGGAGGAATTAGCCAAGGTCGTTCTAGATGCTGAGTGGGATGCTCAAGAAGTTTAAAAGCTCCTATTCAAAAATGCCAAATATAGGGAGCATAAGGCTAAACTGCTTTTCTCATTCATACAGAAGCAAAGGTGCTCCTCTTTGCCCTCTTATTTTTTTCCCCAATGAACATGTAGATATGGAAAATATTAAAATGGCTTGTTTTTTTTTTCTTTTTATTCACAATGGATTTAACTCTTTTGTTGCCTTATGTCACATAAGAAATTAGTCAACCTCTTCTATTATCCAGCTTATTTAGGAACAGAAATAAAGGAGGTGCTCATTCTTGCTCCCCAACTCCAAGCAAATTTCTATCAAGTAGTTGTTACCTTCCAAATGACAAAATGTTAAAATGTCAGATCTGAGAAATGAAATGTTAAACTACAGAACATTGAATGTTGGAGCTTGAAAGGTGCTTATAAGGTCTAGATGTTGCCAGATCAGAGTAGATATTCTTAGAGTTAGAAAGAATCTTAACAAAACATAATGCAACCCAGTTATTTAGGAATAATAAGATAAGGGAAAAGCCATTTAAAGAAAATACATGATATGCCCACATAGATATGGTTGGGGGACTGAAGTAGATCAAGGGACACACGTCTGTTGACAATTTCAGTAAGGTATTCCTGCCACTTGTGGCTTCCAATTGTGTCTATTTAGATTTTTAATGGATAACTGATTCTTAGCACTGTTTTACTAAGTGAAGATCTGAGAGTTTCTTCTTTAGGAATTTTCAAGAACAAATATCTTCTTTTATTTTTTTTTTCATTTTTTCCTTAGTATTTTATCTTTCGAATTACATGTAAAGATAGTTATCAACATTCGTTTTGGAAAGATTTTAAGTCCCAAATTTTTTCTCCCTTCTTTAATCTCCCCCTCCCCAAGACGGCAAGCAATCTAGATCTCTTATATTCTTGAGAGAATTTGAATCCAATTCTATTTGGAAGCAGAAGAATGACTTTTCTGTTCTGTCTACAACTTTGACAATATAGGCAGATACACAGATGTTGGTATATATATATTATGTTTATGTAATTGATACAAATAATTTTGCATAAATAAAATAAAATTACATTTCTATAGATATACGCATCTAAACATATTATATTCATGCATGTACATATTCATGTGTGTATATAGATAATCAGAGAACTGCTTCTCTTAATCAAATGGAAACTCCTGGATTGAAACTCATGTACATGTATATTCTGTGCTTGCTCTTAGAATTTTTAAGGAATAAAGCTCTCTAGATATAAAACTCTTTGGATTAATCCATTCATGGATTACGGTATTTATAAATTAGGATATATGTTAGCATAAATTTGAACAGAATGCTGGATCTGGGGTCAGGAAGACCCTGAGTTCAAATGCAGTTTTACAATTTACTAGCTGTATAATCCAGTTTACATCAGTTTGCTAATCTGTAAAATGAAGCTGATAATAGCACTCAGATCATAGGGTGGTTGTTAAAATGAGATGAGATAATACAAATAAAGTCCTTGACTAACCTTAAATCATTTTATGAAAGCTAGCAATTACTATTACATAAATTAGAAGCTGCATGATGTAGATTAAAGAGGGTAAGACCTAAATTCAAATCCCATCTGGACACAAATTAAGTGTGTAATTTTATATGAGATAAATTAAATTCTGAGGAGCTCTCTATGACTAGAAGTTGTGTATTGAGCCATTTATCTATATTGGTTAAAGGGGCCTTCTTTACCAATGAAATCCCACATATATTCTTACTCTAAAAGTACTTCTAATATAAGTAATAATTTATGATTCATAAATCACTTACGGGTCTTATAGATTTCTCATTATTATTGTCATTAACTCATTCATATTTTACATGCCTATTATGTACAGAATACTGTGCTCAGACATAATAAAACGTAATATCTATTCATCAATGTGGTTAAGATCCAGTGGGGGAAATAAAATATATACACATTTTTTTTTAAAGAAGCATAACAGCTGTATCTGTAAAATTATTCACATATGGAATATAAGAAAACTCTCTCTGAGGCAACCAATACAGACCAATGTTATATAGTCATAACCTGCCTGATCCTTTGTTTCTCCAACCATAAAATGATGGGAAATGAAGTGTATGACCTTTGGATGTCACTGGAGCAAAAGGTTAAGTATATTGTCCAGGAGCACAGAGTAAATATATGTCAAGAAGCACAGATTGAACCTAGATATTCTTGACTTTCAGACCAGCTCCTATCTACTTTTCATGATTAACTCTGAGGAAAAACAAGCCAAACCAAACTAAAATCACAGCATTAAACTTTCCAGGTTAGATTATAAAAGCAAAATATGAATTAAATCACATAAGAAGGAAAGCATTTCTGGGAGTGTTGAGAGCAGCAAGGCTCCCAAAAAAGGCTTTTTTAACATATCTGAACTAGGCCTTATGAACATTAAGTGTCTTGTATAGAAATATAGAAAATAATTTTCTGCCATTTATTTGGATTCTATATAAAGGGGAATCTATAGTACTTATGTCTTCCACCTTAGTCATTTTAATTGATAATATGATTTAAGGATTTTTTAAAGCATCAGTTGAAATGTTAGTGTCAAAGGAAATTAATTCCCTGGCTGGTTTGTTTTTTTCTCTGAGGCAGATATTGATGAATGTACAGAGGGAATCATTGAGTGCCACAACCATTCTCGCTGTGTTAACCTGCCAGGGTGGTACCACTGTGAGTGCAGAAGCGGTTTCCATGACAATGGAACCTATTCACTTTCCGGAGAATCCTGTATTGGTAAGCACCTTTCCTCCAAGGATTTTTTCTCTTTACCCTGATCATGTCAGACTAGGTGGCTTAATTTGCTATCATGATTAATGAAATTGTTAACAGCATAATCACTTATGAGAGTTGGAGTAATACTGTGGAGAAAGCACTGGCCTGGGCCAGATGGAACTTCAAATTATATCTCTGAAGCCTTCTATCTATGTGAACTTGGGCAAGTCACTTAACTTTCCTGAATTTTTTTTCCTCCACTATAAAAGGAGAGAGTTGTATTAGATGGTCTCTGACAGTCCTTTCAGTTCTAAATCTATAAGCCTGTGATGTAGGCGGCTTGTTATTATGAATGGATGGATCCCTGGATCAGAAAACTGAATTCAAATTTTCAGATTCTTATTAGCTAGGAGTAAGTAAGCAAATTAGGTCACATTTTAAAGCCTCGGGTAAAACATGGATAATGATAATTGCACTATATTCCATCTGAGTTAGCCATGGTGGAGTGGAAAGAATGCTTAATCTAGAGCAGGTCAGAGGAACTGTGTGTGAATACAAATGCAAATGACCATTTGTGGACATTGGAAAACTCAATAAATCTTTAGGGAGCTTCATTTTTTTGCTCTGTAAGATGACGCAATTGGAGTAGGGGATCTCTAGATTCTCCTTGGCTCTTAATCTGTAAACCTGTGGTCCTAAAGAGTTAGCTGCCTAACAACTTAACATCAAATCTTTAAGATGCCCAGGTTACCCTGACTATTTTTAGAATCAACAATTTGAACCCAGGTTTTCCAGGCTGCATGCTCTGAACTCTTAGCACCATACTGTTTTATCTATAGGATGAGAAGAATACTTTTATAATGTAAATAATAGGGTTATTGCAAGGAAAGCTTTTGCAAACTTTAGACACTCTGAATGAGTTGTCATCGAATTTGGAATGAAAATAAGGAAGGTGAATAGAAAACAAAAGGTTGTCTCTCTGGCATTTGTCTTGGAGATTCACAGGCAGGTGTGATACAATATTATTACTACTACCATCTTTTCACTGCGCCGACTGTGCAAACAAGTCATGGTTTATCATGGACCCTAAACTACTTTTAAAAATTTAGTTTGATGAAAAACATGGTTGCCATTTATTTCATGTCACATGAAAACAACTTGTAGTAGCATAGACCAATTTCAAGGAGTTTGAAATAGCCAAACCAGCAACAATAATGTCAACAGCATCCTTTAATCCTTGGGCTTTTCTTCCCCTCCTTCGAGAGGAAAACATGATGAAGGGATGAATCCTTTCAACATTGAGCAGTAAAGGGATAAAGTCTGCTCTCTCCAGCTATATACCATGCTGCCTCTTATGGTTATATTTATATCAGAGTTCTTTGTTTTTTGATTCATTTGTTATATGTTATAAGCATTTCTTAAATTTATGGAATGATTGGGGGTGTGGAAGAGGAAGAAGGATCTAGTTAAGACAGTACTCAAGGGAGCTAGGATTTTGTCTATATAGGAAAATACTCCATCATTAAGATAGGTTATATTCTACATGTAACTTAGGAAATTGATTAATTAAAGCAAATGGAGATTTTATTGAGCTACTATCAGAATGACATACTGAGCCCAAGTATTCCAGAGTCTACGCCCAACACGTCAGGCAACTACCATATCAAGTCTGAATTAGTAAGGAGAGTTTTGGGTTCCAGTCTCGCCTCTGTCGAACACTGGCTGTCACCATGGACAAAGTAATGGAATGTTCAGATCAAGCAAGGGCTAATTCAAAAACATTGTAGCATCAGGCCTAAATGTCTTAGGATGTGATGCTGAACATAAGTATTTTGTGATCACGTGTAATCTCTAGATTTTTAGCTGTAAGTGGAGAAATTTGGGAAGGCTTAGGGCAACTAGGTGGTGCAATGTGTAGAGTGCTGAGCCTGAAGTCAGGAAGTCTCATCTTCCTGAATTCAAATCTGGCCTCAGCCACTTAACTAGCTGTGTACTAGTTTTATGGCTCTGAGCAAGTCATTTAACCCTGTCTGCTTCAGTTTTTCATCTGTAAAATGAGCTGGAGAGTATCTACCAAGAAAAACCCAAATGGGGTCACAAAAATTCAGACATGACTGAACAACAATAGAAGAGGTTTAAGGCTAGGATTTCAGGAGGGAGCCCAACACGATCCTTGAAATATAATACAAATTTAGTAAAAATAAATAAATATAAGACAGACTAACAAGTACCTTCCTAGGCACTGGCAACAATTTTCTGTGTGACTTTAACCAAGTCAATCTATTTTCTTTCATTGTGTCTTTAGTTTCTCCATTTTTCTAAGAAGGAGATAACAATACTTTTCTACTTCCCTCTCAGAATTGTTCTGAAGATAAATTGTTTATACTATCAATAAAAGCTCTTTTATGAAGCATAAAGCTCTCCAAAAACAAGATTATATTTTGATGGTTTAGATTTTTTTTCATTTTAAAAAGGAATATAATAAACAAAAAAAAAAGCCAATTGCATTGGATTATGGCTTTAGTATTCTGATTAATAAAGGATAAACCCTGAAGATTGAAAAAGACTCAATCCCTTTCTTCCTTTGTCCCTGAAATCAGACTGATGGTATCATCCTATCAGGAAGGGAAGTACAAAATTAGCAATTAAAATAAATGTTTACTACCATGTTAACCATGATCCATCTTCAGGATAATTGGTAAATCTTTGAATAATTGCTATGAATAATGATATAAATGAAATGTTTAACAATGAGATTTATGCATTTTTACATTTCTGTGACAGTCATGGGTAAGTGTCCTAAGTCAGAGATTCTTTAACTTTTTCCTCTTTGTCCAAGAAATTTTTATAACCCCCACATTGTTATGTTGTGACACAATTTAAGAAGCTTTATCCTAACTGGCTTTCTATTCTATCCCCCTTCTTTTATACAAGAACTTTAGCCTGAGTAGATTAGGTTGACAGAGGTCATCCGGGGAGTACATATCAGAGACAAGATTAGCACTCAAGTTCTTTACTCCAGAGAGGTTGCTCTTTCCATTCTATCATGATGACACTTTTTTGCTTGACTCCCTAATTATTTGTTAAAATGGAGGGTTTTTATCTAAACGGGAAGGTTTGTTAATGGATGAGGATAATTTTATCCCAAATGATACTACCCTCTAGCCACAGCCAGATTGCTTCAAAAAAGTATGTTCAGTGCCCATGTGGTCATATTCTCCAGAGGTCATATTCTCCTAAAGGCTCTTAGGCTATTCTCCTTGCCAATGCTATAAGCTTGCAGAGCTTGTAGAATAGTCCTACTGCCTCCCAAATTCACAATTGGCCTAGGAATGTGAAAAAAAAAAAAAAGAATATGGAATATTACTCTGAAATAAAAACTCTAGAAATTACAACTTGCTTTTCATCCCTCACTCTATTTTCAGAAAAAAAAGCCTTAGTTCTTATTAGTCCATCTCATTCCTTAAATTCAGATGATAGGTTGTAAGCCATCAAAAAACACACAGTAAATGAATAAAAAAGTTGTATAGCAAAGTGAAAAGAGATTATTTTACCTTCTTATCTCCTGTTATCTTCTTCCCACTTTCAGGTGGTAAATTGATTAGGGGAAGGAGACTGACATTTGGAAAGCATTGTGACTTATTATGCAATCAATGCCCTCTCTTAATTATTTTACTTTTTTTGGATATTATATGGATATTACATTCATTTCTTTGTATTTGTCATGCTTAGTACAGTGCCTGCCGTAAGTAGATGCTTAAAAAACATTAACTGGTCAACTTACTGAAATGGATCATTCCAATTAATGAAACTTCATAGTATCTGCCAGTCAAGAGGCTTCCTTGATGCTGTTTTCACCTGTTGATCCTATACGGTTCCCTTGCAATCCCATCTCATTAGGATCTGTCCTCCCTTGTCCTTCAATGCAGTCAACCCTGAATGCGGCTGCAACAACAGCCATACATAGCAAGCAGCAAATTACAAGCCACTCTCTGCTGCTGCTGAGTGTCCCTTTCTGGCAGCCCGGGAAGGATGTAATGGAAGTGTCGTCAAGAGTAATGAAAGAGAACTGATGCTGAGTGAAATGAGCAGAACAAGGAGATCATCATACACGGCAACAAGACTATATGATGATCAATTCTGATGGACATGGCTCTCCTCAATAATGAGATGATTCAGGCCAGTTCCAATGGTCTTGTGATGGAGGGAGCCATCTACACCCAGAGAGAGGGCTGTGGGAAAAGAGTATGAACCACAACATAGTATTTTCACTTTATTGTTATTTGCTTGCATTTTGTTTTCATTCTCATTTTTACTTCCTTTTTGACCTGATTTTTCTTGTGCAGCATAATTGTGGAAATAAGTATAGAAGAATTAACATATTGGATTACTTGCCATCTATGGGAGGGAATGGGGGAAGTGAGAAAAAAAATGGAAAACAAAATTTTACAAGGATGAATGTTGAAAACTATGCATATATTTTGAAAATAAAAAGCTTTAATTAATAAAAAAGAATAACAAAAGAAGAAATGCAAAGATGTTATCAAATCTACACCTACATACATTGCCCATCATCTGTTAAGGACTATTATGGGTGAACTTGTCTTTTTGAGTTTCCATGTTCCAAAATAATGGACTCAGAACATGCAGGAAGTCTTGATTTTTCAAAAATGTCCCCTTACCCCCCAACCAAATGAAGTAATTTGTTCTTTGCATCCAGAACTGGGCTCCCCTTGTGATCTTGGGAGTCAAAACATGTGCCAGACAGTGTGCACTAGGCTTGTGCAGTAGTGCACTAGTCTCATAGTTGCTCTTTGAGTAAGGTTTTGTCCTTATCCTATCTTTATTGCTCCTTTCCCCTCCAAAACCAAGCTCCTTTTGGTAAAGAGACTAGTATTTCTTCTTCTTTGGCTTACTGTCATAAATATGCAAACTTCTGTGTGGATGGTGAGCTTTTTGCTATGGCTTTGGGTTCCACATTCATGTTCATTTCTCTTGTAGTAAATCTAGTTTTTCACCTAGTTTCATAAAGTTGTGATTGTCTATTGACACTGATATATTTCCTCTAAATGCCTTTTGGGAAAATTAACAACACCTGTTAAGATCACAGATTTAAAGGTCTTTAAGGACTAGTCAGTCAATTAACAAGTAAGTATTTTAATAAAGAGGTTTAGAAATGGATTAAGGCAAGGGAGAGTCCAGTTTTACTCTGATCCTCCTCATTAACTCACTATGGGACTTTGTCATCATATACACAGTAAGTCTTGATTTGAACTCAATCATCTAATTCAATCCCTTCATTGTAAAGATGAGCAAACTGTGGTTTAGGGATTATTTTAATTGTTATATCCAATGTCATGCTGGGATTTCTTTAGCTAAAGAGCATGGAATAAAGGCTGGGTCCCTGACTTCTAGATGAGTTTCTTTCCACTAGGGCATTTGAAAACCTGAGGTAATAATAATAATAATAATAGCTATTCTGCCTAACACATTGGATCATTTTGGTGAATAAAAGACATAATAGGAAGGATTACACTTAGAAAATTCCAAAAAGCCCCATACAGATAGACAATTTGGCTCTTTTTAAAAAGAGAAAAACCTTGTATACTCAAGAATTCTGCAGCATTGTGGGGATTACAGAACTATCAGGTGGTAACCACTGCTGAAAAGCATGTAGCCTAGTAAAGGATGCATGATTTACACACACAAAGCAGCAGCAAACAATGAGAGACAGAATATAATTAAGTGCTTAATTATGTGAGACAGACTGTAAATATTTTAGATCAGAAGAGAGAGATCAGTAAGGATAAGAGAAGTAAGGAGGATTCCTTGAATGAGGAATAATTTGAAGAACTGTCAGTATTGGGATGTTATAAGCATCGGGTAGTAGATGGCAAAGTGAAGCTATATGGCGTATATAATGACAAGTTTACAAGGAGGCTCAGAATAAAATTTAGTTCTCCTTTAGCTTAATTCATCTTTAAAATGACATTATTTCAAATTGGCCTTGGAATCAGTTAGACCTGCCTTTGCTACTTAGTAACTATGATCTTATGTAAGTCAGTTCATTTCTTTTGCCCCAGGCAACTAAGACTATAAATTTCAAATGAATCAACTTCTTCCTCCTCTGTTATTTTTCTTTTCTTACTGTTTTCCATTTTCTTTTCTTTTCTTTTTTTTTTTCTTTTTCTTTTTTTTTTTTTTTTTTTGCATCTGTGGTAAAATAGGTAAGTGATTGACGGGCCTAGAATCAAGAAGACCAGAGTTCAAATGTAGCCTAAATGTAGAAACCCCTGTTTGGAAATCCTCAAGGGCAAGCGGCCAGCTCTGTATGATAGGACTATATCCCATGTCTTCCAGAGTCTGCTGGGAAAACCCACGTTTGATAGTCCATTGCATACACAAGCTGCTAAGATTTGGATAAACTCCACAGCTTTTAAAAGTAGCTTCTGTTAATCTACATGAAACAGGTGACAGAGCCAATTGTCCTGCCCCTGACTACCCAGCCTCCCCCTTCATTCTCTTGTAACTTTTTCTTTCTCAGTATCTGTCTTCTCACTTTCTTCTCTCTTCTGAATATGATTCTATATCATAAACTGTTTTCCTTTTTGCCTTTTTCCTCCTTACACTAAGCCTCTGTGAGGCCTGCCCTCAACAGTTTTTAATGTTTTGTTCCTTTTTAAAGAAAAAAACAAAAACCCAAACTATTTGCCTCCGTTTGGGAATATAACAGGTACATACTATACAAAGTTGTTGTGGGCATCAAATAAGCTATTTTGTTTTTGTTTTTTCCTTTAAATTTATTTATTTATTTACTATTTCCCTCCAGTTGCATTCAAAACAATTTTTTACATTTGTTTTTAAGACTTTTGAGTTCTAGGTTTATTATTATTATTATTAAAGCTTTTTATTTTCAACATTCACCCTTGCAAAACCTTGTGTTCCAAATTTTTTTCTCCCTTCCCCACATTCCCTTCCCTAGACAGCAAGTAATGCAATATATGTTAAACATATGCAATTCTTCTATATATATATTTCCACAATTATCTTGTTGCACAAGAAAAATCAGATCAAAAAGGAAAAAAAATGAGAAATAACACAAAATGTAAGTAAACAACAACAAAAAGTGAAAATACTACATTGTGATTGATCCACACTCAGTCCCCACAATCCTCTCTCTGGGTCTAGATGGTTCTTCTCCATCACAAAACCATTAGAACTAGCCTGAATCAAAATGAGATATTTTGTAAATAGAGTGCAGTACCTTTCCCTTCCTAATTCTTATTCTTCTTTCCTGCCTCCTTAACTTATTCTTTTTCCTCATCTCCTCTTTCTCTACTTTTTCTTTCTGCTCCTCCTTCCTTATTCCTTCTCTATCCCTCTTCCTCATTTTTCTTCTTCCATGTAAAATATTTTTTGTTTTAGTGAACTTAACCAGCCATCACAAAACAAGCATTTGAATATATGCAAGAGAATAAGAAGAAGAATTGTGTAAGAAACTGTAATCCCTTGAAATTTCAATTTTGAAGAAACATACATATGTTTGTGTGTTCATAATATATAACTTTTAACAAGACCATAAAAAACATTACTTTGTGTCTTCTTTTGCATTTTCTTGTTATATGTATTTTAGAATGCTTTACTGGTGCTCTAGTTCAGAACATCTATCAGTACTCACTAACTTACCCAATTCCTCTAAATAGAAACCCTCATTTGTAACACTGAACAAATCAATGTACTCTAGTGGAAAGAGCCTGGTTTTGAGTGCCAATGTTGTAATTCTGGCTGGGATGCTGATCACCTGTGTAACCTTAGGCAATTCACTTAGCTTCCCAGACCCTCAGTTTCTTCATCTATTAAAGCAAAGGAATTGTGTTATATCATCTCTAAAGTCTCTTCCAACTCTAGATGAATAGAGTTGCACTCTAATGAATGCACTGACCGTGTCTGAAAATACACTTTTTTATTGGAACAAGAGGTTTGGCAATTGTCAATGCTGTAAAGTTACCCATACATATAACCTGTAAATAAAAGGCTATTAAATAAAAATAAAAAAAAAAAAGAAAATACACTTTTTTTTCCAGTCAAATCAGTCATCATGAACCCATCTAAGTTTTCTTGACAAAGACACTGGAGTAGTTTGCCATTTCCAGCTCATTTTACAGCTGAGGAAATTGAGGCAAATAGGGATAAGTAACTTGTCCAGGGTCATAGTTATAAAGTATCTGAGGCTTAATTTGAGCTGAGTAATATAACTCTTCTGTTTCTAGGTCTGGTATTCTATTCACTGAGCCACCTAGCTGACCCTGAAAATACATACTACATTGAACCATGTTCAATTCATTGCCTTTCTGCCAAAAGGTAGACATCATCAATCTTTTGAAGTTTTGACAATTTTGATTTGGCTTTTGGAGGTTTGGTTTTTTTGCCACCGTATTTTCTTTCACATTTTAAGGGTGGCTGTCAGGCATATTTTTTTTCTTGGTTCTGGTCATTTCACTGTGCATCTATTCATAAAAATTCCCACATTTCTCTGAACCCATCATAATTGTCTGAATGAATTCAGTTAGAATTAGAAAAAATAAATTTTAACAAATATCTTTAAGAAAAGTCTGCTTAAAGAAATGGTACAAATATATAAGAAACAGGGGAATTCCTTAAAAGTTAAATGTAGCCAAAGGATGTGAGTAGGTATTCTTTAATGAAGAGATAGAAACTATCATCACTATTTGGGAAAAAAAATCCTCAAAAAACTAGTAATAAAAAGTTAAAATTAAAATAATTCTGAGTTTCTACCACAGCATATTTTCAAATATGACAAAAGGATAAAACAGTTAATTGTTGGAATTATGGATTGATAAAATATTGGAAAAACAATTTGTAATCATATACAAAAAAGTCATTAAATTTTACATATGTACTTTCATATCCCCTTCCTTTTCTTAATTTCTTTCTTCCTCTTCTTCATATATCAGGATAGTATTTAAAATATTTGTAAAGTGATTTCCACACAGTGGTGTTATAAGACATCCTGTGCACAATTATTACTATTTTACATGAGCAAACTCAGTCTCGTTTGGATGCAAGTGACTTGCTTAGGGATGCTTGGCCAATATCATTTCCAGGAAAATTTCTTCCTGGAAAATCCTGTTTGCTTTAATAGAGCAAGAAATGATGCTCTCCCCCAATGCTAATTTTTCACTGATGCCAAGGTTAGAGGAACAGGCCAAAAAAAAAAAAAAAACCTTCCTTTTAATTTTGAATATATGTATGAAGAATGAGACTAAGCAAAAGCATACTCTTCGATTTCCCCTTCTATTCCAATGACACGTATTGGAGGAAGAAAATAAGCTTTTGCAGACCCTGAGAAAATGAAATGCTGTTGAGAATATGTTCAGGAATGGATTGTATGCCTGGCTTTGGAAAACAAGCCCAAGCAAGATCAAAGAAACTCATCACAATTTTGACTACAGTCTCAGCAACTCGAGGTATAAATGGGTCTGAGAGTTGAGTTAGAAGGAGTAGTCATGCCAAAAAAATAATAAAGAAGCCTCAATATAAATTATACTCTATAAGGGGATAATTTTTCATCTTGTCTCTTTTCTCACCCAATGCTTCATAAATAGTTGGAACTTAATATGCATTGGATTGGAGTCAACTGGATTGGAATGGGAATGGATTAAATTAACTATTGTCTCATCAGGAAAAGACATTTCAATGTTTTCTTGTTTTGACTCAAGTAGATCCTAATCAATGACTGTTAAATTGAGTGGAACTGAATCTTCTGAAAGATCCTTTTGCCAATTTTAAATGGGAAGTGAAGATAATGGATTGATTTAAAACCAGTGGTTTTGAGCTTGAGTGTTTTAGGTTGTTTTTGCTTTCCCCAAGCATTCATAGATAATTGCCTTAGTTATCCACTTCATTTTGTGTGTAGCCTCAAACTCTGAAGTCAAAAATTGATTTTCAATTCAATTTGTAGTGCCTACACCGAGAAACATACTTATCACAGGGTGGGCTTTCTGCAAATGGGTTCAGCTTTATTTACAGGGGTTGTGTGCAAGCTTCCCTAGGGCAAGACACACATGGAATCATCTTTATGGGTATCCCAGAGAACATGTTCATACAAACAGTTGCCATATGTCTCCATGGGGTTTTCCTCTACTGGATGCTATAGGGTGCTGTGGCTTTTGGGTGAGAAAAACCCATACCAAAATCCTGACTCAATTACTTGATAGAAATGTGACCCTCGGGCAAGTCAATTTAGACTAAACTGTGGGTTTTGATTTAGTGGCCCTTTGGTACTAGGTCTGGAGTCAGGAAGAAGTGGTTTCAAATGTGGTCTTGGCTGTAATAGTGAGTCACCTAACTTTGTCTCAGTTTCCTCATCTGTTAAATGAACTGGAGAAGGAAAAGGCAGTATCTTTGCCAAGAAAATGAATATATCTGCTTGGACTATTGTGAAAACTTCCTATGTTCCCTCTGATTCTTCTCTCTGTCCTCCATAAATGGGGTCCCAAAGAGTCAGACAGGCCAGAGAAAAAAGACTGAACAATAACAAGGTTGTATCCAGATCTAAAACTTGTGAATCTACAGTTGGCTTATTCTTAAGGTCAAGACTCTTGGGATATCATATGGTCTCTGAACAAAATCATTGCTGTCAAAAACTGAGGCAAAAAGAGGCAAAAGCAAATGCTGCCAAATGCAGGCCAGGAGAAAGCATGGATTGCAATTTAATATCAGTGATTACAAGCTTGTACCCCACAGGAAGGAAAAATAAATAGCAAACTTTTCTCCTATTTGATTGTTTTTGTTTTTTTGTTTAGCTTTTTTAATATACATTTCTTTATGAAACAAATTGAGAGAGAAAAATCAGAGCAAAAGGGAAAAACCATGGGAGGAGGAAAAAAACAAACAGAAAAAAGAAGTGAACACAGCATGTGTTGATTTACATTCAGTCTCCTTAATTCTCTCTCTCTAGACACAGATGGTGTTTTCTACACAAAGTCTATTGGGATTGCCTTGGATCGCTGAACCACTGATCATAGTTGATCATCTCACTTTCTTGCTGTTATTGTTACAATGTATTACTGGTTCACCTTGTTTCACTCAGCATTAGTTTATGTAAATCTTTCCAAGCCTTTCTAAAGTTAGCCTGTCATTTTTTATGGAACAATAATATTCTATTATCTTCACGTACCACAGTTTATTCAGCCATTCTCCAATTGATGAGTATCTACTCATTTTCCAGTTCTCAGTTACCACAAAAAAGAGCTGCTACAAACATTTTTGTATAAATGGGTCCTTTTTCCTCCTTTATGATTTCCTTGAGATACAGTCCCATTAGTGACACTGCTGAGTCAAAGAGTATGCACAATTTTATAGTCCTTTGGGTATAGTTTCAGATTGCTCTTCAGAATGGTTGGATCAATTCACAACTCCACCAACAATGTATTAGTGTCCCAGTTTTCCCAGGTTCCCTTCAACATTTATTACTATCTTTTTCTGTCATTTTAGCCCATCTTAGCCAAAGGTGTGAGGTCGAACCTCAGAGTTTTTTTAATTTGCATTTCTCTAATCGAGTGATTTAGAGCATTTTTTAAATATGATTATATATGGCTTTAATTTCATCATCTGAAAATTTCATATTCTTTGACCACTTATCAATTGGGGAATGACTTGTACTCATAAATTGACATAATTCTTTTTATATTTCAAAGATGAAATCTTTATCAGAAACACTGATTGAAAACTTTTTTCCAGCTTTGTACTTTCCTTTTAATTTTGTTTCCATTGGTTTTGTTTGTGTAGAAACTATTCAATGTAATCAGAGTTATCTATTTTGCCTTTCATAATGCTCTCTAGTTCTTCTTTGGTCATAAATTCTTCCCTTCTCCAAAGATCTGATAGTTAAATTATCTGTGGCTCTCCTAATTTACTTATGGTATCATTTTTTATGCCCAAATGATGTACCCATTTTGACCTTATTTTGGTAGGGGTGTGAGATGTAGGTCTATGCCAAATTTCTGACATTATTTTCCAGTTTTTCCAGCAATTTTTTGTGAATCCTTTGTTTACTTTCACTGTGGTGTCACTGTGCAGCACTGCAATGATTTTCAACTGAATTCTCTTCTCTAAATCTACATACAAATTCCAAAATCCATTTTCATTTGCATCATAGGCAAACCCTTATCTTTTCTATGATTGCTTTATAAGCTTGGGGATTTATGTACCTGTTTGGAATCCTGGAATAACTTCCTAATTTCTCTCTAGCTTCTCCCCTCCCACAAAACTGTCAAAATGGTGTTTCTAAAGCACAATTTCATCAGATTTCTTTCTTTTTGTATAAGAGGCAGCTGGTAGTACAATGGATAGAGAGTTTCAATCCAGCCTCAAACAAGTCTTAGCTATGTCGCCCTGGGAAGATCATTTAACCTTTGTTAGTCTAAACTTTCCCTAGTTGTAAAATAGAGATAACAACATCATTTCCACTGCAGAGTCGAGAGAATCAAATGAGTTGATATAGGTAAAGTCCCTAGCACAGTGGTGTTTAATAAATGTTCTCTTTTTCTGTTGCAAAAAACTGCTAGCCATTCTTTATTGCCTCTAATTTAAATTCCTGGGTTTTCTATTTATCAGTTAAAACCTTTGGCAAACTGGTTACTTTTATACATAACTACCCTTCATATGCCTACAGTCTATAAAAACTAGATTTCCTAATACCATGTACAGGAGAAGTCTCCCATGACTTCAACAAAAGATCTTCTTACAAATGTTCCTTTCAATCTCTAACTTCTAAAAATCAGCTGAAGAATCATTTCCTGTCTAGGGCATTTTCTGGTTCCCTTAGATGCTATTTTTCTTTCATTATTAAAATTACTTTTATTTGCTTTGTGTCTATGTGGCACATAACCACACATACATATATATGTACACATATACATATGTACATATATATACAAATACTTCATAAATATATAATAAACATCACATAAGATAACTTTATATAGTTATATATATATAGTTATCATATATGATAAAGGAGATGTCAATTTATATAATATTTGTTTCAAATTCCATATATATTTGTATGCATACATTATACATAATATAAAGATACAATATATGATAAATGAGATACTTTTTATAGTGTATCTTATGTTTTGTATGTGTGGGTATATTGTATATACATACATAACATATATTTGTGAGGCAATTGGGGTACAATAGCTAAATAGCTCACCTCGGATTTCTGCCTCAGACAGCTAATGTTTTAAGTTCAGGAATATTTCTTTATTGTTATTATTATTATTATTTCTGCAATTGCTGTTATCATCATCATCCTCTGGATAAGTAAGCTGTTACCACAAATTTCAGGATAGAAATTCTGTTGTCTCTAGTCACTCAGTTCAACTTTATCCCTCCTATAGGTTATTCCCCAGAGATGCTATTATCCATCCAATCTTAGAAAAAAGCCTTCTCTGTCAGATTATTTTCTCAGTCTCAGAGGGATTTCTATATTTGAGAATGTGTTGCTGTCCACTACCTGCCTCTTCAGGCTTAGCTATGAACAATTCATTTATTACAGAAACTTCTAAAAAGAATGCACAGAATATAAAAATCATGTCCATATCACAGCTCATAGACCAGCTTCTAAAGTCTCCTTAAAATGGATATTGAATTGTTTTAGTAGTAAGCCAGTATTCTAACTGTGGAATAAATATTCAACTATGAATCTCTAGGTTAGACTGTAACCCATAATACTTAGAACCCCAGAAAGACTGTCAGCATAAAATTCCCATTTTAAATGTCATCTTTAAAAACTGTTTGCATTAGGAAAATGCATTCATTTTAAGACAGCATAATTTTGCTCTTAAATTTATTCTGTTTGCTAACTAGCTATATTATGCTTAGACAATAAAAGCCTGTGAACAAGAAGGTCAAATTCTGGTGGGGTTGCCCAGTATTCTCCATCAGAAATGAGGTAAATATTACTCCTCAGTAATTTCGAGAATAACTAGTCATAAAAAACACCACATTCTCTCTAAACATAGCAAAATTGCCTGGCAGATGGTACCCACAGATTTCTTCCTGAAACTAAGGGGTGCATTTCCATAAAGTTAAACTAAATGAGTGTTTATTAAGTGCCTATTGCATGCAAAGCTGGATTGGAGGAAAAGCAAAATTGAAATAGAAAAGACAATTCCACCTTCAAATGAGATAATATTTGTGAAAGTTCTTAGCAGAATGCTTAGCACTCCATAAATTCTTATTCCTTCCCCCTTGCCTCTCATGAAAATTCTCTAGTCTAGTCTAGGAAATAATGACAAAAACATGGACAACCAATTTAAAATAATGCAGGATAGTCTGAGGAGTTAATATGTTTTAGTTTGGATGTTCTTCTGAGGCTTTTTTATGACATAAAATTGAGACTGTGATCTCAAGTTCTCTGCTTTGGAAGGTCCCAACAACTGAGAAATTCTCAAATAGTGAATTCCTGTGGTAAACTGCCAGTATGTTGTCTTATGAATCAACACAGCTAACTTCAAAAAAAGAAAAACAAAACCCAGAGAAAATGGATAAGGAGAAATCATAATATTTTTAGTCCCATTTTGTGACCCCAGTGGTTCAAAATTACTTTCAGTGACCCCCTTCATAAATGTAGAGGGGCTGTGAGCTCATACACAAATTCACAGATTCAAACAGTAAGTGCTTAAGTGACATGCAAACAGAGTTCTGGGATTAGTGTTTAGGGAAAAGGCCATTACTGAGAAGAGAGATCAGGGATGATATTTTAAGTTAAATTTTAAAGATAGATGGTAGTTGCAGAAACTAAGCAATGACCCACGCCTAACACCACATACCAAGATAAGGTCAAAATGGGTTCATGATCATAAAGACATAAAAAATGATATTACAAAGAAATTAGAAGAACATAGGATATTTACCTCTCAGATCTGTGGAAGAGGAAGGAATTTGTGACCAAAGAAGAACTAAAGATCATTATTGATCATAAAATAGATAATTCTGACTATATTAAGTTTTTATTTTAATTTATTTAATAGCCTTTTATTTACAGGATATATGCATGGGTAACTTTACACCATTAACAATTGCCAAACCTCTTGTTCCATTTTTTCACCTCTTACCCCCCCCTCCCCCAGATGGCAGGATGACCAGTAGATGTTAAGTACATTAAAATATAAATTAGATACACAATAAGTATACATGACCAAAACGTTATTTTGCTGTACAAAAAGAATCAGACTCTGAAATATTGTACAATTAGCTTGTGAAGGAAATAAAAAATGCATGTGGGCATAAATATAGGGATTGGGAATTCAATGTAATGGTTTTTTAGTCATCTCCCAGAGTTCTTTCTCTGGGCATAGCTGGTTCAGTTCATTACTGCTCCATTGGAAATGATTTGGTTGATCTCGTTGCTGAGGATGGCCTGGTCCATCAGAACTGGTCATCATATAGTATTGTTGTTGAAGTATATAATGATCTCCTGGTCCTGCTCATTTCACTCAGCATCAGTTCGTGTAAGTCTCTCCAGGCCTTTCTGAAATCATCCTGTTGGTCATTTCTTACAGAACAGTAATATTCCATAATATTCATATACCACAATTTATTCAGCCATTCTCCAACTGATGGACATCCATTCAGTTTCCAGTTTCTAGCCACTACAAAAAGGGCTGCCACAAACATTCGTGCACATACAGGTCCCTTTCCCTTCTTTATAATCTCTTTGGGATATAATCCCAGTAGTAACACTGCTGGATCAAAGGGTATGCACAGTTTGATAACTTTTTGAGCATAGTTCCAAACTACTCTCCAAAATGGTTGGATTCGTTCACAACTCCACCAACAATGCATCAATGTCCCAGTTTTCCCACATCCCCTCCAACAATCATCATTATTTTTTCCTGTCATCTTAGCCAATCTGACAGGTGTGTAGTGGTATCTTAGAGTTGTCTTAATTTACATTTCTCTGATTAATAATGACTTGGAGCATCTCTTCATATGACTAGAAATAGTTTCAATTTCTTCATCTGAGAATTGTCTGTTCATATCCTTTGACCATTTTTCAATTGGAGAATGGCTTGATTTTTTATAAATTAGAGTTAATTCTCTATATATTTTGGAAATGAGGCCTTTATCAGAACCTTTGACTGTAAAAATATTTTCCCAGTTTATTGCTTCCCTTCTAATCTTGTCTGCATTAGTTTTGTTTGTACAAAAACTTTTCAGTTTGGTATAATCGAAATTTTCTATTTTGTGATCAGTAATGATCTCTAGTTCTTCTTTGGTCATAAATTCCTTCCCCTTCCACAGGTCTGAGAGGTAAACTATCCTGTGTTCCTCTAATTTATTAATAATTTCATTCTTATGCCTAGGTCATGAACCCATTTTGACCTTATTTTGGTGTGACTATATTAAGTTAAAAAGTTTTTGTACAACAAAACTAACACAGAAAAGATTAGAAGAGAAGCAATAGACTGGGAAAGAATTTTTACATTCAAAAGTTCTGATAAAGGCTTACTTTGTAAAATACAGAGAGAATTGACTCAAATTTATAAGAATTCAAGTCATTCTCCAACTGATAAATGATTAAAGGATATGAACAGACAGTTTTCTGGCAAAAAAATTGAAACTATTTGTAGTCATATGAAAAGGTGTTCCAAATCACTATTAATCAGAGAAATTCAAATTAAGACAACTCTGAGATATCACTACACACCTCTCAAATTGGCTAAAATGACAAGAAAAGATAATGATGAATGTTGGAGGGGATGTGGGAAAACTGGGACACTGATACATTGTTGGTGGAATTGTGAACAGAACTAGCCATTCTGGAGAGCAATTTGGAACTATGCTCAAAAAGTTATCAAACGGTGCATACTCTTTGATCCAGCTGTTTCTACTGGGCTTATATCCCAAAGAGATCTTAAAGGAGGGAAAGGGACCCACGTGTGCAAGAATGTTTGTGGCAGCCCTCTTTGTAGTGGTAAGAAACTGGAAACTGAGGGGATGCCCATCCATTGGAGAATGGCTGAATAAATCATGGTACATGAATGTTATGGAATATTATTGTTCTATAAGAAACAATCGGCAGGATGATTTCAGAGAGGCCTGGAGAGACTTACATGAACTGATACTGAGTGAAGTGAATAGAACCAAGAAAACATTATACACGGCAACAAGAAGACTATATGATGATCAATTCTGATGGACGTGGCTCTCTTCAACAAAGAGATGATTCAAGCCAGTTCCAATTGCTCAGTGATGAAGACAATCATCTACACCCAGAGAGAGGCATGTGGGACCTGAGTGTAGACCATAACATAGTCTTTTCACCCTTTCTGTTGATGCTTGCTTGCATTTTATTTTCTTTCTCAGTTTTTTCCCCTTCTTGATCCATTTTTTCTTGTGCAGCAAGATAACTGTATAAATATGTACGCATATATTGGATTTAGCTTACATTTTAACATATTTAGCATGTATTTAACTACCTGCCATTCAGGGGAGGGGCTGGGGGAAGGAGAGGAAAATTTGGAACAGAAGGTTTTGAAAGGGTCTATGTTGAAAAATTACCCATGCATATGTTTTGTAAATAAAAAGCTTTAATAATTTTTTAAATGTAAAAAAAGATTGATTGTAGTTTAACAGAGAAACAGCTTTGCAACATATGGCAAGTAACTGTGTATAATATTTCAGAAATTCTTGTCTTCATAATCAATCCAAAGAATTCCGTTAATGACCTTTATAGGGAAAATACTATATTAGGCTTTGTACTATTTAGAAATCCACCTATGATTTTTTCTTTTAGCTCATATTTATATTCACAGTACTTTTCATTGTGCCTAGTACATAGTAAGTACATAAGAAATGTTTGACTTCAAGTGACATGAAAGATAGCAAATGTATGTATATACTAATTATTTCAATATTTCAGAAAAAAGATGGATGAAATCAAAAGTTAATTTTTCCAAAAGCATTTCTTAGGTGGCTACCCAAATTTGCCAAGCACTAAGGTTGCAAAGACAAGGCTCCCTCAGGGAACTTACATTCCATTAGAAAGACAACATGAGAGATATATACCATTGCACCATGGAATATCAATAGATTTAGCATCAGAAGACCTGGATTCAAATCCAAGCAATATCACACTATCTGTGTGAACTTGCGCAAGTCACTTAAAGTGTGTGGACTGCAGTTTTTTCACCTGTAAATAGGGAAGTTGAACTAGATGTCCTATAAGACCAATACAGACTCTGTCTATGATTATACATACAGATATGTTTGTGAATGCTTTATCATGTACTATTGTAGTATCCAGTCTTTGGGTTGTAGCTGGTTGTAGCTACTTATGACAGAAATGTTACTGGTATTTCTTATCACAAAACGCTATCTATGACCTTAAAATTAACATAATACTCTTCTTCTAGAACACGGATGGAGAACCTTTTTTTCTGCCAAGGGCCTTTGCACATCATTTGCAAACCACACAAAATTATCAACTTGTAGAACTCAAGCAGTGGAAGGTTATTGTACTTAGTTTTCAGCTCATCATTGTCAAAGTTGACTAAGTAAATGATTTCATGAGATTTATAGAGCGTACTGTCCAGAGGTTCCCACCTCTGCTTTAGAAGTTAAAGGACATATTATGAGAGCCCCAATCCACTGTATTTCTGATAAATACCTTGCTTAACACTTCCATGGCTGCTCCCTATGTACTTTTTCCAAATAGTTGGAGCCATAATGGAGTTTTTCTGAAGGTTTGGATGAAGTCCCCATTTGATTTGGCATCTGTGCATTATAGAAGTGAACTGGGTGAAAGAGCCAAGCAATTTCTGTTATCTGAAAATTAGCTGTGATGAGACTGACTTTATTTCTGTTATCTGAAAATTAGCTGTGATGAGACTGACTTCAAACTCTATTAAATATGAAGTATTTGAATAATCATAAGATCATTCATAGATTCAGAATCAGAAAGAAACTTTAAGTCACTTTTTTTTTTTAATTTAATAGCCTTTTATTTACAGGTTATATGCATGGGTAACTTTACAGCATTGACAATTGCCAAACCTCTTGTTCCAATTTTTCCCCTCTTACCCCCCGCCCCCTCCCCCAGATGGCAGGATGACCAGTAGATGTTAAGTACATTAAAATATAAATCAGATTAAGTCATATTTTAAAGATGAGGAAACAAAGGTGCTGTTAAATTATTTAAGATCATGCTGGGGGTTAAGAACCAATAGTAGACAAAGTAGCCTCTACAATCTCCGTGTTTCCTGAGATACTTCCCATCCTCCTAAGCTTCTAAGCTAGGTTACACTCAAAGAATCTCACCTGCAGTAGAACAGAAGAATAATAGATCTGGGGTAAGCAAAATGGGCTCTAAGTCCATCTATGCTGTCTACAAACTATGACTTTGTCACTTAATATCTCAATGATTGCGTTGAACAAGACAACTCCAAATTTTCTCCCAGCTCTAAAGCTACATATGGGGGCCTTCTAGTCCAAATGGACTCTCTTTACAGACAAGGAAATTGGAATCCATAGAGATAGGGTGTTCTGCTTAGTAAGAGGTGAATCTGGGACTTTAGCCCAAAAGCAGCACTATACCTACTAACTACAAATATGCTTCCCTCCCTCACATAAAAGGTAGAATCAAAGGATGTTAAAGATGGAAGTCCTTTGTGCCAAATTCACTTTTTTACAGATGGGGGAAATAGGTATGGGGAGGTGACAAGCTCATAAGGACAAGAGCTGAGACACATCCCAGTTCTTCCACAATACTATGCTGTTGTTACTACAATACTGAGAGGCAACAATAGTGGAGGAATATTTTTAAATGCATTTTTCCCCTTAAGGGCAGAGATCAGTGAAGTTCTATAGTTAACTAGTCTTTCCCAGAAAACTTTTCGAGCCCAAGTAGTCTCTCTAGAACTTCATGCTCCCAGTATGACAAGAGTAATTGGTTCTGATTAAATAAGGAATTGGTTATGCCAATTATTACAAATGATTAGGTTGCTAGCATGACTATGCCCATATATATAGAGAAGTGATCTCTCACATAGAATCCTGAAGGATGAAATAAAAGAATATTTGTGAAAACATTTTGAAAACTTTGTGAATTTGAAACTGCGGTTATTATATTGGAGTCTGATTTGGAGAGCACACACCCCTGACAAATGTTCCATCATTCTTTACTTCTCAGAGAAGACTGCCAAGATGTTCCCTGTGTGAAAGGAAATCTCATTGTAAAAATCCGCTACTGAGCCTTTTTCTTTTAGGTAAGGAGAACAAAAAAGGAAATTACTTCTCATCTGACAACTTGCTGAGGTAAATGATTTGTCAAAATTGAAAGTTGGTGAACACTGGGTTAGCTCAAACCCAGAACACATTTATTACAGAAGATTCTCTTGTTTATACAGAAATGTGAAAAGGAGTATTGCCTTTCAATTATTCCCAAATTGACACCAGAGGTTAGACTAGATCACAATTATGCTGACTTGCAAATGATTATTATGGAAGACAACATGTTTTGATAAATATTGAATGCCCCTGAAAACTGCCTCATTTCAGGGAATCAACATATTCTCTCAGTTCTGTGCTGTTCCTCATCTTTTACCATCATTCAAATATTAGACCTGCACAGTTAAAGTTTCTGTTAGGTGAGGAAGTAATTTGCAAACTTCAAATTGGACTGGACCTAAGAGATACCTAGTCCAGATGTTTTAGCTAGGAGTTTGGAGAGAAATTTTAGGAGGTTCTATGAACTTAAATGGGAAAAGAGACATCTTTAATTTCACAAAACTCTAACTGAAATTTATCTTTTAATTTAATTATGAATATAAGTAACAATATATACACTATGAATAGACGTAATTAATAAGTATGTCCAGAAGTCATGATTGATTTGTCCATATCTAACTGAAAATAATCAGGATCCCTGGCTATGTTGTTCTGTAACCCTAATCTCATTTTTCTATATCCTCTATCTCATGTTAGTGGGGAGTCCTTTTGTGTTCAATCCCACAGAATTCCACAAACTTTTATAATATGTACTGCTAAATATATATTTGGAGTTTATTCTCTTTTATCAGTAACTGGAGTCTATCCTGACCAACTTCACTTCTCTTAGAAGCCTTAGGCTATTCATATTCAGTAATACATTACCAGACCACCTCCATTTTCACTAATAAATATCAAATTCTATGGAAATACTACAGACTTGGGATAAGAACATAAAAATTTGATCCTTGGCTTTGCCACTAACTTGCTATATGATTTTGGACAAAACATGTTTCTACATCAAGATTCAGCCACCATCTGTAAAGTTGGAGTAGAAATACTTAAAGGTATTATGATGAAGAAACTGCTCATTGTATTATACCAGTCGATTTGAACTAATATCACCATTAACTAGATAATCTCAGAACTTCTAGCATTAATAAACATAAAATCAATGAAGCTAAGGATTCAACTATTCAATTCACTGGATATCTGAATGCATTAATGTGGGTGCTCCAGCCAAGGTTACAAATTGGAATATACATATGCCTCTGACCTGTGTTCTGCCACAGATCCTGTAAAAGGTGTGTACCCAACATGAGGTTTTCCTCTAGAGTTCAGAAGTTCTTGACCATTTTTTGGGTGACATGAACCCCCCTCTGGCCATCTGACAAAGAATAAAAATCCTCCTCTCGGAATGTTTTTAAATAATTGAAGGAAATGTTCAGTTTTACTTAAATGTTAGTGAAAATAAAAGAATGTTTCTTCTCATCCAAGTTTATGGTCCCCTGAAATATTATCAACAGACCCTATGTTAAAAACCTGTTATTTATTGATTTATTTTAACATTTAGTGTTTAACAATACAGCACTTAGATTTTCTATTTCTAAATGTCTTAGTATACGTGATACCAACCACAACATTAACCAATTTCCTTTTCTGACAATCCAGTGTATTTATGTAGATAAAAACAGTTTTGCAAACCCAAGGTCTGTTGAAGATGATGATGGTGGTGGAACATTTATTCATTCAATGAGATCCCTTCCTATTGCTATAATACATCATGGTTTCTAAAATTACATGAACATTTTTAGGAGACGAGGAGTTTGTTGTTGCTGAGTGGCTCCTAAGTGTTAAAGCTCTGTGATTTGAATTTGAATCTTTGCTACTTCTTACTTCCTTTATGACCTTGGATACATGATTATTCTCGGTCTCAGCTTCCTTACCTGTATTATTTGGATTTAGATAAGATGATTTTATATGCCTTTTCTCCCTAGATCCCATGAACTAAGAAAATGGACACATTATTCCATTTTATTTATAAGCATATATATATAAAATGAGATTAGATTCAGGGAACCAACGATGAGGTTAGGGTTCCTGGTGTTAAGGAGGTTAAATGGTGAGGTTAGTGGCAGGTTTGGGGTTCAGGGAACCAAATGAAGAGGTCTGACTCCCCTAAATCCCCTTTGGATTTGACACAGGATAGGGAGTTGTTGGAACCCCCTTCTGGTGGTGCAGAGATCCTTCATGAAAGAATTTACGAACCCAAAAAGCTAGACTGATAAAAATAAGTTTATTATAGGCATTTGGAAGTCAGCCTTTGCATAGAAAGGCTGAATTTCCTTAGTTGCAAGGTACCAACAGAGAAATAACATTTCTAGTAGAGAAATCCCAACAGGAGGTATAAAGTCTTAGATGAGGAAAAAGAGAGGGTAACGCTGAAAGAGAATATCATTCCAACGGGCAGAGGTTTCCTTGGCATAGCATAGCATGGTATTACATGGCATGTTAGGTCCTCTGCAAGGAGAGGATTTAAAATAGGCTCTTTTTAAAATAGAAGCCTTAGCTACAAGCTGAGGCCTTCCCCCCATGTGGGCTGTTGGGTGGAGTTTCAGCTTGAGCTGGAGCAGAATAGAAAAGCTTCAATTCAATAGGGTTGGAATTCTCCAACTCAGGACTCTGCATAACTCAACTGCCAGTTTTGGTTTTCCTCTCCAATACCAGGAAAGTATCTGGGATTAGAGCGGGGTTAACAGAGAAATTCTTCCCAAGGCCTTTTCCCAGAGCATAGTTCCAAATTGTTCTTCAGAACGATTGGACTAGTTCACAATTCCATCAACAATGTATTAGGGTGCCAATTTTTCTATATTTCTTCCAACATTCCTCATTATCTTTTCCTGTCATCTTAGCCAATCTGAGAGGTATGAGGTGCCATCTCAAGAGCTATTTTAATTTGCAATTCAATAATCAATAGTGATTTGGAGCATTTTTTTCATATGACTATAAATGGCTTTAATTTCATCATCTGAAAATTGTTCATATCCTTTGACAATTTATCAACTGGGAATGACTTTAATTCTTATAAATTTGACACAGTTCTTCATATATTTTAGAAATTAACCTTTATCAGAAACACTGGTTATAAAGACTTCTTTCCCAGCTTTGTACTGCCCTTTAATCGTGTGTATGTGTGTGTGTGTGTGTGTGTGTACATACAAAAACTTTCCAATTTAATGTAATCAAAGTTGTCCACTTTGCCTTTCATAATGTTTTCTAGTTCTTCTTTGGTCATAAATTCCTCCCTTCTCCAAGATCTGATAGGTAAATTATCCCTTGTTCTCCCAATTTGTTTATGGTATCATCTTTTATGCTGAAATCATGTACCCCATTTGACCTTATTTTGGTATAGGGTGAGATGTAGTTCTATGCTGAGTTTCTGACATTATTTTCTAGTTTTCACAGCAATTTTTGTCAAATAGTGAGTTCTTATTGCAGAAGCTGGAGTTTGGGGATTTATCAAATACTACATTGCTATAAACCTTGATTATTGTGTCATGTGTATTTAATCTATTCCACTGATCCTCCACTATATTTCTTACTCAGTACTACATGGTTTGGATGACTCCTGCTTTATAATATAGTTTTAGGTTTGGTACTGCAAACCACCATCCTTTGTATTTTTTTTTCCATTAATTTCCTTGATATTCTTGACTTATTATTCTTCCAGGTGAATGTTGTGATATTTTTTTTCTAGTTCAATAAAATGGTGTTTTGGCAGTTTGATTGGTATGGCACTGAACAAATAGACCAATTTAGGCAGAATTGTCATTTTTATTATATTAGCTCAACTAAGCCATGAACACTTGATATTTTTCCAATTCTTTGGATCAAATTTTATTTGTATGAGAAGTGTTTTGAAATTGTGCTCATATAGTTCTTTGCTTTGCCTTGGCAGTTAGACCTCCAAGTATTTTGTTTTGTCTACAGTGATTTTAAATGGAATTTCTTTTTCTATCTCTTGCTGATGGATTTTGTCAATATCGTAAAAGAAATACTGATTTATGTGGATTTATTTTATATCCTGCAACTTTACTAAAGCTGTGAATTGTTTCCATTAGGTTTCTGGGTGATTTTCTAGGATTCTCTAAGTGTATCATATCATCTACAAAAAGGGATAATTTTATTGCCTCATTGCCAATTCTAATTCCTTTCATTTCTTTTTTCTTTTCTTATAGGTAAAGCCAACATTTCTAGTACAATGTTGAATAATAGTGGTGCTAATGGGTATCCTTGTTTCACCCCTGATCTTACTGGGAATGCATCCAGCTTCTCTCTATTACAAATAATGCTTGCTGTAGGTTTTAGATAGATACTGCTTATTATTTTAAGGAAAGTTCCCTTTATTCCTATGCTCTCTTAGTGTTTTTTATAGGAGTAGGTGCTGTATTTTTTTCCAAAAGCTTTTTCTGTCTCTATTGAGATTATCATATGATTTCTGATGATTTTGTTATTGATAATGTTCAATTATGGTAATAATTTTCCTCATATTGAACCAGCCCTGCATTCCTGGTATAAATCCCACTTAGTCACAGTGTATTATCCTGCTGATAAGTTGTTGTGATCTCTTTGCTAATATTTTATTTAAAATTTTTGCATCAATATTCATAAGGGAGACTGGTCTGTAATTTTCTTTCTGTATTTTGGCTCTTCCAGGCTCATAAAAGAACCAGAGTGGAGTCAGAGAGCCCGAATTCCAATCTTCCTGCTATTAACAATTCTGTGGTTTTGGACAAATCATTTCATATCTATGAGCCTCAGTTTCTTTATTTGTTAAAAAAACCATTGGAATACTACTTGGTTTTTGAGAAATCTTCTAGTTCTAGATCTATAATTAAGATAATTATTGATCTAGATTTGGATTGCAGTGCTTGTCATACATTAAATATTTAATAAAGGCTCTCATTTATTCATGGTCCTACCATTTGTGTTCAGAGCATCATAATCCTGAAAGCCAGCATAGATATTAAGTAAAAGGATCATTCACCAATGTCTGGGGGTTCATTAGCTTATCTTGACGAGTCTTGCTGCTAGCCCCATGTGCTACTCCCATCTTGGTGTCTTTGCAATGGTTATCCCCAAATTCTGGGACTTTCTTTCTTTTCTCTTCAGTCTCTTGGCTTCATTGGATTTCTCATCTTTGCCAGAGACTTTCAGCCTCACATCAGTGCCTTCCCCTCAGATTACCTTCTATCTACTCTACATATGTCATGGGAATTTAGTAATTTACATATTTTCCCCCCATTCCAATGTAAACTCCTAGAGGAAAAGGACAGGTTTTTGTTGTTGTTTATTTGTTTTTCTTTGAATACAAGTGACTGACTCTAGTAAATACTAGTAAATGCCATTTGGCTTACTAATTTTAAAGAGGAAGTATCCTAAGTTACTATTGGTGATATCTAATTTAGATACTATGCTAATAAACATTCAATGTACATCTCCTAATGATTTGTTATCCTTTTAAGTCCCTAGATACAGAAGAGTTATCTGTATTACATCTAATTTGTACTGAATAAAATGTCTGTTGCTTTCTTATTCCAGAGTTCCAAGGCAGAATTCACAAAGCTCAATTTTCCAAGTTTCAGGTTAAATTTACTATGCTAACACATCATCTGAATTGAAGTGAAAAGCAAAACTTAAGATATACCATGGAAATTGTTTAGGAAGGGGAAAAAAATGGGTCCCAGAAAGACCTGACTCCCTGGCCCTGCCTGATATCAGACTTTCAAGAAAATGTTTTACTTGATCTCAGAAATGAGCTAGTTGACTCTTCAACTCCTAAGGCAGGTATTAAACTGCTGTTATGCTATTAAAACTTTAGCACAGTAATTCTTCACAGAGAGAGAACATGAAAAAAAAGAACAAGTTTCAGGCAAGATGGAATGGAGTTTGATGGTTGCAGACATAAACATTTTATGAATTATATGTTCTTTGAGGCTCAAATAACCTGAGAACCTTGAATCAAAAAAGGAAAGCAGATTTCCCAGTCACAAGCCAGGCATCTGCTTCTCAAAGGAAAAAAAGAAAAGAAAAAAAAGTAGTAATAGCTGCTTTCACAAGCAGTGAAAATACCAGTCCCAGAAAATTAGATCTAATGCAAGCTAAGCAAAAGAATTTTACTGAAGAAATCCTCATCAGTGAATAGAGTATTTAAATAATGAATATATAAGGAGAAGTTGCAAAGAAATCCTAGGAAACCATTATTTACAATAAGAAAAAAAAATGGGTACATGCTAATGGTTATGGACTTGTGTACAAAATACAAAGCTTGCTATTTGTTTCATTGCCTTTTTTGTCATAGGCGCCCGCTTGTTGATTTGGGGAACTCTCCTGGGTGAATGTCTTTGTGTTTGCTCAGCATAGAACAACAGTAGCAGTATGTAAATAGGGTGCCTCTTCCTTTCAGAGGCCTTGGGATATGTATAATAGATTAAGTTGGCTTTGTGCAGAGCAAACAGGTCTGTATTACTGAGAATATGAATAATGTCAGTTTCCATAATTGCTAACATCTGGCTTTCCATAAATCTGTTAAATTGCATGGAAGCAGAATTAGACTTCTATGTCATAAGTAAAGCAATTACATGAAAGTCTGTAGGCACTGTGACTCTAGATTCCACTGTGAAATTCTTTCACTTTTGGACTGGGATGGCAGTTCTCTGTGGTGGACCCCAAAGTTCTTCTGTGCACTAAGCATGGACCTGGTCAGGGAAAAATTTGACAATTTATTCTCAATTATTCAATGTAAAATCACCCAATATGAGGAGGGAAATGCAGTGGTAATCTTAGTTTAAGCAAGAGGCCCAGCACTCAAAAAGACTACGACTTTCTACAGATGCTTGCAGACATTGGGGTTGAAACTAATTAGGCTGGAGATTGATGGAACATGGCCAACCAACTGGTCTTTCCTTTCTGGAGCCATCTCACGTGGAATGAGCCTAAAGTTTCCTTTTCTTTTTTACAATGGACTTTTTATTGAAATATATTTGCCATTGCACCCATGGTCTTTTTCAAATAAATATCTTAACAGTGGAAAAAAGTATTCTTATTAGAAGGGATGAGACTTTGGTGATGATGAAAACAGTAACTAATTCTTCATGGTGTTGTCAGGCTTACACTTTGCATGTGTTATTACATTTAATGCTCACATTCTTTTGGG
The DNA here is from genome assembly GCF_902635505.1 of Sarcophilus harrisii. NCBI lineage: Eukaryota > Metazoa > Chordata > Mammalia > Dasyuromorphia > Dasyuridae > Sarcophilus > Sarcophilus harrisii. Next base: position 209,261,292 of record NC_045431.1, read on the forward strand.
GAAGATGCTATTATCATCTCCATTTTTACAAATGAGAGAGTCAAAGCTTGGAGTTAGTGACTTTTCAGGATAACACAACTATTAAAAGTCTGAAATAGGATTAAAATACATTAGGGTATTTATTCTTACTTACAGTTACTTACAGTCAATTACAATTACTTACAAATTCAGATCAAGCCAATGAAGTCAAAACAGATCAAGCAATGTCTTAAATATGGGTATTTAATTATATAAAATCATGGATTAAGAACCATAAGAGAATTCAGCTACTCTGACTTTACTACACCATGCAATCTCAGACTCAGAAGACTTAGATTTGAATCCTATTTCTAGGGCTCAACAAGTGTATGGCCATTAGTTAGGAACAACACATTTAGTCCTCAGTTACTACAACAGAATGATAGTATCACTGATGTCAAAGAAGGGAGTATCCAAACTAGTTTTTTTTTTCTTTTTTCTGAGCTAATTGGGTTAAATGGCTTGCCCAGGGTCACACAGCCAGGAAATGTTAAGTATCTGAGACCAGATTTGAACACGGGTCCTCCTGACTTCAAGGCCAGTGTTCTATCAAACTAGTTATTTCATCTTTCTTTTGGAATACTGAGATCCTATGTTAACAATGGAATAAAGTTAACAGACAAGAAATAATCCTGTAAAGTGATACTAAATCAAATCTAGAATTAAACATTTATTAATGAAAGATCATGCAAAACCTATTCTAGGTGATACAGACAGAAAGATGAAATGCTTATCTTTGGCCTCAGAAAGTTCACATTCTTCACATGTGGCTTTGACTATTTACAAAAACTCAATGTTATATTCCCTTGCTACCTCCATTCTGCCTGTCCTCATTTATTTTTCTATTATCTTATATATGTGTGTGTGTATACACACATATGTATTATATATATTATATATATGTATATATATAACAATGGGGGTATTGTGGGTGTTAGAACATCTAGGTCTATCACTTAGAATATGCCTTGCATAGATCAGCTTATTAATAAATGTTTGTTTAATTTAGAACTTAATTCAGTATCATTTTATATGAATTTCTCCCCTGCATTGATTGTATATTCTTATGTTATAATCTAAGTAAGATAAAGAATATCTATCTTCATCTTTTTCACTCATTCTATTATATATCAATATTTATTAAATTATCAATAAATATCAAATATAAAAATAGAATAAAAATACTATCATTTGTATTTCTTTTGTGACCTTTTAAGATACTAGTGTCATCGAAGTAGGGAAAGCACTCAGCTGAGCTCACATAACATTCCCCTTCAACTTTAAAATCATTCAAATTGAATTCTGGAGTAGTAGAAGCAACAAAAGTTCTGAGTGAATCATTTTTAAACTCGGGACAATTCAGGAGGTCAGTAAAAAAGGTGTGTTATATTGGGGTGACTCAGAACCCCTGGAGATAAAATACCACAGGGTGATAGAATCAACAATGGAAAGGGGAACCTTGTATTGGCACCAGAAACAAGATCAGACACTGTTTGGCAACGCCACTGCCTGTATCCATTTTCTGGGTCATAATTTTAAGAGCAGAGAGAAACACTTAAGAAGGTGGAGGAGCCCTAAGACTCAGGACTACTTTTGGTCACAAAAGGAATAGTAACACTTCTGCTTCCAAGGGAGCAATATCTATTACAGTCCCAAGAGATCAGGGATCTTTCCTGGGTAAAGATCAGAGGGCAGACTATCTTAGCAGCATTGAAAATGTTCCAAACCCAGAACTAGCTTTGAAAACCACAGTATAAAAAAGCCTAGAGCTTGATACAGTGCCCCATTCCACCACCTTCCCCATGCTAAGAATAGAGCTCAATTTTAACATAGTTCAAAATCAAGAAAATGGATGGGAAAATGAACAAAGGAAAACAAAAAGAACCTTACTATAGGAATCTACTTATGATGATGAGAAGATCAAACCACAAATTCAGATCAAGCCAATGAAGTCAAAACAGATCAAGCAATGTCTTAAAGAAAAATATGACTTGGTTCTCAACAAAAATTCCTAGAATAGGTAAGACTAATTTTCAAAATGAAATAAAGAGTGACAGAAGAAAAACTAGGCAAAGAAATGAGAAAAAAGAAAGAAAATTATGAGAAGATAATTAATATACCTTGGTAAGAAAGAAGTACCTTAAAAAGAAGAATTGGCCAAGTAAAAGTTAATGCTCCATGAGAAATCAAAAACAATGAAAACAAGCTAAGAGAAAGAAAAAAAGAAGAAAATGTAATATATCTCAATGGAAACATAACTGACACAGTAAACTGGACTACTTAAAAGCTATGATATCAAAGAAAGAGAGTAAACATCATATTTCAAGAATTATCAAGGAAAACTGCCCCAAGATCCTATAACTAGAGGATAAAATACAAATTGTAAGAACCTACCAACCTCAGGGATATTATACAGCCAAATATCAGAATCATCAGGTGAAAAAGAAAATATACTTCAAGCTGATAGAAACAAGCAACATTAAAATAACATAGACCCACAGCCAAGAACATATAATATTTAGTAACTTCCATATTAAAAAAGTTCAGATTTTGAAATATAATATTCTTCAGGAGGAAAAAGAGCTGGGAGTACAACCAAGAATAACCTACCCAGAAAAAATGAGTAAATCCTTCTCAAAGTGAGAATGAATTTAACAAAATGAAGAACTTTCAAGTATTCCTGACAAAATGACCATAGATGAATAGAAAATCTGACTTTCAAATATAAGATTAAACAGAAGCATAGAAAAGCAAACATTAATTAAGAAATCATAAGAGACTCAAGAAAGTTAAACTATTTATATTTCCATATGGAAAATCATTATTAGGGCAGTTAGGAGGATTCTATATAGAAAGAGGGGAGGGGAGTTAATTATGTTGGGAAGAATTAAAAACTGAAGAAGCAAAGAAGAAGGATATTCTGGGCAAAAAGGGAAGGTAGAAGAAGAAGAGAGTGCAAGGAAAAACTTTTATAGTGGAGGAGAAAATACTAGAGACAGGGCAGGCAAGGCTTCACCCTCACTTCTAAATTGATTCAAAGAGGGAAAAAATAAATATAAATATGTGTGTGTACTTATATGCATACACACAACCAACTGATAAAAGAAATCTAATTCAACAGAGACGTAAGAGGGTAGGGGGTTCAGAGAGAATGAAAAATAGTAAGGGAAGAGTGGATTAAAAATGGCAATGATTAAAAGCAAAAGTTATTTTAGAAAAGTGACAGGATAAAAAGATAGAAGAATAAACAGAAGAAAATAGGATGGAGGGAGATGCACAGTTAGTGGTCATAGCTGTGAATGTGTATGGGATGAACTCATCCCATAAAAAATAAGCTGTTAGCAGGAAGAATTATAAACCAGAATCCAGCAATATATTTTTTAAAAGAAATTTACTTGAAACAGACATACACAGAGATAAAAGAAGGGATCGGAGCAGAATCTATTGTGCTTCAATTGATGAAAAAAGACAGGGATGGCAATCATAATCTAAGACAAAGCAAAAGCAAAATAGAGCTAATTAAATGGGATAATCAGGGAAACTACATCTTGTGAAATTGTACTGTAGATAAGAACATAAATATTAAACATACATGAACCAAATGGCATACAATCTAAATTCTTGAAGGAAAAGATACATGAATTACAAGAAGAAATAATAAATGATAATAATAAATAACATTTTCCCATTCCAGATCCAGACAAATCAAAATACAAAATAAATGAGAAAGAAGGAGAATATTTAAAAATTAGATATAATAGAAAGTAGCATACATTTTCTTTAACTGTACACAATATTTTCACAAAAAATGACTATGTATTGGAATATAAAAATCTCACAATCAAATCTCACAAAGAAAAACAGAAAGATTAAGGACATCCTTTCAGACTATAATGAGGTAAAATATATATTCAATAAAAGATTGGAGGAGCATAAATTAAAATTAATTGGAAACTAAATAATCTAATCCTAAAGAATGAGTAAAAGAAGTAATCAAAGAAACAATCAATAATTCTTAAAGGGAATAACAATAATGAGATAATATACTAGAATTTGAGATTCATGAAAAGTATTTAAAGGAAAATTTACCTTTTTAAATACATCAATAAAAAAGAGGAAAAAAAAACAGATCAATGAGTTATGCAAGCAATTTAAAAAAATAGCAAAAGAGAAAATTGAAAAATCTCCAATTAAACACCAAAATGGAAATCCTAAAAATCAAAGGAGATATTAATAAAACTGAAAGTTAAAAAAATATAAAATAATAATTAAAACTAGGATCTGGTTTTGAGAGGAAAAATGATAAAATTGATAATCGAATGGTTAATTTGACTTAAAAAAAGAAAACCAAATTACCAGAATCAAAAATTAAAAGGGCCAATGCATCACAAATACAGATGAAATTAAAGCTATAATTAGGAGTTATTTTGCTCAGTTACATGCACCACTAAAACTGACCAAGTGAAATGGTTGAATATTTACAAAAATGCAAACTATTCAGGTTAACAAGAAAAGGAAACAATACTTAAATAATAACTCTATCTTGAGAAAAAAAATCTAACAAGCTATCAGTTAGATCCCTATTAAAAAAATTCCAGGACCAAATACATTTACAGATAAATTCTACTAAATATTGAAGAAACAATCCCCAAATTATAAAAACTATTTGAAAAAAAAAAAGAGTAAAGAAGTCCTACACCAAATTATTTTTATGACACAAAATGGTTTTGATACCTAAGCCAGGGAGAACAAAAAAGCGGAAAAGAAAACTATAGCCTATTTTTCCCTAACATATGTTAGTGCAAATATTTTAAAATACCACCAAAGAATTTATAGCAATATGCCTAGGATGTCATACATTATGACTGATGCATTTCACACAAAGAATAGAGATATGTTTCAATATTAGGAAAATTATGTGCATAATTTACAGTATCAACAACAAAAATCACCTGACTATAACAATAGATGCAAAAAAAAGCTTTTAAAAATAAGGAATACTCATTCCTATTAAAAACATTAGAAAGTATGAGAATAAGTGAATCTTTATTAAAATGATAAATAGTATTTAGGGAGAATAAAGTAGAAGTCTTCCCAATAAGATTTGCTGTGAATCAAGGAGGTCCATTATCATCACTATTATTCAAAATGGTACTAGAAATGGTAGTTAAAGCAATAAGACAAGAAAAAAAATTGAAGGATTAACAACTCTTAAAGTACCATCTCACACCTATCTGAATGGTCAGTGTAACAGAAAAGGTAAAATACATGCTGGAATTGATATAGAAAAATAAGAACACTAATGCCCTATTCTGGAGAACAATTTGGAACTATACAAAAAGGGTTATAAAATTGCACTTACTCTTTAACCCAGCAATACCACTACTAAGTCTATATCCCAAAGAGACAAAAGAGAAATGAAATGGACTTATAAATACAAAAATATTGGTGACCTAGGCTTGAAAATTGAGGGGATGGATAAATAAATTGTGCTGTATGATTGTGAGGAAACACTATTGTGCTATAAAAAATGCAGAGCAGGATTACTGGAAAAAAATTTGGGAAGATATATATGAAGTGATACAAAGTAAAGTCAGAATTAAGAGAAAATGGTATACAGCAGTAAGAGAAGTACTGTAATGAAAATGAAGCATTTTTTTACTTTATTTTTCTTGAGTTTTTCTGCAACTGATTAATGTAGAAATGCTTTTTTCATAACTTTACATTTATGTTTTATGTAATACTTCTTGTCTTGTCAATGGGTGAGCAATGGTCTAGTAGACGCCCTCTGTTCAATAGTTCATATCACTGTTCATCCATATCAGCTCATTTTATGTGATTCTTGTCTGTGCCCTCCCACAAATCCTTGATAATTCATATGCCCAATATATTCAGGGCCTTCCTCTGTGTGTTCTAACAATTCATGTGTGGCTTTTTACAATACAAACTGTTCATCTCTCATCCTTCACTTTTAATACATGACTAACCTTCTTCTTTTTCCACTGATACTTCCGTAGGCCAATATCTTTGGCTCTTTTTTTCCCTATTTAAATCACCACTGGTTATATACTGTAGCCTATTTGGATATGCATACCATATGCTGTTTCTTTGTTTTGGAAATCCCTGCAGTTCCAGAAATTATTTCGGACCTATTTACCAGCCTAATTTAAACTTAATATGAGGTTTTCAGAAGAAAACTGAACAAAAAAAAAAAAAAAAAAAAGGAGGGAGGAAAGATTTAGAACAATATCCAAATTTACCTATGGAAAAACTGCAGCCTTATGTGAAAATTTTTGTGTTTATCTTGTTAGATACATTGCACCTCTGAGCAATTTCTACTTATGGGTGGCTGGTTCACAGATATGGGAAAAAGGTTACTGGCTACCAACCTGAGGAAGCTTTCATTAAGTCATGTGCATATGGAACATGATGTTCTCCATTGTAATCCTACAAATCACCTTAATGGGCTGAGAGTCACTCTAAAGATCCGCTTCTTTCTATCCAGTGGACAATCCATTATATCTTATCTAAGAGATAAAGCTCTCCTAGCAACATAGCTTCATTTTTTGCATTAATGAGCCAACTATATAGATTTAAAGGTCAGAATAAACTGGACTGAATTATGGAAAACAAGGAGCTGTCTGTCTCAGGTCCTGACTCTTCTGAGATTCCTGTCAGAGCCTTTGGTGTTGCAATGCTAAGGTATTGTGCAATCTCTTTTCCTTGCAGACATAGATGAATGTGCCTTAAGGACCCACACCTGTTGGAACGATTCTGCCTGCATCAACCTCGCAGGAGGGTTTGACTGCCTTTGTCCTTCTGGGCCATCCTGCTCTGGGGACTGTCCCCATGAAGGCGGCCTAAAGAGAAACGGTCAAGTGTGGACTCTGAAAGAGGACCGGTGCTCAGTGTGTTCCTGCAAGGTGAGGACCGAGTACACAGCTGACTGTAGCCATTGCAGTTTGTTTTTACTCTATTGCTGGAAAGCTAATTGGCTCAGGCAGGCCTAGAGGCAAGAAAGCCCGAGTTCAAATCTGGCCTCGGACACTTATTAGCTGTGGGACCCCAGGCAAGTCACTTAATTCTGACTCATCTGTTTCCTCATCTGTAAAATGAGCCAGGAAAGGAAATGGCAGACCGCTCCAGAATCTACCAATAAAACTCCAAAACTGGGGGGGGCGGGGGGGAGGGGAGGTCAGACATGACTGAAGAAACAATGACTGAACAACAATATGTTCTTGACCCAGTGGCTCTCCCATAGCTATTCTCAAATCCTTGTCTCATTTTAGACTGCACTAAAGTTAATGATGATGCTCAGCTGCAGACAAACCTGCTCTGAATTTGTTCTTTTCCTAATGAAAGCCAAAGTGCTTTGTTAGGAAGAGAAAAGTCTGGGTGGAAAAAAAAAAAAACATTTTTCCTGCTGAATAACTTCAGGTTTAGTTAAATGTGCTTGCATAGAAGCAGTAATGAGCTTCCATTCCACAGACTGATTAAAATGATTTTTTTTTGCTTTAAAAAAATTAACTTTAAAAAACTGGTTTACCTTAGTAAGAAATATCATCCTGAAATCTAAAGCCCAGAGTTGTGCTATTTGGAAACACACAGACTTCCATTTTGTTGAAGTGATTAATATTATTGTTTTAGGTAGCCTGGTAACTGATGTCTTATTTATTATTCTCAGTGCTGGGCTATTTCTTACACTAAATTCTTTGCAATTGAGTTTAATGCTTAAGAAAATAAATAGTGTCATCATCTGGTTTTGCTTTATGTTTTGGAAAATGGGCATATTAAAGTGTTTTATTTCTTAGCATTTATTTCTTTTTGTTCATCTTTCCTATTTATTTCCATTTGGTTTTACATTATTAGAACGCTGTGTGTATCTAAGTATATATACACACAGACACACATGCATGTGTGCTGAGTTCTGCTTTACAGGCACAAAAGCATTAAACATGAGATAGGGAAAAAAAGCTACTTGCTTCAAAAAAAAAGCGTTGCAGGTCTTCCTTCTAGAGTTCAGATTTCCATTCTCCTCCAAGAAAGAACATGATGAATAAAGCAGTCAAAAGAGACTAAGAAGTCATCAAGCCTTCCCTTCTTCATTTAAGCCACATCTATTCCTATCCAGAGAGATAAAAATCTCTCTGTTTTAAAGATTTTATAAGATATTTAACAGAATTCCAGAGAGGATCTGGAAAAATATTTAGTCAGGAGAAGACTTCAGGAGGATTCATGTTAATTATCTTCCTGTTTTGCTACCAAGCAGAACTAAAAAGGATTAATGAAAGTAGCAGACACACAAATTTAGGCTTATTTTCAGGACAAATTTTTTAAAAATTGTAACTCACAAGTCAAAAGGATTTCTTCAGGAGTAGTAGATTCACTATGATTTAAGGCATTCAACCAAACTCTAAATTACTAATTGTTAAATGTATTCTAGTGAGGATTTCTTATAGATGGCATGGTGAACTAGATAATCAACTAAGTTCATTTCAACCCTGAAATTCTGTATTTAAGGTTATTATAAGGTTATAACCTTAATATGGAAGAGTGATTTTGTAATGTTCAATGCTAATCCAATGTATTTCAACTTAAGTTCCTTCCTTCTTGTTAGACTATCATTAAAGACGACAAAGTGAGATAGACCATTTATAAAGGGTTTACAATGTGCTAAATAGTACTAAGCGCTGTGAATACAAAAAAGAAAACAAGATGGTCCCTATTTTGTCCAGGAGTCTCCATAATAACAGAAAGGACGACTCAAAAGTTGGGAGGAAAATAGAGGAAAAAATGGTAAAGAGACCAGAAACTGAGCAAGAAGTAAAGCAAATAGTGTGATTGGGGGCCACTCAAGACATAAAGATCATGGGGAATCTCAGTATTCTCCTCAATCAGTGATCAAAAAAGAGAAGGAGAGTTGCAATTTTTTAAAGAATATCTGGCTGCAATTTTAAGTCAATCATTAAGGATCACATGAAACACACCTAATCCAGTAATGGAGACCTAAAAAAGGCATGAGATAAGGTCCTTGCTCTCAAAGAACATTAAAATCAAACAAATATAAAAAATTACATAGTAACTAAATGATATAGCATTGGTAAAATCCTATGACTTAGCATTAGTAAAATTAAAATCACTAAATGATATGGTATTGAGTATCAGTAAAAGACAAGTTCTAAGAACATTTGCCAGTGAATCATTTCCAAATCATAGTGCCAACACTGGTCATCTTCTTCATTTCCCTTGCACAAATTAGTCTCTTGTCTCAGCAACTCTGGCTCATGATAAGAAGGAATACTTCTGAGTCGTATTCCCAGGCTATTTCCAAACTTATCCCTCTTTTGCTAGCTCCCCTTTATATTCTGTTTTGCTTATTTCTATTTAGAACCTAAGTCTGTAGGAAAATACCCAGAAATGATTAAACATGTACTTCTTTTTTTCACTTATCTCTTCAGAAAGTGAGAGATCAGTATGACTAAGAAGTAACATACCATAAAGAAAAATAATATTGACTTTTGAGTCAAATGTTCTGGGTTCAAATCCCAGTTATGCTACTGATTAATTATGTGACTGAATAAATTATTTCATCCATCTAGATTCAAGATCTCTTAACCTGAAATCCATAAACCTAGATCATGGATAAGTTTTGGGAAGTACACAAATTTGGTTTTAAAAACTATATGTTTATTTCAAAATAACATTTCTTTTTTAATTCTATATATATTTTATTTGACACATAAAGGTAATATTCTGAAAAAAAGTCTATATGCTTCACCAGACTAACAAAGAGGAAGGCAGGGGGTGGGGGGGAAATCATAACACAAAAAATGTAAGAAAATCTATTGTAGATCTAGTCTGCTATATATGTATAAAATGAAAGGGCTATAAAAGAACATTGCTATGTTTCAAATATTTGATCCTCTGACCTTCTCATATTATTCAGAGAAAGTTGCACTTGAGTTAACCTTAAAGTAAAAAAGAACAATTAGATTACAAAACAACCCCAAAAAAATGCTGATCATGTTTATCAACACCTTTCTAAAAATTCCTAGTTAGTAATCATTTAGCAATATTCACTGCAGGAATCTGGAGACTTCCCCAAGTTGTCCAGATATTTCTAGTTTGTGGAGGTCACAAAGGAGAAGTTTGTTCTAGTAAACATCTGACTGGTATTAAATAATATTTTCCTTTATGGATTTTACTATTTGAGTCAATGAAAAGGCCAGGGGACTTTTCAATCATTAAGAATTCCCCAAGCTTTATTAATTAACTACATTAATTACCCAAGTGGCCCGAGTTGATATATTCAGCTATAATTTTTAGAGTGTCCCCACAGTCTTAGGAGAATTACTTTAAGGATGCCTGAGGAGATGAGTACTCCTGGAAATCTTATTTTGTTGATATGCTACTTTTTTCATTAATATGAGACAAGCAGAATTTTAATAAATAAATTCTATAAATGCAGCTTGTTAACCAAATTTATAATATAGTTTTCCAATGGTAGTGGATGACTTGAGTTTAGACAAAGAAAGGAACCTTGTATTCCATTCTTTAGGTCATTCTCCTAGAAGTAAACTTTTTAAAATTTTTCCATCATTCACTTTCATAAGATGCAATTGGAATTTTTTTCATTTTAATAGTATTTTATTTTTTCCAATTACAAGTAATGATAGTTTTCAGTATTCACTTGTATGCAATTTTGAGTTCCACATTTTCCCCTTCCCCTCCCCAAAATGGCAAGTAATCTGATTACAGGTTACATATGTACAATTTCCACATTAGTCATACTGTGAAAGAAGAATCAGAACAAAGGGGGGAAAATCACAAGAAAAAAAAGTGAAAATAGCATGTGTCAATCTGCATTCAGACTCTATAGCTCTTCCTCTGGATGTGGATTGCATTTTCCATCATGGGTCTTTTGGAATTATCTTTTATCATGTGCAATTAAAAATTATGTTTCCAATGATGGATAAAAATTCCTTTGGGGTCACTTAGGCATCTAAGCAGGCAATTACAAATCCATCAATTCTGAAATGGAAACATGCCAGCAGGGGTGATTGACAGATAAAATTATTTTCCTTGGAATCATGAGATTCTAAGATGATCTTGTTATTCAAAGTTAGGAAAAATAATTTATCTTGCAATAGCATTTGTTGTATGAGTTATTACAGGGTTAATGACAAGTATTACTATATGCAAAAATATTTTCTTTTCCCTTCCAGAAAAAGGTACTTTGCTGTTTTCATTTCCTACATTGAATGGTAGGCACCAATGTCATGATTCAGTTGCCAGAGGGGATTTGGGGCATAATTACAGCCAGATACTGGCTAGCACTTGAGTTGGAAAACTAAATTATGTGTAGACAACATATATTTGTTCATTAAGGATGACTTAAATTGCCTTTAGAATGTAGAAGAATGAGGATAAAACATTTATTAAACACTTAATATACAACAGGCAGTGTGAAGTCTTGAATATACAAATTCAAAAGTGAAAAAGTCTGCTCTAAATGACTTTACACACTAATGGACAAAATAAAATTACAAGAGGATTATTGGCCTAGTGAGAATGTAGTTGTTTCTTCTGGAAGCCATGTTAGGCTTGAACGGATTAATGCACCCAATGCAAAAGGTGGAAAGTGGAGGAACTGGTATTTAGCTGGTGATGGGGTTGATGATAAGATGGCCAGGGTGGAAAATACAGTGGGACTGGAATCATGTTCTGCTGTTGATTAGACATAAGTGGCTAGGTGGATGTATACTCAGTCACTGATCTAGACACTCGAGTCTAGGACAAGAGTTTCAAAGATGAAAACATTAAATTCCAAGGAACTGAAGACCTTATTTCTGGACGCTGTCAGATTTATAGGACCACAGGAGCATTTATAGACTAGAATGAACTAGTGATCCTTGAGACTAACATTCTGGGAATGACAAACTCAAATGAAGAACTTAATTTTTCTCCATGAAGCCAATTCCATGATTTGGTATAATCTTATCAAAAAAATCACCTGTGGACTTTAAAGAAAAAACAATTTCACTGTTTACCAATACATGAGAAGCAGCCCAGCTTGGTGGCTAGAACTCTGGCTTTAGAGTTAAACAGGCCGTAAGTCCTGCCTCTGATTCACTATGGCCCTGTCACTTAACCTTTTACCATCCCAGGCAACTCTAGAAGTCTCTAAGTTGCATACAAGTTGATGATCTGCATTAGCAGAGCGAAGTTTCCACACTGCAATCTATCAATAAAATCAAAGGAAGATTTTTAGAAAATGGGGAAGAAAAGTTTGTCAAGACATTTCTTGTCCACTCTAGGGAGTTCATAGGGAGACAGTGATTGTTGTTCTTTGCTCTTGAAGAGGATTCAAAATGGCATTGCTATGTTAGAGTCCAGTTAGGGAGGTCCAGCTGTGGCTGATCAGACCGATATGAGCTTGGAGTGCTCCGCCTCTGGCCCCATGAACATCTGGGATGGATTCTAACTTGGTGCACCTCATGTTCCTTCTGAGCTAATTCATTTCTGCTTTGCTCAAAGAACACAGTGCTTTCTCTGATAAGGGCACGCCATTTTGGGTCTTATGGTGCTATTCAATTACTCAGTGCTGAAGCTGCCCACTGCCCCTTAGTGATAAGGGCTTGCTCATGGAGAGATGGGAAGAACACATCCATAGGGTTCTCAACAGACCATCGTCAATGCTGAAGCTATGGACCACTTATCTCAAGTCGAAATCAGTTACTCCCTAGCTGAAGTTCCAACTGAAAAAGAGATTCTGAATACCACTGAGCTACTTTTATCATGTGGTAAAGCATTGGGTACTGATTCTTTTTCAGCTGTGATTTGGGCGGGGGGAGGTTCATACAAAAGCTGAATGAAATTTTCCAGATTATATGCCAAAAGGAGCATTTGCCCCAGGAGTTCGAGGATGCCTTCACTGTCCATCTTTATAGGGAGACAAAGGAAAGCAATGAAGTAGGATTTGGGAAGACTCAACCCTTCAATGAGGTCAAGAAGTCTTCTACAAACATTTTAGAATCATAAGCATATGAGAGACCTTCTTGTCCAATCCTTTCCTTAACTGGTATTGCAACCTTGTTCTCCATTGCAGAATGTCTGGTTTCTCATTCCCATTTTAATCTCTCTTTTTATTCCCTCTCCTCTATTTTCAATACAAATCTGTGCCTTTACTTACTGTGCCAGATGGCAGTTGTAGGTGATAATTTGAGAAGGGTAATTAAAAATATTCTTCTACTTTGGTAAAGGATTCAACATAGCTGCCTTAATCAGAGGCAAGCAAGGAAGGACAGATAGGTCTGGAGCAACCAATCTCTAGGTTTTATAGTGGTTCTTATTTTCTCTTTGTAACAATCTCCACTCAAGTTCCCTACATTGATTAAAAACTTGCCAAATTGTTTGCTTTAAAATATGATGTTAAACAGACTGGACTAGGTATTATTGTGTTGATGATTCAATAATAAAAAGAGCAATTTATAACCAAATCCCTCTAATTTTTGGCAGTATAATAAAATATTTTTTTATTTTCTGGGAAGTTCATGTTCTTACTTTTTAAAATTCATGAGCAATTTGCTTATTGGGAGTCTGATTAATAGTTTACAGCTGAACTTTCCACATGAAACTCTATAGAGACATTTAGGAGTTATAGCAGAAGGGCATTTCCGGTACATCCTTGGTTATGAAATAGAGTTGTTAGGATAACCTAGCATTCATTGGCCAGACTAGAGGTCAAGATCCATGGCAAGGCCAGAAACAAATCAAGATGAGAGAAAAAGTAAGCCAGCATGAGTAAGCTCTTGCAGCTTTCAATTATGTGCTGGTGTGTTAAGCCATTGTAATAGTATTCTCTAGACTTCTGCATACTTTTCATGATTAAAAATTGTTTTCTTGACAGTTAACCTATAATTGAAAAGATGATGTGAACACAAATGTTATTTTGATGTAGAAGAAAAAGAGTAGGTTGACTTTTTATTTTCACATAATTGATGAAATGTGAAATTGCTTTATTTTAGACTAACCCAGAGGCTAGCAATTTATTCATTTTGTATCAGGATGATGGCAAGGCAGATACTGCTCTGAATAGGTCTGCATTTTTACAGTGCAGTTAGCATCAACCCTGGTAGGCTATCGTTAATGAACTTTACCACTAATATTTTATGTGACCACATGACTGCAGAAACATGGTCCTTCTCCCGAAAAGGATGAGTTATCCAGCCATGAACACTACCTATTTACTTTCCTCCTGCAGAGATAGTTATCCTTAGCTCTGATAGTTTAGTTCATCCAATGCTTTGGTAACTCTTGACTGGGAAAGCTTGCTCCTTCATAATTTGAATGATTTTCCCATGTCACAGTGAATCCCCAACAGTAGCTCTACCCAAAGCTGTGAAGGTCCTCTTTTCATTCTTAGATTCCTCATTCATGGCTAACAGACTGAAATTCATACTGGCTTCTCTGACTGCTGTGACATGGACTGTTTTATTTTTTCAATTATATTAGCAAAACACTACAAGTAATTCTCTGAAGCTACAAATCACAGAACAGGTTCCAATCAACATTATCAGAGAGAATTAGCACAGTAGGAGCTTCTTATAACAATGACATCAGGGATCCAGTCCACTTCCTGCATATGTTTTCAAAATAAAAAGCTTAAATAATATTTTTGATGTCAGATAATTATGCATGCATTGAATCCCATCATAATCAGTATAGGGATAAAACAAGTATAACAATATAAAATATTTCTCAACACAGAATTTAAAAGTAGAAATAGTTTTTTAAGCCTTTTAGAGCTATGACCCCATTTTTTGTTTGATTTCTGCAGAAAGTAGTCACATTTTGGAACTATATATGTATGTGTACATGTTAGATGTAGTATCTTATACATACATATACACACATGAAATTTGCTACCTGTATTACCTTATATATCTCTCCAACTCCTTAAGGCTCACAGTCCTCATATGCAAAATGAATGGAGCAGACTACATAGTCTCTGAATTCCTCTTATACATCAGTGTTTCATCATGCTAGAAAGGGAAATGACAATTTTTTCCCCTCAGATTCAATGACAATTTCCCAGAAGTCTTTATTATTGTGCAACCATATTATCTAAAAATTAAAACTGGACTATCACCTAGGACTGAAGATAACAGGTTTTTTTGCCTCACTTTTGTGTGATTAAGCATGAAAGCAGGCAAGATGAAGTATGGTCAGTTGATAAGCAAATGAAACTGGAGGGACTCTTGAAAAGCAGCATGAGTAAAACTAAAAAAAAGTCTTGGAGGTTGATCATGTCTTATCCTGGCTCAGAGTTTGCAGGCAAGGAGAAGTAGATGGGGCAAACAATGATCATAAAACTTTCCACAGATAGTAAAAGGAAGCCCAACATAATGCTTATGGGACTAATGCTATCCCTTTATAAGCTGGTTTATGAGTGTAGAACTACATAAGCTTTTTACTTCTAGATAGAAGATGCTTTGATAGGTGCTACCAAGATTTACTTGAGGTTCTAAGTTTGTCTTGAGATCATTCAGTGTATGCTTAAAAAGACTTATTGCTAGAATGTTGGCTACCAAGAAATTATGATTAAGGGCTATGTAGACTAATGGGGCATCCAATAAAGTGGATAGGAGTTGAGATATACATTGATAGAGGGAGATGAGGAAATAATCCTCCTTTACATGATTATGATTTAAGTTATTATGAAAAGAATTGTGGGATTTGTGACATGGATTCTACTGAAAATTCAACTCCTTATGATGTTTAATGACATTTTTTTTCTCTTGGGTAAATAGTTTATGGGGCTAGAGACAACTGGCCTAAGAGTCAACTTTTATGTCAAAGTTCCAGCTCACAAATGATCCAATAAAATCAGAACCAGATCGACATTTTTTACATTCCTTTCACAATTAGACATACATAGATCATAAAAGAACCTCATCAGGAAACCCTAATTACCCTATTCTCTAAAATACAGTTTCACTTAGAAACACAATCCATAATATGAAGAAGCCCAAGGACAAACAAGAGACAAAGATTTGGAGAAGCAGGGTTCCTCTGAAGGCCAGATCCTACAAAGCCAAATTCTCCATTTTTTTTTCAAAGATATCACTCTAACATCAATATGGCATATGATCCAGGGCTCCATGAGTGAGAGGGAAGACAGACTGCAGCAGAAATGAGATACCTAATAGCAATCAATCAATAAGCTTTCATTAAGTGGTACCGTGGTAGGTAATTGGCATACAAAGTCCAAAAGGAAAAAATCCCTGCCCTCAAGAAGCTTGCATTCCACTGGTGAAGATATCATGTACGTATATAAGTATATTCAAAATAAATAAAAAGTGACTTAATAGGGGAGGAAACATTAGTAGCTAGGAATCAGGTTAGTGATAGCATTTAAACTGAGCTGTAAAGGAAAGGAGCTATTGCAGAAGAGAGAGGTAAAGGAAGGAACGAACAGTTATATATGGTTAGCCAAACTGAACCTCAGACAAAAAGAGGAAGGTTGTTTGGGGACAGATTATTGTGAAGGACTTTTCAGGCCCAGAAGTTGATATTTGATCCCAAATGCCACTGGGTACCATTGGAGTTTATTGAGTAGGGAGTGACACGGTCAGACCTTTATTTCAGGAAAATTACTTTGGCAACTGTGTAGAAAAGAAATTGGACTGAAAAGTGATTTGCAGCAAATTAAGAGACTATTACTTCAGTCCAAATGAAAGGTGATGAAAGCATAGTCTAGAACTGTGACTCAGTTAGTAGAGTTCTATCTAAGAGTGCTTATGAGAGCAGAAATAACAGTATTTGGGAATAGGTTGGCTATGAATGGTGAGTTAAAGTGTCAAGTTGAGAATGACACTGAAATTGAGAAATAAAAAAAATGATTTTTTATAGTTTTTACAGCACCTTCTTGTATTGCCACAAGATAAATGAAATTCCTAACCTACCTCAATATCAATAGTTGCAATATATTCAAGTATAGTTTAATTTCCTGGAATGTATAGGTGCTGAAACACTGGAGACTTGGCTATGTCAGCCCCAGGACCAGCATTCTACTTTAAACTTTAGCTGCTGACCAGGCTTTATTGTGAAATACAAATGAACTTTCCATTATTATCACTGTGTTGCTGCCATTGCTTTTCTTGGATATATCATTTCATCAGGAAAAGAACCTTTCTCTGCTAAGGTAGAGTAACATCTTATTCAAGGCCTTAAAAGTTTTAGACAATTGCCTAAAATTGTGAGAAGCTAATGATATACCAAAATCACATAATAAATGTTTCAGGAAAATTAATTACACCTAAGTTCTCTCTACCGCAATCCATTCAGTCAATGACTTTTAAGAAATTAAAAAAATCCCTACAAGTTAATTACAATTAAATACAAATATTAATTATAAATATAAAAATGGAGTTTAAGGAAAACACTCTAACAGCTTTCTATAGGCAATAGCCACCTAAAGAAGCATGGTCAGAATAAAGTGGAGATGAGGGTAAATACTATTAAGACCATTCCCTCCTAAGAGATCTCTTTAAGTCACTTACAAATCTGAAAAAATCTTGCTTTTTGTCATCCTAGCACTAATGTTGGAAACTCCCCAAATTCTCTTTTGAATAGGATGGAAAGATATTCTGCCGACGGACTGCTTGTGATTGTCAGAATCCAAGTGTTGATCTCTTCTGCTGCCCAGAATGTGACACCAGAGTTACCAGTCAGTGTTTAGACCAAAATGGACATAAACTCTATCGAAGTGGAGACAACTGGACATACAGCTGCCAGCAGTGCCGCTGCATGGTATGGAAATTAATACTTCATGTTTCTACACAATGAGAAAGCCTTTTACAGCCAACGTGTATCTAGGCAAATCCCAGAGCAAGGGAAAGATTTCAATGATTCACAAGGCTCAATGTAATTCAGAGGTAGCAAAAATCACCTTTTTCCTTGGGATTTATTGTAAGAGGGTTTCATTTTCTATGGTGATGTTACAATTCTGAAACTAAGGCTGATTGATATCAACATTGATCTAAAGAGAGTTAGGAGTGGGGAATTCATTCAGAAAAATCAAATGTCAAAGATATCACAAATGACATTCATGAACTCATCAATCAACAAAATCAGAAGACAAGACAATTTTGGGAACTTCATGTCTGAATTGTACAAAAAATAATATGTATTACATAATACTCTTGGGGATCAACAAAGAAATAGAAAAGTACGTAGAGCAGGTCTTATTAATATAATGGCTATTAAATGGGTCACAATTACCAACCCTTTCCTGAGCATAGAACTTTAATTCTTACATACTTATGATTTGAGATAGATCTTGGTTACTCCTTTCAATAAAATAGATTGTATCGTTTAATCTATTCCAAAGTTTATGGCTTTCCAGAATAACTATAACATACATTTAACACCATATACCCATCTGGATGATGAGTCTCCACCCATTTAACTATCTTGATTCTCAGAACACAATTTGGAAAAAAACACATTCTCTTTTGCTGGCTTCTTTTACTAAGAGGCTCTACCCATTCTTTAAAGGAAGTTTATCCTGCAATGTCTACCATACTTCTAAATAAATATTGAATGATAATGAAGATATGAGTATCATTTCCTTTCTAATAATAAGAAATGAGAATGGAAATAGAATCAGTTGATTTCTTCTGGCCTTAAGTACAGCTAATCTTTGAGAGGTCCTGGCAGAGTTTAGTTTCCACTAACAACTTTGAGGAGTCAAGCTCACTTTTTCATTCTAATAATACATAAGAGGAAGACTTTTGTAGAAACTTAAAATTCTATTAGCTTTGACCTGAAATTTATTTCATTTGATTCACATAATTCATTTTGGAATATAAAACATTCTTGAAGTCAGGAGCTATTTTCATTTTGATTGCATGCTTTTATCACATAGTAGGTCCATAGTAGGTGCTTACAAGATGCTTATTGGATGATACTGAAATTGGAAAATTAAATTAATATTTTTAGGAAATGGATTTTTATAACTTACAGAACTGAGATCAGCTATGTTTCTCTTATTCTTACATCATAAAATGTCCAAGTAAATAATATGTGATAAACATCCCAAATCATTTATTTTTCTAAATTGTCATATTCTTTGTGGTCTTGAGTTTCTCTGGATTTATTTTAATAATACCAATAATATCAAAATTTTATCCTGGTGGGTCAAGAGAGATATTTGCCATTCATAATTTACTGATGAGAGACTAATAAGAATCCCGATCTTAGCAGTTTTCCAATTTCCACAATGAAAAGAACCAATTTCAATCCTCTCCCAAATTTATATTTTCCATTACAGAGCAAAGAAATTTAAATTCCTAAGAAAAAAAAATCAATCCTATAGTTTTATGTTATATAAAATGAGATCCTTATAGTTTCATATTCCAAAAAGTGATTTATAATTCTACCATTATACTGAAAATGAGTTTTTATGTCTCTAGTCATGATGACATAGTTAAAATGAGATCATATTTGTGCAAGTTCCCTGAAACATGTAAAGCACCATGCATAAAAGGAATTTTTATTATGTTGTCTTAGGGAAGGGTACTGTCATCGAGGAAGGTTTTTTTTTAATTGAAACTTTTTGGGGTGTTTTTTTTTATTATTTTCATTTCCAAATACATTAAAGTTTAAAATCTTTAAAACTTAAAACTTTGCTAAGATTTTTGGAAGGTCTTGTTTGAAAGAGAAAGAAGGAACAGGAAGAGGAAGAAGAGGCAAGAAGCAAAAGCAGAAGCAGCAAGAGAAGGAAGAGGAAGCAGGAGAACCACAAAAAGAAAGCACTTTAGCAGAAGTAACACAAATGTTAAAACGTATGAAGTTATATACAATATCTTGCACTGGGTTTTCCTCTCTCTAAAAGAAGGAAGAAACTTATTTATCTTTTTTTTTCCCCCAGGACCAAGCTTAGTCATTTTAATTATGCAATGTTTATTCATTGTTTTTTCTATTTACATTACATTTGATGAGTCTATTTTCATACTTCTACCTATTCAGTTCTATCAATTATTGAATCTTCCCATACTTCCTTCTATTCATCTCCTCAAATGCCATGCATTTGATTTGTTATTATTAAAAATGTTACTATAAATATCTGGTGAGACCTTATTGTCTTTTGATTTTCTCAGATAAGGTTTTTCAGTTAAGAGGTAAACTGAATTAACCAAAGCAAATGCGCAAAACACAAAATAAGAGAAGCTACGCCAAATGTTCATGGGGACTATTTGTGGCCAACCTGTGGCAGAGCATCATGAGCTTGATGGGTCCAATCAGCTACAGTCAGACAGACACCTTGTAACTCGATTCTAATATAGTGATGTCATTTTGGTCATCTACGAAAATGAAGAACAATTTAAAAAAATTTTGTCTTCAATGAAAGTGGTCAAAACAGCATCATTCCTCTTCCCTCCCCAGGTTTTAATGAGAAAAATAAGGTCCGCTCACAATGGGGCATTGTCTTTCTCCCTGTCTAGGAAGGAGAAGTGGACTGCTGGCCACTCACCTGCCCCAGCCTGAGCTGCGAGTACACGGCAGTCTCCGAAGGGGAATGTTGCCCCCGCTGCGTCAGTGACCCCTGCCTGGCCGATAACATTGCCTACGACATCAGAAAAACCTGTCTAGACAGCTATGGCGTGACCAGACTTAGCGGTGCCATTTGGACAATGGCTGGATCCCCCTGCACAACCTGCAAATGCAAGGTAACTAGTCTTTGGGGAAATAAGTCTTCATGTCCCAAGCAATTTTCTGTGGATCTCATTTACACTGATCCCTATCCAGAAGTTCCTCTGTGTTTTCATGAGATACAGTAACAGGTTGTATAATAAATGAAATTATGAATAGAATGGTATTTGGTCCTGCTTGAAGTAGCGCATTATAACAGCCTATTATCAGTCCGCTTATGCTGATGTGTGCTTTTTTGACCTGCATTGGGAAAAAATAGTTTCCTTTGATCGTGGTAAGTTTTGAAAGCACTTTCAAGAAATAGTCAATGTTATATAAAATGCTGTATGAAGTGGGTACTTTTTTTCCCTTCATTTCACAGTGACTAATGGAGATCTGCAGTTATTACTCACAGGCTCTAATTCACTGTGATTACTTTTCATACTCCTTTTGCTAGTAATTCCCTTGAGGTATCCCCATTTTTTTTTCCTTTTTTTGAATGTTGACATTATTTTTCCATCCTCTGACACAATCCTATGTAGTTTCTTTTCATATACTGGGAAATAAACTACCTCATTTTTGTAAGCTGGTTTCTGAATTTCTGATTGTCATTTTGAAAATTAAGATAGTGGCCATATGAGCTAAGAATTAGTCTCAGTTACATGATCCTGCAGCATAGAGCTTGTTTTAGTTCTCCAGGATTCAATCAACATGCTGCCTATTTGGTTATGGAAGATTCTAGTTCCAATTCAAATCTTGTGGAAATATGCATCCTTCTGCACATCTAATTTTAGATCTAAAAAGAAAAGAATGAGGGACATGTGTGTCCAAACCTCAGGTACTGAAGGCATATGTTCAACAGTCTGTACTAAAATAAGTACCCTGAAGGAGCACCTTTAACCTCAGGGAGCCAGAGTTCACTGGATTCAGAGCATCAAATCCTGTCTGAAACTATTGATTACTTTTGAAGTCATAAATTAGGCATATTGAAGGAGATGGTATAAGGCATAACTGGTTTTTAAATAAAGCTAATCAAAAATGATTACTGTTTTCCAAAGTAAGAAATCTATATATATTACAGTTCTATTGAACATGTTCTCAAAAAAGTTACTGGGAACTGTCAAAAGGCTATCTCAAGGCTCTTCCAGTTTTAAATCCTATGTTTGGAATAAAATCTGTGACATTGGAATAAATTACTATCTTTAAGGATCAGCACTCACTTGAATTAACTTCTAAAAATAAATTTGAAATTTTCCTTTTTAAAAAAAATCATGTAATTTCCTCATTATTTCTCATGAAACATATTCCTGGCAATTGGTTCCTCCTTTAGTTGGTTTCAGAATTGCCAATTGTCACTTTGGAAATATGTGTGCCTTTGTATGTAATACGCACATATACATTGTGTGTGTGTGTGTGTATGTACGGATACACATGATATGTATATTGTTATGCAATACATATATATGTGTGTGCATGTAGTATGTATCTACACATATATGTATAAATTAATATACTATGTATTGAAATATATTGTATATATATATTTTGCATACAGTGTATGTCTATATACACATAGAATGTGATTTTATGTATTATATATATTATAATATAGACAGAGAATATTTCAAGAGACTAATCTGTACTCAATGCTTGCTTTCTCATATTACAGAATGGAAGTGTGTGCTGTTCTGTGGATTTAGAATGTCTTCACAATAACTGAAGTATTTAGCATGGACTTACCTGGGTGAGGAAAACGATAGACACAGTGATCACTCAAAATAATGAAGAAGTTGGTGTTTTATATCACAGACAATTACCAAAGGCTCCATCAGACGAAGATATTGGGGAGCTGCCTTTTGGGACCTACCACTATGCTCATTCTTGCTAATCTAGTCTAGATGACTTACAGTCCAACACATATAAGTCTATGATTGTTTAAAAAAAAAGTCTCCCATGTTGTAAATCACCTCTCTTCCCTATCAGATCATCTGAAAACACACTGAAATGATTTCATGGTAAACTTGGCTGTGTTTTTTGGTTTATACTTTGTGTATTGACATGAGAGAAATTTGCCTTCCCACCCCTACCCCAATCCCCTTCCTTTTTAATTTTTGGAGCTAGAGTCTAGATTCTATCAATAAAGCTTCCTGTGTGATTTTTGTCCCATACAATGCATCCTCAGTTCTGATGATCCTGTCACATATATTAATATAAATACGTGTGTTTGTTAGCTAAGAGTCCTGAGTAGCACCCCTTTGTCAGAGAAATTGGACTTCTGAAACACTTCAATACCCATTTAACAAATAGAGGCTCCAAGCAATCAAGATGCAATTGGGTGAAAAAGGCAGGATTGGCAGGGGAAAAAGCCAGAAACTTTGTAAAGTGATGAAAGTACCTTCCCTATCAAGGTCATCTACACTTCAATATTCCAAGTGATCTATAGTCTCCAAAACATGAATGTTCATTCTAGTAACACAACTTACAATCCATTCCTTAGCTTCGATCCTATGTAATGAATTTTTTAGCCATGGAAACTGAAGAAATGTGGAAAAATCCCAATCCATCCCAGAACCAAGAAAACAACAAAACACAAATGAAGGCACCAAGGCAAGGTTATACAACATTGGAACTTTTTTTTTCTTTCCCTAAGACTACAATGTGATTACTGTTGGGAACTCTGGGTACGAAAATTCTCTTCACTCATTCAGATAACACTCAGTAACATTTTTTAAAAGTAGGGATTTTTTAAACCTTATTTGTATTATGGCCCCCTTTGGCATTATGGTAAAGCTTATGAACCACTTACAGAAATACTTAAATTCATAAAATAATTTAAAAAGGAAACCAAATATATTGGGAAATCTATCCACAAATTCAAAACAAATTCATAGGTTTGTGAAATCTAGAGATACAAACGTCTGTCTGAAAAGATTGCTCAAAGGAATTGAAAGATCAGATGACTTTCTCATGGGCATTTTGGTCATAATATGTATAGAGGCAGCTTTAATTCCAAGTCTTCCTAACTCCAATGCTAGCTTCCTATGTGTATGGCCACAATGCCTTTCTTGAAACCATATCTCATTGATAATAAAGAACTTTTATATCTATTATCTTATTCAGTCTTCACAATGACCCTATTAGATAAGATGGGCACATTATTCTCCTTTTAAAGATGAGGGAGCTGAAATACAGGAGGGAGAGATAAAATGAACCACCATCAAACATAATTGATAAACAAAGAAGAAAATGGAATCCATGTGACTTGTTTTCTAATCTAAAGCCCCTGCTTTATGTTATACTGCTTTTCAATGAAGCAATCAGAAGACCCAAGAATAGCCCTACAAGTAATATTTTGTGTTTTAGTCAAGATTTCCATCTGATTTGTGGCACTGGTTGTTATTGAATTTATTCTACAGATTCAACAAAAGGTGCAGATTATTTTGTCTTTAAGTCAATAAGTCTTATGTTAGAATTTCAAGCAAGTGACATCTCAGAAGTCAGCCTCATTTAATGTTTTCATTCCCATTAAGTGTTAAGTAATTATGAACCAATCGGGTTGATTTTGGTAAAATTCTCTGAACACTAAGAAAGACCTCATTTATTAATGCAATCATGCACAAAATGTTACCTGGAAACCTAAATCTGGACTGAAGTGGTAATTAAAATTTGTACAGCTCCATTGCAGAAATTTCCTGGGGTTGCTCAATGGAGATGTGATTTCTCAAGTTCTTAAGAGTTCATAGCAATGAAAAAACTTCATCCTGGGCAGGATATCAAATGAAAAGTGTCAGTGCCATATTTAATATCTACTGCTGGGCTCTGGCATAACATATATCTCCCTTCTATTGCTACTTTAAATGAAATAGACCGAGGCAGATAGTGTTCCTAAAAATAATCTAATTGATATACTTTAATGACAGCTAATATTTCCATGATGCTTTAAGATTTACAGAGGACTTTATGTATATTATCGACCCTCACAACAACCTGTAAGGTCAGGACTTTTATCTCTTATTTTACAGATTTGGGAACTGAGGTTTGGAAAGGTTCATTGATTCATCCAAGGCCATACAATTATTAAATATCCTAGCCAGAATTTAAATTCAGATCTCCATGACACTTCAAGTTCCATTTTTACTCTACTACTCCACTTAACTGATGCAATTTGGGGTAGCTGAAAGAATAAGATGTACATTTTCTACTGAAAAAGAGGAAATTTATGAGGTTGCTATTGGTCTGTATATGGTGACCAATCTTGAGTTGTCTACTTTACATCCTGGCTGTTCACATCACTTCCCAAGGATTTGAAAAATCCTAGTTTTATTAGATATCATTAGGAATTTTTTTTTAAATTGACACTTTCATCACTTAAAAGTGTTCTTTTACAAACACCCAGATTTTATAAGGGAAGTCATAAAACATTCAAATCTAAGCTTGGATTCAAGTCTTGAGGCTAATATATATTACCTTTGGACTTTGGGGTCGCAGTTTCTCTATGAGATGTCTTCTGATTCAAGTTATGATTCTGTGATGATCAGTTTAGGTAGAAAGCTATCAGAACAATAATGCCCTCTACTGATGTAGATTTATCATTCATCTCTAATCTTACAGTTGCTGGAGCTGGTCGGCTACCTATCTAATTATATCAATCAAGATTTGAATTCACAAAAAGACTTTGCTTAAGGAAGACTCCAAAGCACTCACTCTACCCTTTTTTCTATCCTATGCTGCCACTCAATGAAAATATAACTTTAATAATATAATAAAACTTAATAAACACCCAAAATAAGGTGGCAATATTCCATGATAAAAATGTAACTGCAATAAAGCCGCTATATTTAGAGTTTAGTAAGACCCCACCAATAAGATCAATCTGGATATTTTGCTAGGCTTAAGTTTAGGGATATTATTCTTTGATAAAATCAACAATTCATAAATACAAGATTTCCACCAAAGGAATTTAAATAAGTCTTTTATGATTTTTACAGGAAGAGGAAAAAAACCACTTGATTCACAACAGGCACATATTAATTGCTGAAAGGCCAATGCTTATCTGTAGGTATCTAAATGTTACAAGATTGCTAATTACTTCACAGTAAAAGATATATTGATGCAAAGGGTGAAGATCAGTAAAAGATCAACTGGAGATCATCTAATCCAATATTCTTATTTTACAAATGAGACACAGAGATGGAAAGACCCGCCTAAGAATACACAGCAATTGAACAGGAAAGCTGGAACTAAAATTCACATTTTGAATCCAACAGTATTTTTGCTGTGTCACATAACTGATGACCCAGGCAAGTTCTATGAATCTAATTTTAGATTTACTCATCTTACTCCTAAGAGAATGGTACTAAAAAAAAATTACTCATACTCAAACTATTATCTACAAACAGAAAGTGGTGGATGCCTATGTAAATGAGAAAAAGAATGGATGATAAAATACATCCTCATTAAAAGCCCTTTATTTTAACAATATAAATTATTGTAATAGTAATTTATTTTAAAGACAATCTCAGAGCATCAAGGAATGATGTTATTCAGCCTTCTATTTTGTAGGCAAATAAAAGCTTTCCAAAACACATCCTTATTTGGACTTTTTGACACTTAAGTAAAACTTCTAGTAATTCATATTGGGCACATTGTATTCTTTTTCTAGTTTTTTTCAGTCATCCATTTCTTTTTATTTTAAAGCATTAAAGAGACCTATAATTTCATTTGTATAAAGAGCTCCCAGTAAGAATTCCCTCTATCAATACAAACTGGCATTCTCTTTGCATTACAGTCTTAGGTACTAAAACACTGAGAACCCAAGAGATTAATAGTCATGCTAAAGGTCACACAGTCAACATATGATAAATGTGGGATTTAGATCCAGTCTACTTGAATCTTAGGGCAGTCCTCTGTTTTGTTTTGTTTACTCTCATTTTTACCAGTATATAAGTGGCTCACGATATGCCAAACATGGTACAATATGAAGGCTGGGAGATGAGAGAAATAGAAAAACATTGTCTCTTGTTGGAAGTTGGAAAATAAAATACAAACCTGAAAACAATGAGAGAATGATGGCATGTTAAACCTGGAAGTAACCCTGGAAGTCCACCTACTTCAGCCCCCACATTAAATAAAGTAGGGATGAGGAATGACCAGTCCACGGGCCATATAAGACCCACAAAATCATTTGATGGGCAACTGCTGTTGATGAGCTGAAAGTTGGGTAAGACAACTTCCCATCCTTGAGTTCTATAAGTTGATAATTTTGCATAGCCTGCAAATTATGTTATATTCAAATGGCCCTTGGCAGAAAAAGGCTTCCCACTCCTGAAGTTAAGAAACAATGCAAAATATTGAAGTGACATCAATTTTCAGAATGCTAGCAAACCAATGAGTCAGTTCTTTTTATTACTGATTGACCTAGTAGTTTTTTCCCCCAAGGCTAGTTTATACAAGAGTAAATGTAGATTGTGTGATCCATCCGATCTACAAGATTATTGAATATGAAGTGAGCCTTTGCAACTATCTTTGGTAACCTCAGAGCTTGGTCTGAGTTCTCAAGTCAGAAGTATAGATCTTAACTTCTCTGGAACTTCATAGATGAATAATGAGAGGTGTTCTGTGGCCAACATGATGATGGATGCATTTCTCTGATCCCAACTGAGTTTTTGAAGCTAAATAGGCCCTCCCAGAGAAGATGCTTTCCTGGGCACATTCAGCAAAAAACCATGGCTGGCTCTATGCTCGTGATGGTTCAATCAATCAAGCATTCAACAAGTAATTATTAGTCATCTATTAGAGTCCAGGGCTGTGCTAGATGCTAGGGATGCAATGAGAATTATGAAATATTCCTTTCCCTCAAAAAGCTTACCTTCTGTATACATATAAATACATATAAAATAAATGAAACAATTTTTTGTGGCCAAAAGCTTTATAGAGGTGATACTTTTGCTGAGCTCTGAGAACAGGGTGGATTTTAAGATGCAGACTTGAGGTAGGGAGGCATTCAAGGTCTAAGGGACAACCAGTGCAAAAGCGCAGAAATGAGAATTGGAGTGTTTTCTCATGTGAGAAATAAGAAGGTTAATTTGGCTGGAGAATAAGAGTACATTCATTCATTCCTTTATTTTTAAGACCAATTTTTTCACAAATGTTTCTTAACTTCAGAAGAAAATTAAAAAAAAAAAAACCACAAAGTAGGGAGACTTCAAATAGATGGCAAACTGGAGGAATGGCCAACATCTAAAGTAAAATTAAGATTTTTTAATTTAATCATCAAGTAAATTTCAGCCTGTTGGAGGTGGATCTCCACAGCGGTATGCATCATAACTGATGTGTCTTCTAAGGAGAATTTCTTGACATAAAGTGTTTAACTTAATTAGCAGTCACTTTCCAATCTCATTATCATTTCTTAAAATAAGAATAACTTACTGCAGGAAGCACAGTCATATTTCAAGAGCAGAGCAGGAGAATGCCAAGCAGCATAAATTTCAACTGTGATGAGTCAGGAGTTGGAAATCTCACCCAGCATTTATTGTTGATGAGGATAGTTAGCCAGTGACAATTATATACTTTTGTGATATTTAACTTGCTATTGGGGATGAAAAATTATTCAGAGTGGGCTGGTGTTAGGAGGAGGAGCATTTCTTTTGAAGGTTGGGACCTTAAACCTAGTCAATATTCTATAAATGTGTGTTAAATTGAGCTGATATGAATTAATTGAAATTAATCATTATAATTTTTATTACAAAAACAGTGTTTATATTTAGCTTTATCACTTCTGACAAACACAAACCCAGTGAGGTAAGTGCTACTGATCTTCTTGTCCCCAATTTGACAGATTAGGCAACTGAGAGTCAAAGAAGCTATGTAACTTTCCCTGGGTGACATATCAGAAGCACAATTTGAACCTAAGTCTTAACAATAAGTTCACTTCTCCATCTACTATCACGACAGCAATCTTCAAAAGGAGGTTATCCAAATCTTACAGCGGCTGAATGGAAAACAAAACAAAAGCAAAAAACTTGAAGGAATTCAGAAAAAGAAACAAAGAAACTGGAATATCTCTCACCCTCTCCCCTTCTTCCCTTTCTCTCCCCTCCTCCTTTGCTCTTCTCTTTTTCTCTCTCCCTATTCTCTATTCTAGAGGGATCTTGAAGGATTTTAAGGGGTTTAGGAACAGTTTCTGTCTAACTGTTAAGGCACCAGTAACTAATGCTCTAACCACGTTTGACTACTCAATATAAAGTTCTTTTTTCTTCAGAGATATAGCAAGAACAAATGTACTAACACTTCCTTCAGTACCTCCAGTATCGTACTCTGGCATATGTCTCTCTCTATATCAGCTCCATCTCTGGGGGCAAAGGTTTAAGGATTAGCTATCTTCCTACATAGCACTGGTCCCATCAAATTTGGGTCTAGAGGTAATACTGGCCTGCAAGTGACAGTAGACCAATAAAATGACCCTGTCATAGAAAGATAGTCCCGAGTTATATTTGTGGGGAGAGAGAGAAAGGAGGGGGAAGAAAAGGGGGAAAATAAGGGGAGAAGAAGAAAGGAGAGAAGAAGAAAAGGGGAGAAGAATTAAAAAAGGGGGGAAGAAAGAATCTCTTTGATTCTGGGCCCAGTCCATCTGGGCTCTTCTCACATGTAGACACCATCTCTGCTCAGGTCTTAGTCTTCATCTCCACTGTTGCTCTGCTCATGTGCAACCTGTAAATGATAATTGCTGCAAGCTATTCCTGCATTCCGCTCTTCAATGATTCTGAATAGAGCTGAATTCTCAGTTTCTCCTCATCATTTCAGTTTAATTAGGCAAATCCCTTTCAAATCCACTGGATAGAACACAAAAATACTTAAAATATTATCTTGAGTAACCTCTGGCGTCTCTAGTGTTTCTGCCCTTTTTTATCTCATAGTCATGCCTTTGGGACAGAGCTATATAAATAAAAAACTGGATGACTGTTAGTTTGTAAAGTTTTAATGGAAAACCTTTCTCAAATACAGATTGGACTAGATGGCCTCTAAGGTCCTTTTCAACACAGAGATTTAGCAAATGTATAATGATAGCAGTTAATAATAACAACTAGCATTTACATAGCACTTTAGGGGTTAGCTTTACAAATATTACCTTGTTTTATCTTCACAAAAGCCTTATGAAGTACAGGCTATTATTATCCCAATTTTACAGATAAGGAAACAAAAGCAGGGAAAGCTCTTATGTGAAGGCATCTAGTAAGCATTTTGAACTTGGCTCTAACTGCTTATAGGCCCATCACTATCCACTAGGCAACCAAACTGCCTATTAAATTCACTCTGCTCAGTTCCTAAAGTTCATTTGCCTATATGTTGAATATTCAGAGGTCGTTCAATGACAATGTGGTTGATTAAGGATTTGTCTTTTTAGATCCTTTGCATAGATATAAAGAAATTGGCATAAACCATATTTTCTCCCCTTATGGGAATTGGAATTGAAGAAAACAGAAAACCACTAACAAATGTTTGTGCATACAATTGGGAATTAAAGGAATAAGAATATAGCTGGAGAACTACAGGCCAAAGAAACCTTTGTGAAAAGATATTGTAACTTACTGGTAGTATTGAAAATAAATGGTTATAGGGCCCTAGAATGTATAAATGACTAATCCCAGTGAATACAAAGTCTTTTCTCCCTCTCCATACTTCACTTGAGCTCATCAGCTCCTGGGAATTTAATTACCATCATGAATTTTGAATCTATTTATCCTGTCTCAGCCTCTCTTCTGACCCCCAAATTTCACATCTCTACCTACCTTTCTGATATTTTGATCTGAATGTCTAGCAGATTTCAAAGTCAGCATGTCCAAAATAGAACTCATTATGTATCCCCCTAAACACTTCCCCCCCTCCTCCCAGCTTCCCAATCATTGTACAGGTCAGATCAGAGTCCTCAGTTCAAAAGGGTCTCACCCAGGCTTTTCACTTTCACCTTTGAGACATCTCTCCAATGTACTCCCTTTCTCTCTTCTGACTGCCATCATCCCAGTGCAGACCCTCATCACCTCATGCCCAGAATGCTGCCAGAGCCTACTAGTGCACCTGCAGGTTCATCTCCCCCCTCCACTCCATCTTCCAGCCTCAAAGTGATGATCCTAAAATGCAGGTCCAAGCATGGCCCCCTCCCCATCCTCTCAATAAAATCCAATGGCTCCATGTGGCCTTTAGAATCAAATACAAAATCCTTTGTTTATTGTTCAATGCCCTTCATTAGGTAGCCCCATAACCCCCTCCCTAACTTGCCATTTTTATACCCTATTTCTCATCAGGCATTCCTCCATCTAGGGACCCAAGTCTCCTGGCTGTTCCATAAACAAGACACTCCATTTCTCAGCTCCTGGGTTTTCTCTGGTTGTTCCCCCATTCCTAAAAGGCTCTCTTTCCTCATCTCCGCCTTCTGGCTTCCCCATCTTCCTTTAAATCCCAAATAAAATCCCTTCTTCTACAAGAAGGCTTTTCAGTTTTTCTTAATTCTAGTGCCTTCCCTCTGTTACTTCTTTTTTTCCTATCTGTTTGCTTGTTGTGAGCTTCTTGAGACAGGGACTGTGTCGCTTCTTTTTATATCCGCAGCACATAGCACTGCACCTGCACCCAGTTTTCTGACTGACCAATAGGGAATTCTATCTTCCAAGTTTGGAATTTGGGACACAAAGTTTTGTGACATGGCTACATTAGCAGGCAAATTCCTTGAGGACCGGGATATCTTGCTTTTTTTTTTTTTTTCACAATCCTAGTATTTAGCATTGTATTTGTATCTCCAGAGGCAGATAGGTCATACTGTGAACAAAGCGCGGGACATTCTGACACCTGCTGTGTGACTCCTTAAATAAATTAACCAATCTCTGTCTCTATCAATTGTTCTCCATCAGTTAAAAAAAGAGGTCGTAAAGATAGAATGAGTTAATGTTTACAAAGAGCTAGATATTGTACTAATAGATAACCTAGTATCTATATCTTTGTTTCCATTTATCTCTTTTTCTCCCATGGATCCTCTCCCCTCCCCCCTTTCCCCTTTTCTCTATCCCTTCCCTGTCCCTCTCTTCTTTTTTCCCTCTCCCTATCCCTCTCCCACTCTCCCGCTCCCCCTCTCCTCTTTCCCTCTCCCTATTCCCTCCTCTTTCCCTCTTCCCTCCTCTTTCCTTCTCCCTCTCCTCCTCTTTCCCTTCCCTTTCCTCCTGTTTCCCTTTCCCTCTCCATCTCTCCTTCTCTTTCCCTCTCCATCTCTCCTTCTCTTTCCCTCTCCATCTGTCCTCCTCCTTCCCTCTCCCTTTCCTCCCTCTTTCCCTCTCCATCTCCTCCTCTTTCCCTCCATCTCCCTCCTTTCCCTCTCCCTCTTCCCCTCTTTCCCTTTCCCTCTCCCTTTCTTTCCCTCTCCCTCTCCCCCTCTTTCCCTCTCTATCTCTCCTCCTCTTTCCCTTTCCCTCTCCCTCTCCCCCTCTCCCTTTTTTCCACCCCTTCTCCCTCTCCTAATTAAGTAAAAACAAAATGGGTAGCACCTAATGAACAACAAATCTTAACTGGGTTAAATGGAAGAATATATAGCTTCTGAGCACAAAGGCATGACCATTGTTCTGTTTAATGTCAGTAGGCCAGAATACAGTAGACAGCTTGGTGTGTAAAAAGGTATATTCAAATCTTTCTAGGGTGAGTAATTAGAACTTTGCCTCCAGTGCTGAATTTAAAGGATAAATGAATTTACAGGGTATTGTCAACATTTGCCATTCCCTGGAAACTGAGAAACAATAGCCTTTAGTACCTAGTTAGTAAAAATAATTAGTTAAACCAGGAAGCTATAAACCATTCTGCAAGTATCTCCCTTCCTCCATCCCTACCCTCATCTACCTGCTCTCCAGCATTAATTATGCCCAATAGCATTGGGGTTTCTTTCTTCCATCAATGTTTTGGGTTCACATTTTCCAACTGAGGGAGTAAACCCTACTGGGCAATTTGCCTTGGGCCTGTTTTCTGCTACTTGCCTCGGGGTACAAAAATCCTGAATGTGGCTTTGAATACAATAAAATACAGTAAAAGCACAGCTCTCTGGATTGCGTTTACGGGCCAATTGTTGTGTACTTGATCTTAATAATAACCATACTTAATCAATTTCCATTTTCTATAAAAGAGACCTCCATGTTGAATATGCTAATACCCAAAGGAATGGATGAAAAGGTTCCATTGAGCCTTATAAAACCATTGCAAAATTAAGCATGGAATCTGCCATGGCAAGCATGGAATCATCAAAGGCAAGCTAGACTAAGCTGCTATTGTTATCTACTATTATTGCTGTTATTATTACCATAGTTTATAGGACCACAGATTTAGTGTTGGAATTGACCTCAGATTAGGAAAATACTTTCCTTGAAAATACTTTCTTGCATGCTTGAGATAGCAAGTAGCTGGGATATGAAACCAGGTCCTTTGACTCCAGAGCCACAGTCTACCTCCCTGGGAAGAAAGACACCTTTTAATCATCACAAAGAATGCTCCAGAATGCATAGAAGTTTGAGTTTCCCCAGGAAAGACAAAGGTCTTACCTTACTTAAGAAAATTAGAGTTAGAGAAGATAGATGTGTTTAAACAAACATGGGGATAAAAACCAGGCACATAACTTAGATGAGTCTGGACTAATAAAGGAGATTAAAGATTGCATTTTGGAAGGAAAAATTGGCAAAACTGGAGGAAATATGAAGAATTATATTCCAGCCTAGTTCCCGGTTCCAAGTGACAAAAGGAACAGATCAAGGACAATTAGGGGCAATTTTAAAGGATTAATGTAGATTAAAGAAGATCAAAGGAGAATTAGGAAATAGATTCGGAAGATGTAGGCTCAAGCACTAAAAGAAAGTGTGGTAAATGCACCACTTAATGAGTTCACAAATTGATTTAAGTGTTTTAGTGGATGGGACTAATTGGTGAAGGGAAAGCAGACTGGTATAAGGTTGATGGCAGGGTGAATATAGCTGTTGATGTAGTTTTTCTGAGGTAAGGGAGGAGGAATCTGAGTGTGGCAAGTTAGTAGGAAGTGATGATTGTTCATTTAAAAATGACCAAAGACTTGGAGCTGAAGTATAAACAATCACTGGTAGTTTCAAAAAATAAGATTAGAAATCTGAACCATGATGAAGAGGGAAATCTCCAAAATAACTGTCTTATTTGAATGATGTTTATGCTTTTTACCATAGCTAAGTGAAAGCTATCTGTATTCCAAATGTAAACTGATCGTACTCCTACAGAAAGTAAAGAAAGACTCTCAAAGAATGCTCCTCTACTCTCCAGATTGCTGAGGAAAATGGAAAGGCCATAAAATAGATGTAAGTTTTCAATGGGGAAAGAGGGATATATAATGGAAAAGGAACTGCCTGAATCTTATCAAGATGGAGCATGGCAGATTTTTACAGAGTAAAGGGAAGAAAAAGGACACATACAGTTAGAGCTAAATCACAACTTTTGTTCTTCCTTAAGAAAAAAGAGAATGAGATCTTCTAAGGAGAACAAATCCGCTCTCATCTAGAGACCAAGAACAGAGTTAAGACCTTTCAAGAAAGAAAGTACTTCTAAGGGGTAGAGGAAGGAGATAATACTAATATAGTGCTAATTCCATGCTTAGGGATACTGTGATAGTGATTGGTCAACCTGATAACAAGAGAGTTCAGCTATATTCCTTGGGTATGTGTGCAAGGATAATAGAATACAGGGCAGTAGGTGGTTCAAAGGATAGAGCATGGACCCTGGAGTCAGGATATATGGAGGTCTCCAGCCTCAGACACTTATTAGCTGTGTGACCCAACACTTAAACCATGGTTGCCTCAAAAAAAAAATTTAAGAAAAGAAGTAAATAATAAGTAAATAATTATTTATGAATATAAATATAATATTTATAAGTAAATGTTATTTATAATAAATAATAAATGATAAATAAACAGATAAACAGATAAAAAAGAAATAAATAAAAATGTCCTTTTCAAAGAGCAACTGGAACAACTGAACAATAATGGATCATTATAGTTGTGGTAGATCACTGTTCTAGATGAGCCTGTATTCTCTCCTCTATATACCTTTTATATTAAAGCCCACGCTTAGCCTATACCACAATTTGGTATCTTCTGCCTGTCCTTCTTTTGATCAAAAGCATGAATTTCCAGTTAGACAATTGTAAAGTTATGCACAATCTTTTTTCTCCTCTGATCAAACAGTCATAGTCTCATTAACACCATACTCCATAACTGGATTTATACTCCCTCCCTTTCATCATTCTATTTCTTTTATAAACTTGAGATGCCAATATAGATTTTTTTAAAAAACGTTTTGTTCATTTTTCTTACATTACCTCCTTTTCTACTACCACCTCATATCCCTTGTAACAAATCATAAAAAGAGAAAAAACGCAATTCGGCAAAACTAATCAACCCTTGATTTAGTCTGACAATACATGATTTGGTCTATATTTATATAGTCATCCCACGCTACAAAGGGAAGGATGTTTATTTTTCATCATAGTAACTATAATTATGTCTAGTAATTAGGTAAATGAAAGCCAATGTTAAGATCCTTAGAGAGTAAGTTTCCTGAGAAAATTTAAACAATTTTTGTTACTATTTTTTCAATGTCCTAGAACATTGTGAGGCACTTAGTAGGTGCTTAATAAACACTTGTTTACTGTATGATTGAAAGAGGTGGATAAAATCCTAGTCATTATGTAACTGATAGCAAGCTAAGTGAAAATCAGTGCAATTTCACTCAGAATGGATTCCTCTGTTGGGCTGCTGTGGGAAGTATGACTCTGATAAAGTGGAATATTATAGATTTGCAATTACAGGCAAGTGGATAGTGATTGGAAATGATTACCCGCTGGCAGAAAGACTACCAATCCAATGGCAAAGAGTAGTTAGATATTTTAAGTCATTTGATATGATACTTGGGTTGTTGAAAGGACTTGATATCGTTGAGTCTGAAAGACCCATAAGAGAAAAAACACTTTGGAGGCCAATGCAAATGCTATCTTGTTATGTGAATGATGTGACAGGGAAAAATGATCATCTAGTTGCTATTTCCAGTTAACAGATTAAAAAGTTTTTCAAACCACAGCATTTTAGATTTTCCTGATTCTTCCATGTAGTATACTTTCCCTCACTTTCCCTCCCTATACTTTAATCTCCTATTTACCTAAAAATTACAGGAACAATATCTGCTCAAGTGACCTCTTATAACCAACTAAAAAAGTCTTTTTTTTTTTTTTGAGGACCTTCTCTGTGCCTGGGATTTTGTTAGACTCATGCAACAGGAAAATAGAAGGCAATGTCTCTTCTAAATAGTCCAAGAGTTTCTTTTCTCTAATCTACTAAATGCCCACTAAGCAGAAGGCACCATGCTAGCATCAGAAGGGGACTTCATGGAATACACCACCTCAATTAAAAGTAAATATATTTGTCATTACAAAGAGCACCAGGCCTGAAGTCAAGAAGACTCATTTTCATGAATTCAAATCTGGTCACAAACACTAAGTGGGTATGTAAACCTAGGCAAGTCTGTTTGCATCAGTTTTCTCATCTGCACAATGAACTGGAGAAGGAAATAGCAAATTAGTCTGCCAGGAGAATTCCAAATAAAGTCATAGAGTATCACATGTGACTGAAAAACACTGAACATCTCTTTTAAAGAAGAATCTTTCCTTTTCTTGCATCTACCAAAGGTGCTGAGTGAGTAACTGGGGTGCATCTTGGAGAAGTCATACAAAACTGAGACGATACCAAGGTTCTAGCAGCAGCTAAGCAGAAGGTGTGAGGACCTTGTACAGCCAATAAAAGGAGAAAGAGAAGGTAGGGCTGGCCTATCCCAGGGGGCCATTGGGCCTACAGACATCTCAGATGAGAAGACATGAGCAAATGTCCCTAGGTGTACCCACCTCCTCAAGAACTGAGAGAAGTTCTCTAAAAAGGAGCACTCTTTCCTCAGCTTTCTCTCCTATTGCCTATTTGTCATTGGTTTAGGTAATATAATTTTGCTTTGGTTAAAAAAAAAGTTTCTGGTGATCCAAATTGCCTCAACCAGAGATTCCAGGGATTATCTAAAGAAATAAAGTTTACAAAGAATTAAAATATAAGGACTTTTCCTTACTAGGAGCATAGAGTAATACTGATTGAAACCCCAACTTTTTATGTAAAATAAACTCCTGAAAGCAGAAAGTATTGAGAGG
The DNA here is from genome assembly GCF_902635505.1 of Sarcophilus harrisii. Taxonomy (NCBI): domain Eukaryota; kingdom Metazoa; phylum Chordata; class Mammalia; order Dasyuromorphia; family Dasyuridae; genus Sarcophilus; species Sarcophilus harrisii. Next base: position 209,298,232 of record NC_045431.1, read on the forward strand.
GAGGAGGGTTAGGGATGACACATGAAATTGTCATTGTTCTTAGGTTTAAAATGAGCTAATGATTTTAAAAGTGATGGAATGGGTCCCAGCTAGGGCCTCTGTTTTTATTAGGGGTAGGGGAAGAAAAACAAGTTGCTGTTGTCCATCAGGGCAGGAGCAGGGGGTTTGGGGACATGCTTTAAACACATAACCAGGTGCAAGGAGCTCTTGAACTAGTGGGCAGGATGCCGGCAAGCTTGGGTCCTAGCAGCTGAATCAGAGAGAAGTACTACAGGGGAACTCTCCCAATGTTCTCCTCCAAACAACTTTAAAATAACACCTAATATCGGATTTTATCAGAACTAGCAAAAGTCAAACCTAAGACAACAGAGGGGATCAGGAGAGGTGGGACAATGGGGGGAAAGGCTGGCCCAGATCATACAATTATAACTGGTGATAGGGACAGCAGCAGCAGCTTTAGGACTTCTCAGTCCAGAGAAAGTAAGGGGATATCTGGTCACAAAGAATTATAGGGTACCCCTGTTCCAGCACTAGTTTCAGGACATGATGTTTTTAGTACCTCCCTTGTTACTACCACTTCTGACTCACAGTTCCAGGGTAGAAGAGGAGGCCTTCTAGTTGCATGCAAGGAAGAAGAAGTTCTGATGTGCAATAGCATCTGGTCACAAAGAGATTATGGAGTATCCTAAGGTAACCCTAGTTCCAAGACAGAATGCTGTTTGATTACTTCATTACTCCAAGGTAGAGAAGATAGGGTAGAAAAGACAGTTTTTTGTTGCAAAGGAAAAAGAGTCTTGAGGTGCAATGGCATTTAGAGGAAGGGTCCTTCCTGGGTAAGGACCAGAGGGCAGGAGAGCAATGAACATATCTTTTCTTAAATCACACTACCATGGAAGCATTGAACACTTCCAAACTCACAGACCCAGCTATGAAAAAAAGCCTAAGGCCCTCTTTCTCCCCCACCAAGGGAGTAGAGCCCAAAGACAAGAAATAGGGTGGAGGAAAATAAGAAAAATTAGCAATGACAATAATAATTATTTTTTAAAACTAACCATAAAAAAGCTATTATGGTGACAAAAAAAGAACAAGACACCATCTCAGAAAACACTGATATCAAAACAGCTATAGCAAAGCATGAAAGAAAAACACATATTGGATATAAAAATCAACAAATATTCCTAGAAAAGCTTAAATGATTTACAAATTAAAATAATCTTATAAAATAAGATTACTAGAGGGGAAATCGGGAAAATAAATAAAGCAAGAAAGCTATAAAATGATAATTAATAGTCTGGCAAAATAAGCAGAAAAAATACTGAAGAAAATAATGCCTTAAAAACATAAGCAGACAAAAGGTAAAAAAGGTAGAAAATTTCACTGAAGAAAAGAACCCTTTTTAAAGCCAAAAAAGTTCAAATGGGGAAAAGATGCTTAACATAAGAAAATAACTCCTTAAAAATTAGAATCAGAAAAAATGGAATGTAGACTCTGGGAGACATTAAGAAACAATAAAACAATTATAAAAAAATTAAATTAAATTAAATTTTAAAAAAAGAAACAATAAAACAGTGAGAAGAATGAAAAAAGGAACAGCAGGGAAAATGATCCAGAAAATTGATTGAAGAGAGATGATTTTAAGATTTATTGGACTTCATATAAAAGTCATGGTTACACAAAAGAGGCATATTTCAAGAAATTACAAAGGAAAACTCTCAATGTCCTAAAAGCAGAAGGTGAAATAGAAACTGTCAATCACCTTCTGAGATTCCAAAATGAAAACTCCCAAATTCCAGATTTCATAAGTGCCAAATAGACAAAAACCATTCAAATGCCATAAAGCCAGTGTGACAAAATTTAGAAGCCAGCATAGTAGAGGAGGAAAGGATTAGGAAAATGATATTCCAGAAGACAAAGGAGTTAAGATTATAACTAAGAATAATCTATTAAGCAAAGTTGAGTATAAACTTTCAAGGAGAAAAATGAATATTTAATGAAATATTCAAGGATTCCCTTATGAAAAAAGAAAAACAGATGAACAAAAAAATCCAAATTTCAAGAAAAGCATAAAAAATAAACATAAAAAAACCATAAAGGACTAAATAAAGTTAAACTATTTACATTCCAATACAAGGAGATAATACATATAACTCCTCAGACC